>NC_090451.1:95657723-95967990 GCF_031143425.1 Pleurodeles waltl | reverse complement strand
TGTTGTGTTGGGTGCAGCAGCACCCATCGCACTTCTCACTGTCCGCTATGCAGAAAGTGAAAAGCACGACGGGCTGCCCATGGGGGCCCCTGCACTGTCCATGCCTCATCACCCACAGCAATTACATGGCTGTGAAATCACCATGAAACCGCCGTCAGTGAGGGGACTCGTAATCCCCAGTGGATTATGATCGCGGGGCACTGCCACACCGTTGGCTGGCAGGGATGTGGTGGTGCCGACAGTCGGACCATGGTACATCCACCACAGTCGTAATGGTGCGGTCAGACTGCCGCTTTGGTAATGAGTGCCAAAATGCTGATGATTTGTTTTCGTAGTTTTTCTGGAAGAAAATGACTGTATGGCTTCTCTCTACGTGGACCATCACTATTTAAGACATCAGTCAGCCTATAAAGAGTGATGTCAAGAAAAGGATATTCAAAAATTAGGTATGCTTGAATATCATAGATTTTCTGGAATAAAGTGACTGTATGGTCTTCTGTATACATGGATCAGGACTCTTCAAGACATCATTCGGCCTATCAGGACATGATGGCAATAAAAGGATATCCAAAAATAGGTGTGGGTGAAACATCTTCATAGGATTTCTAAAGTATTTTTTTCCCACAGTTCAATGATGAATATACAGTACTTTGTTTATAGGTACTAATAAATAGAAACTGAGAACAGAAAAGAGGGAAACTGCAATGTTTTGGTAAATTGTGATATACTGCGATAGCATAATTAATGTACAGTGATTTGTTTTAAATGTTTTATAAGCACTAAACTAACATATTTATATTCTTTTTTCAACAGTATTTGGAGAGATATGTCATCTAATCTTTGAAGATAGAGTGGCATAAAAGTATTTATTTTTGGCACACATTGACAATTGTTTATTCTGAATCAGTATTCTTTATTTGCAACACAGTGTGTTTTTTGTTTCTGACACACACACACACACTCATTCAGTGTGTCATATAAGTACTCATATAACTGTACATATGCCACTTATACATTCACTCACTCATTCATACAGATATACTGCCACTCAGTCACACATGCACCACCAATACAGTCATTAAGTCACCCATATTGCATTACTATACCCATGTAGCCATATACCAGTTATTGTTATGACTCTGTCATCCCATCTCTAGGGGGCACTGTAAACAGACTGTCTGCAGCCTGGGATTTACCAGTAATACTCATCCATAGTCTGTTTCTGACCCCTGTTTGCTTCCCATGTCAATATGGTATGCTATTGTAGACCTACATTTGCTTCCATGGAAGTCAGGTCCCATAATGCACTGCCTGGTAGTCAGTAAGACTTGGATTCTGCTTTCATTGTTTCCTATGGGAATAGTCCTGCTGTTCCTTTGTACTGGATTCTCTTTCCCTAGGACTTGTGTGAGATTGGAACTGCACACACCTGTGATCGATCTTGTGCAGTCCAGCCATTTTACTCCGCCCTAGGCTTGCTGCTGCCTCGAACTGCTTATAAGCTGCCATTTCCTGAAGCTCTTCGTCGTTCACTGGAGTTTGTTTCCTTAGTGTACCAGACCTCTTGTTGGATTGTGTTCCAGTCCTTTTCCTGTTTTGCTTCAGCCTGAACTTGCTCTCTGTTTCTCAGCCCTGTTCCTGCTTGCTTCAGCCAGAGTCTGCTTCCTGTTTCTCAGCCCTATGCCTGCTTGCTTCAGCCAGAGCCTGCTCCCTATTTCTCAGCCCTGCTCCTGCCTTGTTTCAGCCTGAATCTGCTCTCTGTTTCCCAGTCCTGTTCTTGCTTGTTACAGCTCCCTGTGTTCCAGTCCTGTTCTTGCTTGCTTCATTCAGAGCCTGCTCTCTGTTTCCCAATCCTGTTCTTGTTTGCTTCAGTCAGAGCCTGCTCTCTGTTCCCCAGTCCTGTTCCTGCTCGTTCCAGCCAGAGCCTGCTCTCTGTTTTCCAGTCCTGTTCCTGCTTGCTTCAGCCAGAGACTGCTCCCTGTTTTTCCAGTCCTGTTCCTGCTTTACTTCAGCCTGTTTGTTCCCTGTTCCTGCTTTTGCCTCCTAGTTTATTCCTTCTGTTTCAGTTTCCTCTTGGGTTATTGTGTCTGGTAAGTGTACTAATAGTCCTCACCTGTGTATAAGTGTTTTCCTTTGTACTGGGGTTGTCTCCTTGTTTCCAGGAGTCAATTCCTGCTCCATCCTTTGTCTAGTGTTGTATGTAGTCTTAAGTGCCTATCAGTGATAGTGTGCTACTGCTGTTTTCCAAGAATTGCCACTGTGTTCCAGCTGGACCCACAAGGGCTTGTCTCGTGAATATAAGTACAATCCTTGTTTGTGCCCTGAAGGTCCAGAGACAGAATCACTTCTGCTGCCTCCTTTCTAACGGGCTTGCGGGATCACTATCTGTGAGAGTAATCTGCACAGAGGCATTGATGTTCCTTGTTGCTGTGGGTAGTTCTGACCCTTACCTGTGTACAACCTTAGTGGTAACTCCAGTGTGGCTGTCCATTGCTGATTCATTCCCTGTTTGTTCACCCCCAGGTTGCTCTGCCTTCACTACCCTCTTTCTGTGCATTACCATAGCTGTCACCCACACAGCCATTGATGCACCCATTCACTCACCCACACAGCCATTTACTCACGCAGACAGAAACTCATACACCCTACTGCTCACCCATAGAGCCACTCAAGGACCCTATCATTCACCCATACAGCCACTGACAAACCTATTGACTCACCCACGCAGCTGCTCACAGACCCAATAACTCACCCATACACCCACTCACACACTCATTCACCTGTGCACCCACTCACTTATACTCACTCATGCACCCAGTTACTCACCCATGCAGCCATTCACACAGCCACTCACTCATTCACTCTCCCAGTCAGTCACACATACAGCTAGTCATGCTGCAAGTCACTCATTCATTCACCAGTTGATACATGCTTAGGAAAGACTTCCTTTTTGCCATGGTCACCCCCAGACTTATTGGACAGAAACTGGTGGTTACTGACTCTTGGCTGTACCCTGGATACTGCTAACCAGTCTCAGGACCAGTGCTCTGTGTAAAGTGGATATACATTGGCCTAATTATAATTGGGTATGCCAACCTACCTATACTTCCCTAGTATATGTTAGGGCATATAGGTTTAGGAACCCCAGCATAGATAGTACCCCCATAGGTGTACTGCTGAGGTGCCCAGTGCCATTTTAAAGGCAGGCATGCCTTGTTGGCTGCTTCTTAATTAAAGTTACCTTCAAATTTGACTTTCGAATTTAAAGTACTTCCAAAGTCTTAAACTACCTTATTTTTACATATAAGTCACCCTTAAGGTGTGCCCTATGACCCCCCAGGGTTGGGTGCAGTGTACCTATAAGCAGGGACCTTATAAAAGCTGTTTTATGAGCCCTGGTGAGGGAAAAATAGCCAAATTAATTTTCCCTCATTGTAATAAATGGGCTCCATAGGCTAAAATTTTGAGACTTTATTTTTAATTAATAAAGCCACAAAAGGAGCTAATTATTTCAAGTTTGGTATCAAACTGATTGTTATAATAAACCCAACAACTAGCCATTGTTGAATTTAATGTAACTCGTTCAGGAAAATAGTTTTAGAACTCTCCCTGAAAGTTGTCAACTTTAGCCCTGTAGTGCCCTTCTCTGATTGGTCAGCTTCAGGCAGCCTGGCCAAGCTTCCTTGATGAGGTGTGAAGTGGCCTGGGCTGAGGACAAAGGAAGTGCCTGGGATAGGAGATCTTTATCAGCAGATGGTGAAGCAGGATGGGGGAGAGCAGCCTAACAGGACTTCAAAGAAGGGAAGGACATTTGGAGCAGTTCAGGACCACCCCCATTTCTTTTCTTGCCAACCTAGACAACCAGGCACCTCCTTGATTAGATTAGGAGAGGGCAGGAAAGGGGTGTGTTAAGGATTTTTAGCCACACCAGTGATTGGACTCAGCTAGACCTAACCTCTGAAATTGAATTCCTGCCATTTTGGTTTTGTAAGGAATTTTGCTTCACTTCCCAGGAAGTAGTCATCCAAGAGGGTGGTGGGCTGCCTGTGATTGGACAGTTGCCTCCCCCCTGCTTTTCACCCCAGGAGGAAGGCTGAACATGACAGAGTTGCACACACACCTCAGATCCCTACCAGAAACAAGACAGGAAGAAGAAGGACTACCCTGCTGGACCCCTGACCTGCACCAGCTACACACTTGGGCTTCACCACAAAAATGACTTTTCCTGGCTTCATCTGGTTCAAGAAGGGACTCCCTGTATGCTACAGGTAGAAAATAGTGAACCAGACTCACCTGCATCAAATCCTGAAGAAACTGACCAGCTAACCACTGTCCAGTGGTCATTTTTGAGATAGAGCCAGGTGCATTCTGGGAGTTGGAGTTCTAACCCTCAAGGAGCAACTCAGAGCTTCTGGAACCTTGGGGTGAGTTGCGGATTCCTAAAGGATCATCAAAGACCTTCTGGAAGAAGATTCAGAAGTAAGGAGAAGATTGGAGAACTTTTGGAAAAAAGCTCTATAAAGCGACAGACCCGAGGTTGTGAGTCTAGCTGGCTTACGTCGACCATGACCCGGCCTCACTTGCAAGTTCGTCCCTCTAAAAAGCTCCAGAGCCCCAGACTTCCAGGATTTCACCGGAGATTGCTGAAATGGTAATCCGACGAAGTTGATTCAAAATCGGTTTGCTGTGGAGAGTCACCCCACCTCAGAGAGAAAACGCTTAAAAAAGGACAAAGTCTGAATGTAAAAAGTTGACTGAGGCGTCCCATGCAGGGTATCCGAGGAGGGCTCCAAGGACATCAGATCTAATTTCAAGTTGGGCCCGGACGAAGATTTGTGGCCCGAAAAATAGGCTAAGTCCGAAGGTAGAATTCTTCACCGAGGTCTCCTGCGATGCGTATCCGAAGAAGGCTCCTGGGAGGTTGGATCCAAGCTGCGACTTCGTCCTGGTGAAGAAAATCATCAAGAAAAGACTAAGTCCAAAGGTAAACTTTTCACTGAGGTCTCCTGCTTGCTGTAGCTGATCAGAGTAAAGACCACAACTGCCCTCAGTAAAGAAATGCAGAACATGACATGACATAGAAACCAACAATGGGTTGGTCCTAATATATATTATGAGTAAGAATAAAAGATTAATGTCCAAGGCCAGAGGCCAGTCCAACAAATATGTGTGCAACATGCACACAAGCATGTTTGTGCCCCCAACTTGACTCCTGACTGCCATGTAACCTCCACAGGTAGGGGCATCAAGGGGGCAGACAGGCACCTTAGAAATTGGGGGGAAGGAGAGAAGGATTTTGCCTTTGGAATGGGAAGGGGACCTTTGAGTTTAGGTTTGGGAGGGGGTGCTTAGATGGAGGCTTTGGGGAGGCTTGGGTACTCTTGGGAGGGGTTGACTGCTTGACGGGGGAGGGGCATGGCACTAGTAGGGGGACAGGGGAGGTTTTTGAGGTGGAAGGGCCAGACTTGGGGATGAGCACAGAACGTTTAGGGGTATCACAGGGTGGGAGAGGAGTAGGGAAAAGGGAAAACTCCAAGAGGAAAGCTTTCTTTGAAATATGGAGATGGTCATTGCAAAAGGGTTTGGGTGTGGAGGGAGAGGGGGTGGTTGAATAGGTGTAGTCGTGGATGTATTGGGTACATGTGTGTGAGAGGTATGCTTGTGGGCGTGGGTGTCTGTTGGGTGCGTGCGAGGAGGGGGGTGGAGGTGCTGGGAGATGCCTTGGTGGATGGGTGACTGTTGGGGTAGTGACTGCAGGCATGGTGGAAGTGCTGCATGTGGGTGTGTCTGTGGTTGTGGTGTCTGCAGATGTGGTGAATGGGGTGGATGTCTGAGGGTCTGATCTTGTGATGTCCATGGTTAAAATAGGTGTAGTGGCTGGATCTGTGAATGTTGGTGTGGTGTATGCCAGTGTGTCTGGTGTAGTGCCTGTGATGCTGGGGGTGGTGGGGGTGTCAGGGCAGGTCGTGACTGTTGATGTGACTGCAGATGTATGTTGCCTGTGTGCATGCCTGTGGTGTGTCCTATTGTGCTTGTGTTTTCAGAGCTACTCTTGGATGTTGAGGTGGATGCATGCTTGTCTGTCTGTTTGCTTTGGCTGGGGTGGGGAAGAGGGGTCTGGGATTGAGAAGAGGAAGGTGGAGTGGGGATGGAAGACAAAGGGTGACTGGCTGCCGTCAGTGTGGAGGCTAGAGCCTGAAAGGATTTCTGTAGGCCAGCCATTGTACTGTAAATGCCCTCCAGGAACACATTACTTTGTTGCTCTTGAGTTGAGGTCTCTGGATGGCATTCACGATGGTCAACTGACCCACAGAGATTGACCTCAGGAGGTCAATAGCCTCCTTACTGAGGAAGCAGGGCTGACAGGGGCTGGGGAAGAGGTGCCTGCGGCAATGGAGACGCCCACCCTCTTGGGTGAGTGGACACAGACAACTGGGTGGGGAGCTACAAGGAGGGCGGTGGTAGAAAGGAGGGTGACGGACACAAATGGTGCTGGTGTGGTTCCAGATGGGTCTACCACCACCAAGGAGTGGCCACAGGGGGAGGATTCTGAGGATGATGATGTAGATCCTGTCTGCCCTGTGGCACTCCCCTGCCTTCCGGGCCACTAGGTCCCTCGCTGTCAGTGGTCTCAGCACTCTGGGTCCCATGGCTGGCAGCCCCATTTCCTTCACCTCCCAATGCTGATGCACACAAACAGAGAGAAGCAATGAATAGTCCAATATATATTTTCAGCCACCATGTATCCTTTGAGACATGATATAGACAGGTTATATCATAGCTGGTAGCTTTCAGAGGCACTACACAGCAGCTCAGGCAGTGGAGTTCTTGCTGGCAGCAGTGTTAGGAGTCAAGTGAGCAATACTACAGAAAATGGTGGTCACGGCACCACGTATATGACCGTCACCGCTGGCGGACATCGCAATTAGCTGTACTCCACCAAAGGCAGCAAGGTCTTCCAATGGCAAGTTACACTGCGGTTGTACCTCCTAACGCCCTGACCACTTCCGCCGGCAGACATAGGCCATTTCCACCTGTCTATTACAGTAGGTCAGACACCTGCCATTTTGAGCACATTTCATGTATGGTGCTGTTTCCAATTTTGTGTCATATACTTTAACCCCTTTTGTGCCGTACATCTGTACGTACTGCCCTCATGTTTGGATGTAATATTGTGCATATGTGCAATACAAGCTGTGTTGTATGAGGACATGTGGTGATAGCTCTGTACATCTACTTAGAGGTTACTATTTGTCAGAATAAAATGAATAAGTCCAACAATATGTGAGATGTATGTATCAGTGCTAAGTCTTAAACACATTGACAGTTACAGTGGTTACTAAAGGAAGGTCAAATAGGATGCATAGCATGTGCGGTACTGTATATGTCAGATGTTGTAGCCGTCCTCGACAGCTGTTAAGTGTGAAAAATGTAAATAGCTGTAATAGGTGTGTGCATTCTGCATTTCTCATACTATGTCCACTTTTTTCACATAGTTATCCTGCCATGAAGAGAGTAAGACAACCACCAGTGTAACTTCCACTAGCAGATCTGCACACCATGGAGGAAAAGCATGTCATTCAGACATATCGTCTGAATTGCCATGCCATCATGGATCTGTGTTATGAGTTGGAGCCAGATCTGATGCCTGCCATTCACAATCCCCATAGCATACCTCCCATTGTTCAAGTTTTGTCAGTGCTACACTTCTTGGCCACAGGGTCCTTCCAAAATACAGTGGCTTTTACAGCAGGGATGTCTGGTTTTGAAGGATATACAGTGTGCATTGTTAAAACACCTGGACAGCTACATTAGGTTTCCCTACCAAGCGGATTTGGCCTATGTGAAGGCAGACTATTATGAGCTGGTACACATTCCACATGTGGTAGGAGCCACTGATGGCACCCATGTAGTCTTGGTCCATCCCAGTGATAATGAACAGGTGTATAAGAACAGGAAAAACTACCACTCAATCAACGTTTAGGTTATGTGTTTGGCAGACCAGTGCATCTCACAAGTCATAGCCAAGTATCCCGGATTTGTACATGATTCCTTCATCATGAGAAACAGCAATGTCCCACTGCAAATGACAGAACTCTACACAGAGAGGGCCTGACTGCTTGGTAAGTTACCATGGAACTGTGTGCTTGCGAATTATGACTCCTGCCATCACATTATAGCATGTCACACATACATGTTTGTGTTGTTTTCATAATGTGTTCACAGGTGACTCCGGCCATCAAAACCATCCTTGGTTGTTGACAACAGTGAGGTACCCAACCATGCCAGGAGAAGTCCGCTACAATGAGGCCCCTGGGAGGACAAGGCGTGTAGTTGAGCAGAAGTTTGGGATCCTAAAGGTAAGATTTAGGTGCCTGGACTTATCTGGAGGAGCCCTCCTCTTCTCACCCAAAAAGGTATGTTAGATAATAGTTGCTTGCTGCATGCTCCACAATCTAGCCCTGAGATGTCAGATACTATTGATAGCAGATAAGGGGGAGGCAGCTAAAGACGTGGCTGGTAATGCTGATATACCAAGTGATGAAGAGCCACAGGAAAATGAAGCAGGTTACTCCAGGGCAGATCTCATCAATTAGTACTTCAACTGACACACAGGTATGTGAAGTAGACCTATTGTTCAGATGTAAGTGTACAACCAATTGTAGATTGGTGACATCACATCTCCTTACTTGATTCTTCTGTGGGAGCATAAAGAGCTCCAATGCCTATGAGTGAGTTGTGAATGCAGACTGAAACTAACCTCTTTGTTTAAACCTCCTAATCATATCTTCCTGTTCTCTCTCAAAAATCTCATGGAAATGGAGTATTCCCTATGGAGAACTATTAAGGGCGAAAAGGATCAGTAATATGGATGAGATTTTTGAGAGAGAACAGGAAGATATGATTAGGAGGTTTAAACAAAGAGGTTACCCAGATTGGGTAATCAGAAAGGCTATAGACAAGGTCAAGAAAGTTGAAAGAATACATACTCTTTTTGACAATACTGAGAAAAAGGAAAATGAGAAGAGCGATGATATTAGACTGATCTTAACCTATAATGAGGATACGGCACAGATTAAAAAGATCTTCTCCAAACATTGGAATATTCTGAAAAGTGATCCCATTATTGGCAAGGAGATACAGAAGGGGCCCTTAATTACTTTTAGAAGAGTCCGTAATCTCCATGATAGATTGAGATCTAATGATATAACTTCTATCGCTCAAACAAAAGAACACAACCTACAGGGATGTTTTCCTTGCGGTCATTGTAAAGCTTGCCGTAACAGTGTGCCTAGAAAAGAGTACCCTATGAGTAAACCAGGAGTCAACAGACAAATCAAGCAGTTTATGACATGTAGTAGTCCATTTACCATATATGTATTGGAATGTCCATGTCATCTTAGGTATGTGGAAAGTATGAAACATGTAGTAAAAAAACGCATTTTAGAACATATGCGTGCCATTACAACAAGGGATTCTCATTATCCTGTAGCGAGACATTTTCAGGAGAAACACAACTCTGATTCAACCCTGTTATCTTACTATGGTGTTGAACATGTACCATCACATCATAGAGGTGGAAATAGAGAGTTGATGTTAAGGAAAAAAGAATCCAGATATATTGTTGGCTTAGAAACTAAAATACCGAATGGATTAAATATTGGTGAAGAGTTATGTACCCACCTATTTGATATTTGAGATAATGATTATGATAAAGTACCAAATATATTGAATTGGTGATTTTTGAAGATTTGATCTTAAGGCAGTTTGCAATATGAACAGCAGGCTTACTTGATTCTGGTCTTATTTAATTGTTATTTTTCCTAATTTATTCTTTAAGTGATTGTTCTAATAATTTCTTAAGTATAATGTGCTTTTTATATTTATGTCTTTTTCAGAATGATGGGGTCCGGCTGGATTCCAGATTTGTGTATTGACTAGTGATTATGGCTTAGTTTGTTCACAGGGTGATGGGTATTGGATTTATAGAAGCAGTGATAAATATTCCTTTTATTAACTGTGTACAACAAAAAATTGATAAAGGAATAATTACTTTATCTAATTTTCTAGACTAAGAACATGTTCATGTTACCTGTTGGTTTGAATCCTTTGTAGAAGGAAGATATTTAATTAGTGTATGATATATATGAAACATCTTGTATATATAAATTTGCTTTTCAAATTATGACATTGGTTCCATATATATCTACGATAAATATTTTACTGAAGTGAAAATAGTTTAAATGATACAGATGAGTTGGAATTATGTCTTGATTTATATACATGATATATACATATTATATGGATATTTATATACTTTTATATTTATACAACTATGTAATTATTTATGTATTTATATTGACATTGTCCATTGATATATGAGAATATATATATTTTTTGATATTCTAAAGCCATTTATATCTATTTATTATAACATATTTATTGATTTATATCCTACTTATCTATATATGATGATAGATTGATGTATATGGATGAATTTGATATATACTTTTTATTCTTACAACTTGATGTTCATCTTTTTAGACTAACAGGTTAACTATGGTTATATTTTGAAATTCAGAAAAAAAAGAAAATAGTAATTGTAAGAATACATAATTAAGTCCTGTTTCTATGACCATGATCACTGAGTATATATTGGTGTATGTATGGGTTGGATCATACAGTGATCAAGGCTGCTAGTCAGCCGAAACGCGTTGTGTTTAAATAAACTTACTTCCTTTTGAATTCCTGAGAGTGCTGCTGTTCTATAATTATTTTTGCTGTTGAAAGGAGATTAACCGGAGTGCTCTGCCGTTTTTTTGCTGCACCACCCCTCTTGGGCCGCTTGGAGCTCGTTTGTGAGCATATGTATCAAAGAAAGGATTTTGAGCTCCCCCGGGCCGGCCTCGTACACGCTGGGAAGTGTGTGAACCTTTGAGAGACGTGAACGTTGCTTGGAGACTATTCAAGATCTTCAGGTTGTGCTTTACAAGTTTGGAATTATACAGCTGGGTTCCGCGTTGTTTATGGAGCGGAACCCGAACACTAAAAGTCCGTATGATCGAGAGAGATGCTGAAGACTGTAGACCGTATAACGGTGAGTGTCTTGTTTGTTGACACCGAGAGACGCCATTAATCTCGCGCTGAGAGTTACGTGGGTTAAAAGTGAAGCAGCTGAGTTTTTCTCAGCGGCAATATTGTAACAAGAGAGATCACACATAAACATTTATCGGAAGCCCTGATGGAAAGTGCTTTAAAAATCGCCCTCGAACTGGCTGATAGTGCGTTGTAATACGCAAAAGTTATTTCTGCATTTTAATACGATAAGAATTCGGATGGCATTTCATAGAACGATATTCTTAAGAAATAATCCAATCATGTAAATTAAATGCGGAGTTTGCTACCATATGTACATACTTATTCGTAACATAAGGGAAAGCACACGGCAATGTTTCAAGTGCTTCGTGTATTGTGTTCTGACTTTGCTGTTTAAAGCGTATCTCAATACGTGAAGAATATCCTTGCAGTTTACACTGAGATAGGATACGACGTTTCGCTAGTGTTTAATGGTTACATTTACACTAGAAATACAAATAAGAGCTGATATATGATCTAGAGGACGTTTATAATCAAGGAGCGACGAAACTTACGGCATTAATTCCAAACAAACAATTCTAACCTACACATTAGTTTGGAATTATCTCCAAGTGATCTAAGAAATAATAAATAAAATCCCTGAGGTGTGACAAGTGAAGGCAAGGGAACTGGGTATTTTACCCAGGGGATCTCAATTGGGAGTGATTTATTTTGTTTTGATTTTTTATAAAATTTGGCACAATAATTTTTTAGCACATTTAGGGGGTCATTCCAACCCTGGCGGTCAGTGTTAAAGCGGCGGCTAACCCGCCAACAGGCTGGCGGTAAAAAAAATGAAATTCCGACCCCGGCGGAAACCGCAAACAGAGACCGCCACTTCAACACACTGCCCGCCACGGCGAGACAAACAAACAGCGCGGCGGTCACCGCCAACAGACAGGCAGGAGTCAATGTACCACCCACCCTATCACAACCCACCAATCCGCCACCTTTTCTGGGGCGGTAGCCCCGCCGATAAAAACACTGCAGAAACAACCATTTCGAACGGAAAACGCTCACCTCCATACACCCCACGAGGAATCTGGACAGCATGGAACCCGAACTCCACATCCTCCCAGCGATTGTCTTCCTGCTCCTCTACCAGGAGCACGAACGCCGGCGCAGAAGACAACAGTGAGTACTGCACCTACGACACAGGGGAGGGGGGAGGGAAAAAATTACGGGGACACACACACGCGACACACCCACCCCCACCCTCACCCACTACAACACACGCATCAATGCATAGCAACAACTCAGAGTGACACCCCCCAAACCCCCCGGAAGAATGCAAATACAAAAGGAAATGATTCGAAACAATGGAATATATTGTATCACTGGCTTAAAAATATATCACACATCTAAAACCTTTACATACATTAATTTTAAAGTCCGATAATTGTAGCAGGCATTGTCCGTGGACCACTGGGCCCAAATCACATGGGCAAAGCCCACACAGGATACCTGACTCCAACGGAGAGAAAACTGCAGGGGCATCAGATAGGAAAACTACAGGCACCTCAGGGGGAAGGGAAGGGGGGGCACCTCAGCCAGATGAGTCCACGACGCCAGATGCACGAGGGGCCTCCATGGCCACTGTGCCATCCTGGGGAGTGCAAAGCCACAGTCTCTCAAGTCTCTACAGTGGGTGGGTTGCCCACTGTACCATCCTGGGGAGTGCAAAGCCACAGTCTCTCAAGTCTCTACAGTGGGTGGCTTGCCCACTGTACCATCCTGGGGAGTGCAAAGCCACAGTCTCTCAAATGGATAACAGTCTCCACTGGTTCTGGAGGGGGACTGGTTCCCAGAGTGCTTCGTGCAGCCCTGCCCGACACAGATGCGGGCCTGCCCCTTCTGCCAATGGGCCAGCAGTGCTTGAGACGGCGGTGCCCAGTTCAGCGGTGCTTGAGAGGAAGGGCCCAGTTCAGCGGTGCTTGAGAGGAAGGGCCCAGTGCAGCGGTGCTTGAGAGGAAGGGCCCAGTGCAGCGGTGCTTGAGAGGAAGGGCCCAGTGCAGCGGTGCTTGAGAGGAAGGGCCCAGTGCAGCGGTGCTTGAGAGGAAGGGCCCAGTTCAGCTGTGCTTGAGATGAAGGGCCCAGTTCAGCGGTGCTTGAGACGGCGGTGCCCTGTTCAGCGGTGCTTGAGATGAAGGGCCCAGTGCAGCGGTGCTTGAGACGGCGGTGCCCTGTTCAGCGGTGCTTGAGATGAAGGGCCCTGTTCAGCGGTGCTTGAGACGGCGGTGCCCTGTTCAGCGGTGCTTGAGATGAAGGGCCCAGTGCAGCGGTGCTTGAGACGGCGGTGCCCTGTTCAGCGGTGCTTGAGATGAAGGGCCCTGTTCAGCGGTGCTTGAGACGGCGGTGCCCTGTTCAGCGGTGCTTGAGATGAAGGGCCCAGTGTAGCGGTGCTTGAGAGGAAGGGTCCAGTTCAGCGGTGCTTGAGATGAAGGGCCCAGTTCAGCGGTGCTTGAGAGGGCGGTGCCCTGTTCAGCGGTGCTTGAGAGGAAGGGCCCAGTGCAGCGGTGCTTGAGAGGAAGGGCCCAGTTCAGCTGTGCGTGAGATGAAGGGCCCAGTTCAGCGGTGCTTGAGACGGCGGTGCCCTGTTCAGCGGTGCTTGAGACGGCGGTGCCCTGTTCAGCGGTGCTTGAGACGGCGGTGCCCTGTTCAGCGGTGCTTGAGAGGAACGGCCCAGTGCAGCGGTGCTTGAGAGGAACGGCCCAGTGCAGCGGTGCTTGAGAGGAAGGGGCCAGTGCAGCGGTGCTTGAGAGAAAGGGCCCAGTGCAGCGGTGCTTGAGAGAAAGGGCCCAGTGCAGCGGTGCTTGAGATGAAGGGCCCTGTTCAGCGGTGCATTGGATGAGTGTCCAGGTCAGCGGATCCGGCCATGGCATGGAGGTCATTCGCCACCTGACCTGTGGCTGGCGGTGCCTTCCTGCCCACCTGGGTTGGGGCTTGCAGGGCCCTCCTGGGTTGCAGTACCGGGCCTGTGGGTGTCCTCCTGCCCACCTGGGATGGGGCTGGCAGGGCCCTCCTGGGCTGCAGTACCGGGCCTGTGGGTGTCCTCCTGCCCACCTGGGATGGGGCTGGCGGGGCCCTCCTGGCCAGCTGGCCTGCTGGCGGACTTGTTGGGCATGCTGCCCTTCCCACCCTTCCCTGTTCGCCTGTGGCCCTTCCCCACCTTTGGCGGTGTGCCAGGTGGCACCAGACTTCCTGCCGGAGCCATGGTAGCAATTTTGGTCCCTGGTGTCTTGGGCCTCTCGCGCCGGGCACTGGCAATCTTCAGATGCTTTACCGGGGGTGGGCTGGCCGTGCCTTGGCTCCTTACTGAAGTGGCTGCCCTTGAGGGTGGGGGACTGCACAGTCCATGGCAAACTGTCTTTACAGGTCCCACTTTTGTGGTGGCTGAGGTGCTGACTGGAGTCCTATGAGATGGACGGGGTGGGGGAGTTGTTGGAAAGAGGTCAAGTTTGGAAAGGAAAAGCAATTTAGGAAGAGAGGGACGGGTAGGTGTAGTGGGTATGGGAGTGGAGGAAGAGGTTGTGGTTGTAGGAGTTTTCAGTCTGGTGTCTTTGGGTGTGGGTGCTTGGGCTGGATGCTGTCGTGAGGTGGATGGCTGTTGGGTGGGTGGCTGTCTGCATTTGTGTAGCTTGGAAAAGGGTGTCACAGACACAGTGGGAGAGGACACAGGGGATGTGTAAATGGTAGTGGGGGTGGTGACTGCACGTGTGCGGGGTGTTCTGGTGGGTGTGGTGGTGATGGACGTAGTGGCTGAAGATGTTGTGCATGCAGGTGTGAGTGGAGACGTCACAGGGAGGAAGGAGGGAGACGAGGAGGAGGGGGACACAGTGGAGGCAGTGGGTGTTGGTATGTCTGCATGTGGATGTTTCTTGTGTGAATGCTTGTGTGATGTGTGGTGCTTATGTCTGGATGAGCTTCCCTTGGGTGTTGAGGTGTGTGCAGGCTTGTCTGATGGTGTGTCTGGGATAGGAAGAGGTACAGGGGATTGGGTATGGGTGGAGGAAGTTGGAGGGGAGAGGCTAGAGAGAGGGACAATTGCTGCCATCAGTGCTGAGGCCAGAGTGTTGAACAATCGCTGATGGGCAGCCTGACCAGAATGAATGCCCTCCAGGTATGCATTACTCTGGTGCACCTCCCTTTCTACACCCTGGATGGCATTCAAAAGGGTAGACTGCCCAACAATGATCGTCCTCAGGAGGTCAATGACCTCCTCACTGAGGGCAGCAGTGGTGACTGGGGCAGGGCCTGAGGTGCCTGGGGCGAAGGAGATGCCCACCTTCCTGGGTGAGCGGGCACGGGGCAAACGCTGAGGGGCTGCTGGGAGGGCAGTGCTGGTGCGCTGGGTGGCGGCTGTACCTGTTGTTGCGGGGGGGCACGGATGTTGCCGCCACCACAAGGGAGCTCCCTTCAGAGGACGAGTCGCTGTCACTAATGTCCGCACGAGTCCCCGCTGTGGAGCTCCCTCGCCCTCCGTCCCACTGGTGTATTTGGACTCCGTTGCATGGCCCTCCAGGGCCATGTGGGATGCAGCTCCCTCGTGCTCCGATGCCACTTCTCCTCCGCCTGATGATGCTAATGCACACATGAACAGGAAGACCACAAAAAAGGGGGGGGGGGAGAAATAAAGACATGTTGAGTGCATGCATTGGCAACACCGTTGGCGGAGAGGACAGACACAGAAGCCCCCTGCACTATGCCGCGCACTTGGGGTCGACTACGCAATCCGTGGGACATGGCCTGCAAGCCTATGGACGACAACTGCACACATAGATGACACAGGGCCATGGATACCTGTACTTGGCACCCTACAGAGGTGGGGGGCGGGGGCACAGGGCCATGCCTTACGGAGGGGCCTAGCCTACAGAAATCGCCCTGGCCTAGGGATACCCACAGCCCTCCTTCCCCACCCAGACACCTCCCCTGCGCGCAAAGTCACCAGGATTGGAGTGTACTCACCCCCTTGTGTCTGCTGTGATGTCCTCACGTGCCCATCCAAATCGGGGTAGGCCACCGCCAGGATCCGGGACATCAGGGGGGTCAAAGTACGACTGTCACCCCTCCCATGTTGGGAGGCCATCCCCAGCTGAGCCTCCGCCGTCTTCCTGCTCCAGTGGGTGCCCCGTCTGTTGTGAACCCCCAGGGTCCGGACATCCTTGGCCATGGCATGCCAAATATCGATTTTCTGGTGGGCGCTGACCTATGTGACATGTACAGGGAGAGAAGTATAATCATCACCTTCTGCATGCTCCATGTGAGTGGCCCCCCATCCCCACCCTTGCCATGTGGCACATGCTCTCATCTGTCGTTTGATGCATGCCTCAATGGCTCCCCTCCCCACCATCTTTCATCCACCCCACTCAACACAGGCATTGCCCACAAAGCATTGTCCCAGTGTACTTACCTGTTGGTCTGGAGGACCGTAGAGTAGCGCATACTGGGGGAGGACCCCATCCACAATGTTTCTCCTACTCCTCCGCAGTGAAGGCAGGGGCCCTTTCCCCAGTCGCATGAGCCATTGTCTCTTCCAGACCGAGGTCACAGCAGCACTTGCGGTGTAGGTCCTCTCCTGTGGAAGATCAGGTATCGAGTGATTAAGCAGATAGAAAATGGCGGTCACGCCCGCGGCGGTGCGTACCGCGGTGGTGCGTACCACGACCGCCGGTGCACATCGTCAATGGCTCCTGAAACCCATAGGGTTCAATGTTAACCAATGCTGCTTTGCGCCGCGGTCTTCGACCGAATACCGCCATGGTGTGCCACGCCAGCGCATTGACCTCACATCCCATTGTCTCACTTCACAGGTCAGGCAGCCGCCATTTCAAGGGCCGACATTGCTTAATTTCTACTGCGTCACACATACCTAGGTCTTGCATCGACACTCATACAAGCCATACAATGCATTGGGAATCGTGTTATGTGCAAGCTGTGGGAACGTACCTGTGGGTTGATTGACTCTGTGCTCATTGTTGTCCTTCATAGGCACCGTCCGCTGGGACATGCGAGGAGATGGAGGAATCTTCCCGTGTACAGACCGCTGGTGGACCTGTCGACAATGGAGGAAAGACATATCATACTGACATACAGGCTTGACCGAGCCACTATACAGGAACTGTGTGCCCAGCTGGATGCAGACCTGATGTCACCCATCCGCCAACCCACAGGGATCCCCCCTCTAGTGCAGGTTCTGTCAGTACTCCATTTCTTTGCAAGTGGGTCTTTTCAAACAACAGTGGCCATATCATCAGGGATGTCCCAGCCCATGTTTTCCAAGGTGTTGTCCAGAGTGTTGTCTGCCATGCTCAAACACATGCGGAGCTACATCGTGTTCCCTGAGGTGGGGGATTTGCCTACAGTGAAGGGTGATTTCTATGCCTTTGGACATATTCCCAACATCATTGGTGCCATTGATGGGACACATGTTGCTTTGGTCTCCCCCAGCAGGAGTGAACAGGTGTACAGGAACAGGAAGAGTTATCATTCCATGAATGTCCAGATGGTCTGTTTGGCTGACCAGTACATCTCCCATGTTAATGCCAAGTTCCCTGGGTCAGTGCATGACGCGTACACCATGCGGAATAGCAGCATCCCTTACGTGATGGGTCAACTCCAGAGGCACCGTGTGTGGCTAATTGGTGATTCTGGTTACGCCAACCTGTCCTGGCTACTGACCCCAGTGAGGAATCCCAGGACAAGGGCAGAGGAACGGTACAATGAGGCACATGGGCGTACTAGGAGGGTGATCGAGCGGACCTTCGGCCTCCTGAAGGCCAGGTTCAGGTGCCTCCATATGACAGGTGGATCCCTAATGTACTCACCAAAGAAGGTGTGCCAGATCATCGTGGCCTGCTGTATGCTTCACAACCTGGCTTTGGGACGACAGGTACCTTTTCTGCAGGAGGATGGTCCAGATGGTGGTGTTGTAGCAGCTGTGGAGCCTGTGGAGAGTGAAGAGGAGGAAGGCGAAGAGGAGGACATAGAGAACAGGAACACAGTAATACAGCAGTATTTCCAATGACACACAGGTAAGAATCCACACCGGCATATTACATTTACTTAAAGACTGCTACCTCTCTACTGTTTGACCTTTTCCCCCAGTGTATGGTAACTGTGTTGTGACTTTCCCTTCCAATTTCAGAGATGTGGGCCCCACTGCGTGACATCTGCTTTGTTTTCCCATGGACTACAGCTGTGTGACAGTGGTATGTTGGCATCACAATGTAAATAAACTTTTTGGCACGGTCATGTCTAATACATTTGTTCAAAATCACAGCCAGACTCCAGATTGTTTTGTGCAATAAGTGTGTTTATTACAGTGCTCTAAATTGGTGGGTGGTTGCAAATCGGTGAGGGGTGATGGTGGAGGATTGTCCATGGCAGAGTCCAGACTATCAGTATCACAGGTGCATTGTCCAAATGCCTGTGGAAAGTGGTGCAGGGGCAGTTTAAGGTTGGACAGGGTGTCAATGTGGGACAGTGGGATGACAATCAGGGAGGTATCCTTTCCTGGCGAGGGTCTTGGCATCTTACTCTGTCTTCTTCCTGGATCTCAGGGCCCGCTTGCGGGGTGGTTCTCTTTCTGCAGGGGGTGGGGTTCTGGTGGCCTGTTGGTCTTGTGTCGGGGCCTCCTGTCCACTAGTGCCAGCGGAGGTGGTAGGCAGTTCTTGGTCCATGCTAGTGACAGGGGCCCTTTGTGGTGCCACAGTGTCCCGCAATGTGGTGACTACCTGATTCAGAGCCACTACGATGGTGCCCAAGGCGGAACTGATGTTTCTTAGTTCCTCCCTGAACCCCATATACTGTTCCTCCTGCAGAGCTGTATCTCCTGAAACCTGGCCAGGACCGTCGCCATCGTCTCCTGGGAGTGGTGGTAGGCTCCCATGATGGAGGTGAGGGCCTCGTGGAGAGTGGGATCCCTGGGCCTGTCCCCCCCTGTCGCACAGCAGCCCTCCCAGTTCCCCAGTTCCCCAGTTTCCCTGGGCCTCTATCCCCTGGACCGTGTGCCCACTACCACTGCCCCCAGGTCCCTGTTGTTGTTGGGGTGGTGGGTTAGCCTGGGTGCCTTGTAGTGGCGGACACACCGCTGATTGACGTGTCCTGGGGACAGAGGTATGGGCCCGCTGGGTGGGTGCTGTGCTGGTGTTCCCAGAGGGGGGAAGTTCTGCTGTGGCCTGTGGCAGTCTGAGGGGAACCGACTGTCCCGAGGTCCCCGATGGGCCGGGCCGGGCTGGTCATCTAGATCCAGGTCGACAGAGGTGCTGTCATCACTGTGGGCCTCTTCTGGGGGTGGAGTGGACATTTGTGGACCGTCCTGCGCGGTGACCTGGCGTTCGGGTCCTGCAGGGGTATAAAAGTATGGTTATTGCTTCTGTGTGTGCCATGGCGTGCAATCGGTGGGTGCCCGTGTACCCCAGTGCTGGCATTCCCTTGTGGGGGCTGTTGTGACGGTGGTTTGGGGGGGGGATGGGTATGTGCAGTGGGCAGGCTTTGGTGATGGGTGTCCATGCTTTGTGGACGCATGCAGGGCTTGGTGTTGGGATGGGTGGGTTGTGAGGGTGAGACATTTGCAAGGAGTAGGTGTGATGGGGGTGGGGGTGAGGGTGGGGGTATGAGTTGGCATGCTGGTGGGGTGGGGGGGATGAAGTAGTGAAGATGAGACTTACCAGAGTCCATTCCTCCAGATACTCCTGCAAGACCCTCAGGATTCAGGATCGCCAAGACCTGCTCCTCCCATGTTGTAAATTCTGGGGGAGGAGGTGTGGGTCCGCCGCCAGTCCGCTGCACCGCGATGTTGTGCCTGGATACCATGGAATGCACCTTCCCCCGTAGGTCGTTCCACCGCTTCCTGATGTCGTCCCGATTTCTTGGGTGCTGTCCCACAGCGTTGACCCTGTCCACTATTCTGCTCCATAGCTCCATCTTCCTGGCAATGGTGGTGTGCTGCACCTGTGTCCCGAAGAGCTGTGGCTCTACCCATACAATTTCCTCCACCATGACCCTGAGTTCAGCCTCCGAAAACCTGGGATGTCTTTGCGGTGCCATGGGGTGGTGTGGGTGATGTGTGGGGTGAATTGTGTGGTGCTAAGTGTGGTGATGTGTATTGTTGTGTTGTGTCAAGTGCGTGCTAATATTGCTGGTTGACAGTGAATTGGGCGTCTGGGTGCTCGGATCTCTTTTCTCTGTGCGTGTTCACGAATCTCTAGGACTGGGGGTTTGTGGGTGATGTGGGTGTGTGTTTTATATTGTATTGGGTGTGTGGGAGTGTTGTTTGTATGTGTATCAGGTGTGTGTATTTTGAATTGTCCAATGTGGCTGTGTTTTGGAGGTGTGTGTGTATTTTGAGCGCAGCGGTGTGTACCGCCAATGGAATACTGCGGTTGAAAGACTGCCGCGTGGATTCGTGGGTCGTGATGGCATGGGCGTATTTCTGTTGGCGTGACGGTGGAGGTTTGGTCATCGCCAGTTTCTCGCTGACCTTTGGTGTGGCAGACTTTTGTGGATGTCTGTATTTTGGCGGTTTGCCTGTTGTGGGTCGGAATGACCGTGGCGGTTTACCGCGACTGCGGCGGTGTTATGGTGGTCTTCTGCACGGCGGTAATCGCCTTTTACCGCCGAGGTTGGAATGACCCCCTTAGTTATTATTATGGATGAGGATATTGACAATCAGTGGAAAATGGCTGCTCAATTGTTGTATGCCAAGACTGCTTTGAGAGGAAAATTACCCGGGAATGATGCAAGTGGTAATAGTGATCTAAACACATTATTATATAAATTGGAGAAAATGTGTAAACAAGAAATATCTAAATGGTGGGAAGCTACTTCCTTACAAAATTATATTGATCAAAATATGGTCCAAAGAGGATTAAGAATTTTCATTACACCAGCCTATGAAACATCTAACCCGGATATGTTGAAAGAGTGGGCGGAGAATTCGGCATCAAGCTCCAAACATATGCTTGAAATTTTGGTGAAATATGCTTGGCGTGATAGGGAAATCCTACTAGTAGATATTAAGAAAATGAAGGAGAATTTTGCCTCAAGGTCTGAAAAGGAATTGATTACTGGTTTCTATGAAACAATGAAGATAAAATTGAGAAAATATGAAGATGACATAAAAACAAAAAAACAACAAAAACTCCATAGAGATATAGGTGATTATGAAAGTGGAAGAATTCTGACCTTTAGTAGAAAATATGATCATCTATATAAGGCCGGGTCAAGCTACCTTACACCTGTAGCCTAACCTTCTACTTCCGAAAGTGAATTGGAAAGTATAAGAAAAACTCATTCTTTGAGTTCAACAGATAGTGAAATTTCTAATATTGAAATCACCAACAAACCGGCTACTTTTTTTAGACGAATATCGCCTGCTACGACATGGCAGGCAAGTCTCATACAAACAGAAAGGAGAAGTGTTGAACTACAGAGGCAGACCAAGGGGCCGAAGAGGAAGACGAGACGGAATCAAAAGAGGAGAGAGAGATTTAGAAACCGTATTAAGAAGGGATCCAAACTCGGAGCAAGTGGGAAAAACAACGAACGGCTCCGAGCTATCGACATAATGGACAGCGAAACAGTGAATAAAACTATTATTAATCTATTGGATCATCAGTTAACAGAAGATGATAAAAAAAACATTATGGGGGTCATTCTGACCTCGGCGGTAAAAGGCTTCTACTGCCGGTCAGAAGACCGCCATTATACCGCCGCGGCCGCGGTAAACCGCCACGGTCATTCTGACCCACAACTTGAAAACCGCCAAAAACCCGACATCCACGGAAGGCCGCCTCATCAGCGGTCAGCGATAAACTGGAGATGACCAAACCTCCACCGTCACGCCAACACAAACACGCCCATGCCATTACGACCCACGAATCCGCGCGGCGGTCTTTCAACCGCGGTATTCCATTGGCGGTACACACCGCCGCGCTCAAAATACACACACCCATACAAAACACAGCCACATTGGACAATTCAAAATACACACACCTGATACACATACACACAACACTCCCACACACCCATCACCATATAAAACACACACCCACATCACCCACAAACCCCTACAACCAGAAATTCTGAGAGAAGGCGCAATACAGAGAGAGAGAGCACAGGCAACGCAAAACACAACACACACAGGAACCCTACATCATCACCCACACCACATCTACGTACAAATCACCCCACACCACCACTCACATCACCACAAACAGCACCCACACCTCATCCACACCACCCCATGGCACCCCAAAGACAACCCAGGTTCTCGGACCAAGAACTCAGGGTCATGGTGGAGGAAATAATTAGGGTAGAGCCCCAGCTCTTCGGCACACAGGTGCAGCAAACCACAATAGCCAGGAAGGCGGAGCTATGGCAAAGGATCGTCGACAGGGTCAACGCTGTGGGACAGCATCCCAGAAATTGGAAGACATCCGAAAGCGCTGGAACGACCTACGGGGGAAGGTGCGGTCGATGGTGTCAAGACACAACATCGCTGTGCAGAAGACTGGCGGCGGACCCCCACCCACTCCACCCGAATTCACAGCATGGGAGCAAGAGGTCTTTAACATCCTGCATCCTGACGGCCTCGCTGGAGTAGCCGGAGGAATGGACTCTGGTAAGTCTAATCTCAACTACTTCCCCCCCCCCCAACCACCAGCATGCCAACCCACACCCCCACCCTCACCCCCAACCCCCTAGCACACATCCTCCCTGCCAATGTCTCACCAGCACAACCCACCCAACCCAACACCAATCCCTGAATGCCAACACAAACCATGGACACCCATCACCTAAGCATGACCACTGCACATACCCATCCCCCCCCCCACAAACCACCATCACAACTCCTCCCACAAGGGAATGCCAGCACTTGGGGACAAGGGCACCCACAAATCGCACGCCATGGCACACACAGAAGCAATAACCATACTCTTTTACCCCTGCAGGGCCCGAACGCCAACACACCGGCCAGGAGGGTCCAGATTTGTCCATCCCACCCCCAGAACAGGCCCCCAGTGATGACAGCAGCTCTGTCGACCTAGAACCTGATGACCAGCCCGGACCATCGGGGACCTCTGGACAGTCGGTTCCCCACACACAGACACAGGCCACAGCAGACCCAACCCCCTCTGGGAATACCAGCACAGCTCCCACCCAGCGGGCCCATGCCTCTGTCTCCAGGACGCGTCAATCAGCGGTGTGTCCGCCACTACAGGGCACCCAGGCTGACCCACCACCCCAACAACAACAGGGACCTGGGGGCAGTGGTAGTGGGCACACCGTCCAGGGGACAGAGGCCCGGGGAAACAGGGGAACTGGGAGGGCTGCTGTGCGACAGGGGGGGGACAGGCCCAGGGAACCCACTCTCCAAGAGGCCCTCACCACCATCATGGGAGCATACCACCACTCCCAGGAGACAATGGCGACGGTACTGGCCAGGTTCCAGGAGATCCAGGCACAGCAGGAGGAACGGTACATGGGGTACAGAGACGAACTCGGGAACATCGTTTCCACAATAGGGACCATCGTCCTGGAACTCAACCAGATAGTCACCACATTGCCGGGACCATGTGGCACCACAAAGGGCCCCTGTCGCTAGCCAGGACCACGAACAGCCTACCACCTCCGCCGGCGCTAGTGGACAGGAGGCCCCCACACAACGACAGGCCACCAGAACCCCACCTCCTGCTGAAGAACAACCACCCCGCAAGCGGAACCTGAGATCACACAAGAAGACAGAGTAGGATGCCAAGACCCCCGCCAGCATAAGATACCCCCTGATGTCATCCCACTGTCCCACATTGTCACCCTGTCCAACCTTAAACTGCCCCTGCTCCATCCTTACACAGGCATATGGGCAATGCACCTGTGAGACTGAGAACTGGACTCTGCCATGGACATTACTCCACCCCCACCCATCACCGCTTTACTATCATGGACCTATATGTAGCACTTAAAATAAATCACTAATTGCACTTCAAAAATCAGGAGTCTGCTTGTATTCTTAACAAATGTATTACACATAACGGTGCAATAATGTTCAGTTACATTGTGATGACAACATACCAATGTCAATAAGCTTTAGTCCATGGGCAAACAAAGCAGAAGTCCCGCAGTGGGTCATACATCTCTGAAAAGGGAAGGGAAAGTCAAAAATCAGTTAAAAGGAACTGGAGGGAAACACTGAAAGTAGAGATGCAGGAGGCCAGAAGTAAATGTAAAATGGCGTGGGTGATTCTTACCTGTGTGCTACTGAAAATACTGTTGTATAACTGTGTCCCTGTTGTCCGTGTCGTCCCCGTCGTCTTCCTCCTCTTCACTCTCCACAGGATCCACAGCTGCCACAACACCACCATCTGGACCATCCTCCTGCAGGAAAGGCACCTGGCGTCGCAATGCAAGATTGTGAAGCATACAGCAGGCCACGATGATATGGCACACCTTCTTTGGTGAGTACATTAGGGATCCACCTGTCATATGCAGGCACCTAAACCTGGCCTTCGGGACCCCGAAGGTCCGTTCTATAATCCTCCTAGTTCGCCCATGGGCCTCATTGTACCGTTCCTCTGCCCTGGTCCGGGGATTCCTCACTGGGGTCAATAGCCAAGGCAGGTTGGGGTAACCAGAGTCACCTATTAGCCACACACGGTGTCTCTGTAGCTGTTCCATCACATAAGGGATGCTGCTATTTCGCATGACATACGCGTCATGCACTGACCCAGGGAACTTGGCATTTACATGGGAGATGTACTGGTCAGCCAAACAGACCACCTGGACATTCATCGAATGGTAATTTTTTCTATTTCTGTACACCTGCTCATTGTCTTTTGGGGGTACTAAAGCCACATGGGTCCCATCAATGGCACCAATGATGTTGGGGATATGTCCAAGGGCATAGAAATCACCCTTCACAGAGGCCAAATCACCCTCCTCAGGGAAAACAATGTAGCTCCGCATGTATTTCATCAGGGCAGACAACACTCTGGACAAAACCTTAGAAAACATAGGCTGAGACATCTCTGATGACATGGCCACTGTTGTCTGAAAAGACCCACTTGCCAAAAAATGAAGTACTGACAGCACCTGCACCAGAGGGGGAATTCCTGTGGGTTGGCGGATGGGGGACATCAGGTCTGGCTCCAGCTGGGCACACAGTTCATGTATAGTGGCTCGGTCAAGTCGGTATCGGAGTATAATATGTCGTTCTTCCATTGTCGACAGGTCCACCAGCGGTCGGTACACAGGAGGATTCATCCTTCTCCTCGCAAGTCCCAGCGGACGGTGCCTAGGAAGGACAACATGGAGTACAGAGTCAAGCAACACACAGGTACGTTCACACAGCTTGCACAGTACACGAATCGCTATGCATTGAAAGGCTTGTATGAGTGGCAATGCAAGGCCTAGGCCTGTGTGACGCAGTAGAAATTAAGCCATGTGGGCCCTTGAAATGGCGGCTGCCTGACCTGAGAAGTGTGACAGTGGGATGTGAGGTCAACGCGCTGGCGTGGCACACCGTGGCGGTAGGCGGTCGAAGACCGCAGTGCGAAGCCGCATTGGTTAACATTGAACCCTATGGGTTTCAGGAGCCAATGACGATGTGCGCCGGCGGTCGCGGTACGCACCGCCGCGGGCGTGACCGCCATTTTCTATCTGCTTAATCACTCAAGACCTGATCATCCACAGGAGAGGACCTATACTGCAAGTGCTGCTGTGACCTCAGTCTGGAAGAGACAATGGCTGCTGCGACTGGGGAAAGGGCCCCTGCCTTCACTTCAGAAGAGTTGGAGAAACTTGTGGATGGGGTCCTGCCCCAGTATGCGCTACTCTACGGTCCTCCAGACCAACAGGTAAGTACACTGGGCGCACGTTGAATGGGCTATGCCTGGGTTGTGTATGGTGGATGTAAGATGGTGGGGTGGGGAGCGAATGAGGAGTGCAAGGCATGACAGATGAGAGATGCAGAAAAATGATGATATTTCCTTTCCCACCCTGTACATGTCAAATAGGTCAGCGCCCATCAGAAAGTCGACATTTGGCGTGCCATCGCCAAGGAAGTCCGGGCCCTGGGGGTCCACAACAGACGGGGCACCCACTGCCGAAAGAGGTGGGAGGACATCCACCGCGGGACCAGGAAGACCGCCGAGTCACTGCTGGGGATGGCCTCCCAACGTAGGAGGGGTGCCAGTCGTACCTTGACCCCCGTGATGTCCCGGATCCTGGCGGTGGCCTACCCCGATTTGGATGGGCGCGTGAGGACATCACAGCAGACACAAGGGGGTGAGTACCAGCACATTCTGCTATCTCTACGCGCAGTGGAGGTGTCTGGGGGGGGAGGAGGGCTGTGGGTGACATTAGGCCAGGGCGCTCTCTGTAGTGTGATCCCCTCCTTTAGGCATGGCCCTGTGCCCCCACCCTCCACCTCTGTAGGGTGCCAAGTACAGCAATCCATGGTCCAGCATCACCCATGTGTGCATTTGTTGTCCATAGACCTGTAGGCCTTGTCACAAGTACTGAGTAGTGTACCCCGATTGCGCGGCGTAGTGCTGGAGGCTCCTGTGTCTGTCCTCTCCGACAACGGTGTTGACAATGCATGCACTCAACCTGTCTTTATTTCTCCCCCCACCCTTTTTCTTTATCTTCTTGTACATGTGTGCATTAGCATCATCAGGCGGAGGAGAATTGGCATCAGAACACGAGGGAGCTGCAACTCACAAGGCCCCGGTGGGCCATGCTACAGACACCGAGGTCACCAGTGATACGGAGGGCGAGGGGAGCTCCACAACGGGGACCCGTGCAGACATCAGCGACACCGACACGTCCTCGAAGGGAGCTCCCTAGCGGTGGCGGCAACATCCGTGCCCCCCGCCTCAACAGGTACAGCCGCCACCCAGCGCACCAGCTCCGCCCTCCCAGCAGCCCCTCAGCCTTCGCTCCGTGCCCGCACGCCCAAGAAGGCGGGCATCTCCTTCGCCCCAGGCACCTCAGGCCCTGCCCCAGTTACCCCTGATGCCCTCAGTGAGGAGGTCATTGACCACCTACAGACCATCATTCTTGGGTAGTCTACCCTTTTGAATGCCATCCAGGGGGTAGAGAGGGAGGTGCATCGGAGCAATGCATACCTGGAGGGCATTCATTCGGGTCAGGCTGCCCATCAACGATCGTTCAATGCTCTGGCCTCAGCACTGACGGCAGCCATTGTCCCTGTTTCCAGCCTCCCTCTTCTAACTGCCTCCACCCTCTCCCAGTCTCCTGTTCCTCTGCCTATCCCATCCACACCATCAGACCAGCCTGTACACACCTCAACACCCAAGGGCAGCTCATCCAGACATAAGCACCACAGATCCCACAAGCATTCACCTAAGCAACATCCAGATGCAGACATGGCAACAGTCACTACCACCTCTGTGTCCCCCTCCTCCTCGTCTCCCTCCTCCCTCCCTGTGACGTCTCCACTCACACCTGCATGCACACCACCATCAGCCAGTAATTCCATCACCAGCACACCCTCCGGTACAGTCCGCACATGTGCAGTCACCACCCCCATTGCCATTTACACGTCCCCTGTGTCCTCTCCCACTGTGTCTGTCACCCCCTCTTCCAAACCACACAAACGCAGGCAGCCACCCACCCAACAGCCAACCACCTCATGACAGCCTACGTCACAAGCACATGCACCCAAAGACAGCACACCTGACTCTCCTACAACCACATCCTCTTCCTCCACTCCCATACCCACTGCACCTACCCTTCCCATTGCTCCTAAAAAACTTTTCCTCTCCAAAGTTAACCTCTTTGCACCACCTGACCCACCCCCTCCATCTGGTAAGAGTCCAAAGAGCACCTCAGCCACCACCAGCCCTGCATCAAGTCTGACCATTGTGCACGGGTTTTGGAGTCCACCCTTTCCCAGCACAGATACATCGGCCAGCAGCAAGGGGACAGCCAGCCCCCCCCCCCCGGAAAGAGAACCCGTAAGACCAAGGGCCGCCGCGAGAAGGCTGACACGGCTGCCCCCAAGGAGCAAAGTCGTGGCCCGTCACCTGCCACAACATCAAGGGGAGGCAAGGGCCAGAGAGCCTCATCAAAGGAGGGCAAGGGCAGCAGGGCGGAGAAGTCAGCCAGCAGGGGCGCGGACCAGGAGGGCCCCACAAGCCCCATCCCGGGTGTGACCGAGGACACCCACGGGCCCAGGACTCCGTCACAGGAGGGTCCAGCAACTGCACGGTCGGAGGGCGACTAAGCAGGGAGTCCTGGCCAGGTCTGGCTCCCTTGATAGACAAGACAGGCACCGCTGAACAGGGCCCCGCCGTGAAGAAAGGCACCGCTGAACAGGGCCCCGCCGTGAAGACAGGCACCGCTGAACAGGGCCCCGCCGTGAAGACAGGCACCGCTGAACAGGGCCCCGCCGTGAAGACAGGCACCGCTGAACAGGGCCCCGCCGTGAAGACAGGCACCGCTGAACAGGGCCCCGCCGTGAAGAAAGGCACCGCTGAACAGGGCCCCGCCGTGAAGACAGGCACCGCTGAACAGGGCTCCGCCGTGAAGACCGGCACCGCTGAACAGGGCCCCGCCGTGAAGACAGGCACCGCTGAACAGGGCCCCGCCGTGAAGACAGGCACCGCTGAACAGGGCCCCGCCGTGAAGACAGGCACCGCTGAACAGTGCCCCGCCGTGAAGAAAGGCACCGCTGAACAGGGCCCCGCCGTGAAGACAGGCACCGCTGAACAGGGCCCCGCCGTGAAGACAGGCACCGCTGAACAGGGCCCCGCCGTGAAGACAGGCACCGCTGAACAGGGCCCCGCCGTGAAGACAGGCACCGCTGAACAGGGCCCCGCCGTGAAGACAGGCACCGCTGAACAGGGCCCCGCCGTGAAGACCGGCACCGCTGAACAGGGCCCCGCCGTGAAGACAGGCACCGCTGAACAGGGCCCCGCCGTGAAGACAGGCACCGCTGAACAGGGCCCCGCCGTGAAGAAAGGCACCACTGAACAGGGCCCGCCGTGAAGACAGGCACCGCTGAACAGTGCCCCGCCGTGAAGAAAGGCACCGCTCCGCTGGGCCCTTCCTGTCAAGCACCGCTCCGCTGGGCCCTTCCTGTCAAGCACCGCTCCGCTGGGCCTCGCTGTCTCAAGCACCGCTCCGCTGGGCCCTTCCTGTCAAGCACCGCTCCGCTGGGCCCCGCCGTCTCAAGCACCGCTCCGCTGGGCCCTTCCTGTCAAGCACTGCTCCGCTGGGCCCTTCCTGTCAAGCACCGCTCCGCTGGGCCCCGCCGTCTCAAGCACCGCTCCGCTGGGCCCTTCCTGTCAAGCACCGCTCCGCTGGGCCCCGCCGTCTCAAGCACCGCTCCGCTGGGCCCTTCCTGTCAAGCACTGCTCCGCTGGGCCCCGCCGTCTCAAGCACTGCTCCGCTGGGCCCTTCCTGTCAAGCACTGCTCCGCTGGGCCCTTCCTGTCAAGCACTGCTCCGCTGGGCCCTTCCTGTCAAGCACCGCTCCGCTGGGCCCTTCCTGTCAAGCTCCGCTGGCCCATTGACAGTGCAGGTTCTGTGTCGAGCTACTGTTCACGCTGCACTCTGGGCACCCTGCCTCCTCCATAACCAGTGGAGTCTGTAATCCACCTGATGGACTGTGGCTTTGCACTCCCCAGGATGGCACAGTGGGCAAGCCACCCACTGTAGAGACTTGAGAGACTGTGGCTTTGCACTCCCCAGGATGGTACAGTGGGCAACCCACCCACTGTAGAGACTTGAGAGACTGTGGCTTTGCACTCCCCAGGATGGCATAGTGGGCATGGTGGCCCCTTCGTGGTTCTGGCATCGTGGACTCATGTGCCTGAGGTGCCCCCCCTTCCCTTCCCCCTGAGGTGCCTATAGTTTTGTCATCTGATGCCCCAGCAGTGTTCTCTCCAACGGACTCAGGTCTCCTGTGTGGGCTTTGCCCATGTGTTTGATAGACATTGGCCCACGGACTGTGGATATTTGACAAACTGAGCAGGACTTATTGACTATGTACATAGCTTTCGCACTGTTCATTATTTTTGCTTTGATATTTCATATCGATAATTTTCCATGACTTCAATGAACCTAATTTATACATAAATTTAAATTGACATTTTTATTATGTCTTTGCATTTTTCATGGGGGTTTGGGGGGTGTCACTCAGTTGTTGCTCTGCATTGGTGTGTTGCTAGTTGGTGGGGGGCATATGTGTGTGCCCGTAACCTTTCGTCCTCCCCCCTCCCCTGTGTCGTAGGTGCAGTACTCACCGTTGTCTTCTGCGCCGGAGTTCATACTCGTTGTAGATGAGCAGGTAGACAATAGCTGGTAGGATGTTTCATTCGGGTTCCATGCTGTCCTCCGTCCTCGTGGAGTGTATAGAGGTGAGCGTTTTCCCGTTCGTAGTCTGTTTCCGCCGTGTTTTTATCAGCGGGGCTCCCGCCCCGGAAAAGGTGGCGGATTGGTGAGTTGTGATAGGGTGGGCGGTACATTGTCTGCCGCCTGCCTGTTGGCGGTGACCGCCGCGCTGTTTGTCTGTCACGCCGTGGCGGTCTGAGTGTTAAAGTGGCGGGCTGTGTTGGCGGTTCCCGCCAGGGTCAGAATTCATTTCTTTTTACCGCCTGCCTGTTGGCGGGTTGGCCGCCGATTTATCACCGACCGCCAGGGTAGGAATCACCCCCTATGTCTAGGCCTTTCCTTCTGTCCTACAGTACGGTTCAATTATGCTGAAACCCGTATAGATCTGTTTAAATTTATAAGGAAACTGAAATTAAAAAAATGGTTTAAACTGAAAGGTAATAGATCTGAATCCTCCATGAGTAGAGACAGAGATGAATCCTTGTTATCTATAGGTGATGTTGATACATTATTAACTCTTCATGAATTAGAACAAGATCAATTAGTACAGACTAATGAAAAAGATCTATATCAAACTTTAGATGAGTTGGATATCGTATATGACCTGGCAGCTCCATCTGGTTTTAAACCTAAGTCTACATTCTTTCCGAATATGATACATGACAATATTGATACTTTTCACGATATGGCAGTACAACGTTTGATACATTTTCGGTATTGTACATGGTTTAAACCTAGATCTAAGGGTAACATGACATTTAGTCAAAATGAAACTATTAGATCATTAGCAGAGGACAGTGACACCATTGTCTGCCCTGCTGATAAGGGATGCAATATAGTACTTTGGAAAAAACAGAGATATATTGATGAGGTCATGCGCCAACTGAGTAATTCCCAATTTTACATGACTGTGACCAAAGACACCTATATGAATAGTATTATGGGAATTTGGGACCTATTGACTGAATGGAAGGACAAGGGCCTTCTATTGTGGGACGAATACTGTTTTTTGAAACGGGATTATCCAAAGTTATCAATCCTATATATTCTCCCCAAGATTCACAAAGATAGAGAGAACCCTCCTGGGAGACCAATTGTCTCCTCATGTGGGAATGTGTTGGAAAATGTGTCCAAATATGTAGATTCTTTCCTGAGGGAATTTGTTATAAATTTGCCCTCTTATGTCCGTGATACTAAAGATTTCCTAGGCAAACTAGAAGGTATTGTCTGGGAAGATGATTTCTTATTGGCCACTTTAGATATGAATTCATTATATACAATTATAGATCATGAGATGGGTATAAAAGCATGTAGACACTTCTTGCAGACAAGATCATTAAGATATCTGGCACATACGGACATGTTAATAGAGATGATAAAATACTGCCTGACGAACAATATTTTTTTATTCAATGGCACGCTTTATAAACAGGTTCTCGGAACTGCAATGGGAACTTGCTTTGCGCCTAGTTTTGCCTGTCTATTTATGGGCCTATGGGAAGAAGGGATCTTCAAAGATGAAGATAAATATCCAGAAATCAATCAGGCCATATTATGGCTTAGATATATTGGTGATCTTTTTATAATTTGGAAAGGTACTGAGAATGAGGCTAAGTGTTTCATTGAGAAACTCAATAAGAATGAGTACAATATTAGATTGACATATGATATTAGTTGCTCTTCGATTGATTTCTTGGATACAAGGATTAAGATCAAGGATAGGAAGATCCACACCAAACTTTTCCGTAAAGTTACAGCAGGCAATAGCTTATTGCATGCCACTAGTGGACATCCGGATAAATTAAAATGGAGTATTCCCTATGGAGAACTATTAAGGGCGAAAAGGATCAGTTATATGGATGAGATTTTTGAGAGAGAACAGGAAGATATGATTAGGAGGTTTAAACAAAGAGGTTACCCAGATTGGGTAATCAGAAAGGCTATAGACAAGGTCAAGAAAGTTGAAAGAATACATACTCTTTTTGTCAATACTGAGAAAAAGGAAAATGAGAAGGGCGATGATATTAGACTGATCTTAAACTATAATGAGGATACGGCACAGATTAAAAAGATCTTCCCCAAACATTGGAACATTCTGAAAAGTGATCCCATTATTGGCAAGGAGATAAGAGGGGGCCCTTAATTACTTTTAGAAGAGGCCGTAATCTCCATGATAGATTGAGATCTAATGATATAACTTCTATCGCTCAAACAAAAGAACACAACCTACAGGGATTTTTTCCTTGCGGTCATTGTAAAGCTTGCTGTAATAGTGTGTCTAGAAAAGAGTACCCTATGAGTAAACCAGGAGTCAACAGACAAATCAAGCAGTTTATGACATGTAGTACTCCATTTACCATATATGTATTGGAATGTCCATGTCATCTTAGGTGTGTGGGAAGTACGAAACATGTAGTAAAAAAACGCATTTTAGAACATGTGTGCCATTACAACAAGGGATTCTCATTATCCTGTAGCGAGACATTTTCAGGAGAAACACAACTCTGATTCAACCCTGTTATCTTACTATGGTGTTGAACATGTACCATCACATCATAGAGGTGGAAATAGAGAGTTGATGTTAAGGAAAAAAGAATCCAGATATATTGTTGACTTAGAAACTAAAATACTGAATGGATTAAATATTGGTGAAGAGTTATGTACCCACCTATTTGATATTTGAGATAATGATTATGATAAAGTACCAAATATATTAAATTGGTGATTTTTGAAGATTTGATCTTAAGGCAGTTTGCAATATGAACAGCAGGCTTACTTGATTCTGGTCTTAATTAATTGTTATTTTTCCTAATTTATTCTTTAAGTGATTGTTCTAATAAATTCTTAAGTATAATGTGCTTTTTATATTTATGTCTTTTTCAGAATGATGGGGTCCGGCTGGATTCCAGATTCGTGTATTGACTAGTGATTATGGCTTAGTTTGTTCACAGGGTGATGGGTATTGGATTTATAGAAGCAGTGATAAGTATTCCTTTTATTAACTGTGTACAACAAAAAATTGATAAAGGAATAATTACTTTATCTAATTTTCTAGACTAAGAACATGTTCATGTTACCTGTTGGTTCGAATCCTTTGCAGAAGGAAGATATTTAATTAGTGTATGCTATATATGAAACATCTTGTATATATAAATTCGCTTTTCATTATGACATTGGTTCCATATATATCTACGATAAATATTTTACTGAAGTGAAAATAGTTTAAATGATACAGATCAGTTGGAATTATGTCTTGATTTATATACATTATATATACATATTATATTTATATTTATATACTTTTATATTTATACAACTATGTAATTATTTATGTATTTATAGTGACATTGTCCATTGATATATGAGAATATATTTTTTTTTTGATATTTTAAAGCCATTTATATCTATTTATAACATATTTATTGATTTATATCGTACTTATCTATATATGATGATAGATGGATGTATATGGATGAATTTGATATATATACTTTTATTCTTACAACTTGATGTTCATCTTTTTATACTAACAGGTTAACTATGGTTATATTTTGAAATTCAGAAAAAAAGAAAATAGTAATTGTAAGAATACATAATTAAGTCCTGTTTCTATGACCATGATCACTGAGTATATATTGATGTATGTATTGGTTGGATCATACACGTGATCAAGGCTGCTAGTCAGACGAAACGCGTTGTGTTTAAATAAACTTACTTCCTTTTGATTTCCTGAGAGTGCTGCTGTTCTATAATTATTTTTGCTGTTGAAAGGAGATTAACCGGAGTGCTCTGCGGGTTTTTTGCTGCACCACCCCTCTTGGGCAGCTTGGAGCTCGTTTGTGAGCATGTGTATCAAAGATATATATATATATATATATATATATATATATTAGTATTACTGGTAGTCAAAAAACTCTAAATTCAGCATGAAGGTCCATGGCAGTAACATTAGGATGGGATTAGTTCATGACCCATGCTGGACCAACTGACAGCAAGGAGTGATGCCTGTCTACAATAGGAAAATGTATTACCAGGGGAGAAAACTCTAAAAAATAAAATATTAAATAAAAAAATTATCCCTATTATTTGCACTTTTGCTCTGTGTGGATTATGTGCTAGAGCAGTGGTTTCCAACCTTTTGACTTCTGTGGACCCCCACTTTATCATTACTGGAACCCAGGGACCCCCACTGAATCATTATTGGAATCTGGGGATCCCCCACTGAGTCATTGCTGAAAACAGGGGACCTAGTCTGTAAATATTATTTAATTTTCTAAGCAGCTGCGGACCCCCTGAGGAGGCTTCACGGAACCCCAGGGGTCCCCAGAACACATGTTGGGAACTACTGTGCTAGAGCATCCACAGAGGACTAGGAACAACCTTTTACAATAAGATGTTCATAGATTTTCATGCTTCGGATTTTGTAAATAGGAAATAAGGTGTAATTCTAGGGCCATTGTAGACAAAAGTCTATGATTCATTGATTTAGTAATTGATTGTAAATGAGGCTGGAAAAGCTCATTTTACTCCCCTACTTTAACTCTGCTCAACATTACTTTGTAGCCCTGCTCCCATCCTAATATAAGTCTCTTCAAGTTGGGCTTTATAAACAACACAAGAGCTTAACAGTGTAACATAGAGTTAACCCCTCTTCTACCTAACAACTTCTCAATGCTTAAACAGACCGGTGTGTTGACTTTGTTACCGTGCTCCCTAGACATGTAATTAGGATTCAGATTTTCAATGACCAATACATACATACATACACAATTCAGCATAAACCAGAAGCTTGTTCACTCTGTATCCCCTGCAAATAAACTCTGGGGAGATTCTGCTATGAGCCAATTACAGATAGTCTGATTGTCCTTGAAAAAGGCCTGCTCTCTTTTTCATGATAATGTGCATCAGCAGTGTGTTGTCTTTCTCAATTATTGCCACGGTGCCTTCCATTAAAGTCAGAGTGATTTCATAAGGATATCATATATCCTGAGCTCTAGCATGTTTAGGTGATAATGGGATGCCCTTTATGACTGCAACCCATTCATTTGCAACTAAAGGAATTAGCTTCCGCACAGCAGGATTCAGGCATCCGATACTCTCCTGCGAGATGCTACTGGGGTGCTGGAATAGAACCCTTCTTATGTTCTGGTTCTTTATCCACTGTGGGGAGAACTGCAAAACCACCACTGAAAATGTGACCTTGACATCCCACTCTCCTGACATTCATTTTTTTCAGGCACTTGTGTAGAAGTCTTCTATAAAAAAACTATTTCTAAAGAATTGCTGGTGTATTAACAATTGTAAAAGGTACATGGATTTTGTAAGTTTAATAATAATGTTCAATTAATTAAATATAGTTTGATAGGAAAGGAGAAAAAACAAAATGAAATATTTTTGAATTCACCCAAATGGGTTTAAAGTTTTTATCCCAAATGCTATAGCTGAAAAGTTAAACCTATGTTTAAGAGAGTCTGTAACTTGACAAAAAAGAAATGCAATGAAGTCTTAAAGAAAAAATAATATGTGTTTGAAGTATATTCAATGAGTTCTCATATCACGTCCTGCATTTAGTACTATAAGTATGCAAGTGGTCCTCCAGTCAAGGACATCTAAAATCCAAAGAGTTGTTATTGATGATATTCTATGTTATTAACATGTATTGTGTGCAAATTTTACAATTTAGAATTTATATAGGCCTGGGTGGAAAACTCCGCTTGTGGCGTTTTTGGAATTCAGACACTGCGGGATACTTGGAGTTCCTGAATTCAGTGCTATTTAGCAGCGAAGCAGAGTTTTTTTTCTGGTCATGCGCGAGATTTGTTTTTGGTGCTTGCTGACAAGCAATACGATACTCTCGAACCGCGAGTGAGCACGCACGTGTGCAACTTCGTGCCTGCTCAAGCTGGTTCCGGCAGTGGCAAAAAAAGTGCAGCTCGCTAATGCACCTCGAGTAGATTTTCTACTCGAGACGCATCTAAATCTAGTCAAAAAGAGGTTTGTGAGTGTGAGAAGCCTTTTTTTCTTCATACAGGAAGCAAGTACCCCAGAGACTCCAACTTCCTGTTCCTGTCCAGCAGGCTCCTCCCAGTGCTTTGTCTGTCTCCTAGTCACTTTTCACTTGGATTTTGAGGTGAAAGGGTCACTCTCTTTGTCTCCTCTATGTGCCTTTGGATTAAAGGATATCACACAAGAAAATTAAAAAACTATTGTGTAAGGGGTGTAGCGAATCCTATTCAGTTTTAATGGGAATCAGGAGTTTAGCTTAGCCTTCTGGCTTGAAGGCCTGTGCCCCGTCATCTAGTGACTTTTAACCTACTTAGCTTGCTCTGTTTCTTACATTGTTCATTATCCTAATCATTGCAGCCTATGCAATTTATAGTAGATTGCAGTCTTGTTAATAAAACCTATTGAAAACTTCACTGCATTTCTTTCATTGCCTGTGTGTGAACGAGGCAGTTTGCTCATGTGAGAAAAGTGTAATCTCCATTTAACCACGACCTCACTGAGATGTCGCATTCTTGAGTTCATGTGTAAAGGCTGCTACAAATCACCTTTTACTGTTTGGGTTTTTGGTGAGATACTGCTTGTGAGCCAGGAGGTTTGGGCCGACAGTTGCGACTTGTTTTAGGATTGGCCTAGTCGCCTACAAACAAAAGTACTGTCATCCCTAAACCAGCAGTCTTGCCTAGAGCAAGAGTCAAACTTCAGCATGGTGCCACCAACTATGGTTTTAGGGACTAATTTACTGATGCCCTGACTATCACTGTCCCACACACAACAAGTACCCTAAGTACCATTATACAGGGACGTCCAATGTCTCTTCAGCTGAACAGGGAGCACCTAACTAGGCTGTAGATTGTTCGAGTTCGAACTATTAAAAATACTTTCTCCCCTCTTGGTGTTCCATCTGTTTACCCATTACACAATAGACATTCAGGAGAATGCCAGACAGGCATTAACACTACACCTAGTAGTGCATGGTTTAACAGACGAGGGTGGGGATGTCACGTTCATCGTAGAAGCTATTGAAGCTTACTAAACAGAAACATTCTACTCCTGGGTCACCTTTTCTCAGGAAGACCAAAGATCATACACAATCCACAGAATTGCAAACGTACCACAACGGTACTAGACATACCAGTATTTTGAAATTACAATTACTTACAAGAACATCAGAAGTTTAATGGCGCCATACCGCACGTGATACAACCCATGAGATTAGGTCCCTTAGGTAACGAAGGACTGATGTGGCCTATTTTTGGCACATATACTCCTCACCCAAGTGTACAAAACATGCAGGAAGCTGATCTGAGCAATCTATACATTGAGCTAGTAACACTATATAGACAACTTGTTCAGTTCATAATGCAAACTCTGACCACAACACCAGAGTGTCCAGCACCTGCTGGAAACCAATTAACTACTACTGGGATTAAGCCACAAACAGTACATTCTATCATGAGTAACGTACCCACAGAACGAGAGAAAATCCCGTTCTGGATAGCCCAGAAAACAAATCAGCCGGAAGCTGTGATTCCCCATATGGGACCACAGGAAAAACATCAAATTTTTACCGTGTGCTTGCCTTTCGGGCCTGTTCCCTCAGTGGATGACTGCGCCACATGGGGTACAGTCTTCGCTGCAATTTATACTACCAAAAATGGTGCCCGACACTTGCCAATTTACAAGAAGTGTTAAAACAAATTTAGAATGAGCACAGGGCTGCACCAGCCCTAGATTTGGGGATGAAATGAATGCATAACTTCGACGCAGTCTCCTCAATAATACTTAGTAACATTAAAGGGGAAGCATTAGTGTTGGCTATATGCCAGCATCTCTGAGAGATTCCACATTTGGACCAGGAGAAACAGCTACAGAAAATTATTTTGGATACCTATACTAGTATAGGACAGGATAGTTTGAGAGCTAAGCTGAAAAATACTGAAATGCAGAGTACCACTCCTAAGAAACGTATTACACAAGCACAGGAAGGTTCTAAAAAGCGCTGGGATAAACAAAAGAAAATTAAAGACAGACGAAGTCAGAGAGCAGATTCTCCACACACAGAGAACTCCAAAAGGAGATATAGGCCCTCATTACAACCCTGGCGGTCGGTGATAAAGCGGCGGTAATACCGCTAACAGGCCGGGGGTAAGAAAATTGGAATCATGACCACGGTGGAAACCGCCATCACAAACAGCCACTTTAACACACCGACCGCCACGGCGGTAGCAACAAACACAGCAGCGGTAACCGCCAGCAGCCAGGCGGAAGACAATGTACCGCCCACTGCATTACAACACGTCTATCCACCAGCTTTTCCGGGGTGGTACCAACACCAACAAAAGCACGGTGGAAACACTACTCTGAAGGGAAGCGACTCACCTCTCGACACTCAAGCAAGAACCACGAAGCCATGGAGCTCGAACTGCAGGTTTTCCCCATGCTAGTCTAACTTCTCATACACCAGGAACACGTACGCCGGCGAAGACAACCACAGTGAGTACTGTACCTAGCACACAAGGGAGGGGGGAGGAAAAAGGGAGTGACACACACACGCAAAACGCAACACCTCCACCCCCAACCTCACCCCCAACACCATACACACAAACACATGCAACAACATTACATATACACCCCGTAATCCTCAGGAATAATGCAAGGAAAAAAGGAAAAGAGTAAAATGAGTGTAATATTAGTAATTTTGAGAAATACGTTCTTAAAGCAATAAACAGTATGTACAATATATACAATATATACAAAAGGAGGGACAATGCCCACTCCAAAATGTCTGTGGCCTACTGGGCCAAAACACATAGGCCAAGGCCTCACTTGACTCCTGCCTCAATACGGAGAGAACACTGCAGGGCATCAGGTCGAAAAGACATAGGCACCTCAGGGGGATGGGGGGGCACCTCAGTCGGAAGATGGTAGTACGCCACTGGCCTGGAGGGGGCTCCATGCACACTGCTTGGTCCTGGGGAGTGCAAAACCACAGTCTCTCAAGTGGGTGGTTTGCCCACTGCTTGGTTCTGGGGAGTGGACGGCCACAGTCTCTCAAGTGGGTGGTTTGCCCACTGCTTGATCCTGGGGAGTGCAAGGCCACAGTCTCTCAAGTGGGTGGTTTGCCCACTGCTTGGCCCTGGGGAGTGCAAGGCCACAGTCTCTCAAGTGGGTGGTTGCTGGCTGCGGTGCAGGTGGCGGTGCTTGCCGGAGTGCAGGTGGCGGTGCTGGCAGTGGTGGTGGTAGCCACCAGGCCTTCACCTGCAGCCTCGGACGGCTGAAGTGCCATGGCTGGTGTTGTGTGTTGTGTGCCCCTTCCTGTCCTTGGCAGATGGTGATGCCTCCTTGCTTCTGCCAGCTGGTGTCTTTGTCTTGCCCTTGCTGGCTGGTTGTGCCTCCTTCCCCTTGCTGGCTCGTGTCCCCTTCTTGCCCTTGCTAGGTGGAAGACCCTTCTTGGCTTTTGCAGGTGATGCTGGCACACTAGCTGGGCTGACGGGTGCCTCCTTGGAGCCTCTCACACCTGCAGTAGCTGCAGAAACAACAGTGGTTGCAGACTGGGTGGCTGAGATGCTGGGCTGGGTTCTGGCCACCCTGGCCCGAGGTGAAGGACTGGGGTGAGGGTTAGGGTATAGGTCAATGGTGATGAGGAAAAGCTTCTTAGGGACACTGGGGCGGGAAGAGGGTGAAGGTTTGGGAGTGAAGGAAGAGGGAGTGGTTGTAGGAGGTGTCAGTCTGCTGAGTTTGGATGTAGGTGCATGGGCTGGATGCTGTTGTGAGGTAGATGGCTGTTGGGTGTCTGTGTGCTTGCGTTTGTGTACTTTGGGAGGAGGGGTCACAGACACAGTGGGAGAGGACACAGGGAACGTGTGCATGGATGTGGGGGTGGTGACTGCCAGTGAGGGGCGTGAAGTGATAGGTGTGCTGGTGATGGAGGTAGTGGATGAGGATGTAGTGCATGCAGGTGTGAGTGGAGATGCTACTGGGAGGGAGGTGAACGAGGAGGAGGAGGGGGACACAGTGGAGGCAGTGGATGTTGGTGTGTCTGCATGTGGATGGTGCTTGTGTGAGTGCCTGTGAGATGAAGTGTGGTGCTTGCGTTTGCCTGTGCCACTTCTGTGTTTTGATTTCGGTGATTGCTGGTTGAAGGTGTGCTTGGGATAGGCTGGGGTTGAGGGGATTGGGACTGGGTAGAGGAAGATGGAGGGGGGAGGCTGGAAACAGGGACAATGGCTGCAATCAGTGAGTTGGCCTTAGCCTGGAATGCTCCCTGTTGGGCCACCACGCCAGAGTGAATGCCCTCCAGGTATGCATTTGTTTGTTACAAATGCCCTGCTACACTCTGGATGCCATTCAGTATGGTTGACTGCCCAACAAAGAGGGATCTCAGGAGGTCAATACCCTCCTCACTGAGTGCAGCAGGGCTGACTGGGGCAGGGCCTGAGGTGCCTGGGGCGAAGGAGATGCCCACCCTCCTGGGTGAGCGAGCACGGGAAACATGCTGAGGGGCTGCTTGGAGGGTGGTGCTGGTATGGGGGTGGTGGCTGTACCTGTAGTTGGGGTGGGCACAGAGGTGTCCGCCGCCGCCAGGGAGCTTCCATCGAAGGAGGAGTCGCTGTCGGTAGTGTCCCCTCCTGTCACCTTCGTGGTGCTCCCCTCGCCCTCCGTCCCACTGGTGCCCTCACAGTCGGTGGATTCGGCCTCCAGGTCCATGTGGGATGCAGCTCCCTCCGTCGCCGGTGCCTCTGCTCCTCCGCCAGATGATGCTAATGCACACAAGGACAGGGTGACAAAACAAAAAGGGGGGGGAGAGACCGAGGATACACTTGATCAATGCCAGCAACAACACTACCGTTGGCGTATACAACACACAGGGAACAGCCCTATGCACTAGGCCATGCACTACCAATTACACTGCTAGTCACAAGCCCATGGGGTGAAATGCTCAACGCCATTAGCTGCACACCTGAAACCCACAGGACCCTGCCCAGTACTAGATGCCCACTAACACTATTTGGGTTGGAGTAAATCTGATCTTACTCATCATTGAACATACCCTGCCATGTTCGCCCTGGCCTAGGGGCACCCACAGCCCACATCCCCCACCCAGGTAATACCTGAACACGTGCAAAGTCATGATTCTGAATCCAACTCCCGGTAGGCCACCACCAGGATGCGGAACATCAGGGGGGTCAGGGTACGACGGGCACCTCTTCCTCGTTGGAAGGCCATCCCCAGCTGGGCCTCCGCCGTCTTCCTTGTCCAGCAGCGCAGGTCCTCCCACCATTTGCAGCAGTGGGTGCTTTGCCTGTCAAAGACCCCCAGGGTCCGCACCTCCTTGGCTATGGCACACCAAATACCCTTTTTCTGATGGGCACTGACCTGCAGAAAAAATACAGCAGAAATGTATTAGTCATACCGTCCGGACTGTTATACTCATGGCCCACCATATCCCCCCATCCACTTACGCACATACATTGCCCACCATATATGCAGCACTCTGCTCAGCACCCCTCAGACCGACCCCCCTACACGGGGCTTACACACACAGCAATCCATACATTTATGGTCCACGCATCATGCTCACAGTATACTCACCTGTTTGTCTGGAGGACCATAGAGTAAAGTATCCTGGGGTAGGACCCCATCCACTAGTCTCTCCAACTCCTCGGACATGAAGGCAGAGGCCTTTTCCCCAGACACTCAAGCCATTTTCGCTTCCGACACAGGTCACAACAGCACTTGCAGTGTAGGTCCTCTCCTGTTGAAGGTCAGGTAGCAAGTAAGTGCACAGATAGAAAATGGCAGTCACGTCCACGGCGGTGCGTACTGTCACTGCCGGCGTACATCACCATTGGCTCCTGGAACCCATAGGGTCCAATGATAACCAATGCGATCTTGCACGGCTTCGTCAACTGCTGACCGCAAAGGCGCACAACGCCAGCGGAATTACCTCATTTCCACTTGTCTCTCCTCACAGGTCAGGCAGCTGCCATTTCAGGGGGGCGCAGGCCATTGCACCTAACTGCGTCACAGCAGACATTGGCACATCAATTGATTTACAAGTTTACATACTGTTTCTGTAAAGGAAGAATTGAATATTAATTACGACATATGTGTGAATATGACCTTCTGCGCAGCGTTTTTCAGCCTAGAGTTCAACCGCTGAGGATGAATAGGAGATGGAGACATCCTGCATGTACAGACCCCTGGTGGACCTGGCGACAATGGAGGACTGGCACATTATCATGATCTACAGATGTGATAGGGCCACAATACAAGAACTGAGGGGGTTATTCCACCTTTGGAGGAGGTGTTAATTCGTCCCAAAAGTGACGGTAAAGTGACGGATATAGCACCAGCCGTATTATGAGTTCCATAGGATATAATGGACTTGTAATAAGGCTGGTGGTATATCCGTCACTTTACAGTCACTTTTGGGACGGATTAACACCTCCTCCAAAGTTGTAATAACCCCCTGTGTGCCCAATTGGAGCCAGACCTGATTTCAGCTATCCGCCACCCCACAGGTATCCCCCTCTAGTGCAGCTCCTGTCAGTGCTCCATTTCGTGGGAAGTGGTTCCTTCCAAGCGACAGTGGCCATGGCATCAGGGATGTCACAGCCTATGTTCTCAATCGTGCTGACCAGAGTGTTGTCTGCCCTGCTGAAACACATGCGCAGCAACATTGTATTTTCCCAGGTGGAGGATTTGGCCACAGTGAAGGCTGACTTCTATGCCCTGGGACATATCCCCAACATCATTGGTGCCATTGATGGTACACATTTTGCATTTGTCCCCCCCCCCAAGAGAAAATAACAAGTGTTCAGAAATAGGAAAAGCTTTCACTCTCTGAATGTGCAGATGGTGTGTTTAGTGGACCAGTACATCTCCCATGTCAATGTCAAGTATCTTGGCTCTGTGCATGATGCCTTTATCTTGAGGAATAGCAGCATCCCATATGTGATGTCTCAACTCCAGAGGCACCGGGTGTGGCTAATAGGTGAGCCCAAGGTCCCCACCCAGTTGATGTAGGTATGTGGGTGTGGGGTTGGCCCTAAGGGTGAGTGTGTGGCTAACAGGTATCCCTCGAAAATTTGCAGGTGACTCAGGTTACCCCAACCTCTCATGGCTACTGACCCCAGTTTTGTCATCTCTATTTTCAGATCTCTATGCCCCACTCTGGCTCCTGGTGTGTTTACTGCTGCCCACTACAGGTCATACCTATGTAAATATTACAGTACATTTAAATTGCAATGTTGACAGTTTGTGAAACTAATACATTTGTCAAAGAATTGACAGACTCCATATTTTATTTTGTTCCAAGGGTGTTTATTTCTGTGATAATAAGTGTAGGAGGTATTGCAATGGGCTGGGTTGCTGATGGAGGAAAGTCCAGGGTAGAGTCCAGTCTATTTGTATCACAGGTGCATTGTCCAAGGGGGCATAAGATTGGGAGCAATGGCAGTTCAAGGTGGACAGGGTGACAGAGTGGGACAGAAGGGTGACAATCAGGAGAGTCTTATTTCCTGGCGGGGGTCTTGGCAATGTTCTCTGGCTTCTGCCTGCATCGCAGGGACCGTTTGTGGTGTGGTTCTCCTTCTGCAGGGGGTGGGGTGCTGGTAGCCTATTGGTCCTGTGGCGGGCCTCCTGTCTACTAGCGCCGGCGGAGGTGGAGGGCTGTTCTTCAGTTTGGCTAGTGTCAGGGGCCCATTGGTGTGCCACTGTCTCCCTCATGGTGTTGGCCATGTCTGCCAGCACCCTTGCATTGGTGACCAGAGTGGCGTGGATGTCCCTCAGGTCCTCCCTGATCCCCAGGTAGTGTCCCTCCTGCAGCCACTTGGTCTCCTGCAGCTTGGCTAGTATCTGGCCCATGGTCTCCTGGGAATGGTGGTATGCTCCCAGGATGTTGGTGAGTGCCTTGAGGAGAGTTGGTTCCCTGGGCCTGTCCTCCCCTGTCACACAGCAGTCCTCCCAGTTTCCCTGTTGTCCTGTGCTTCTGTCCCCTGAACCATGTGCCCGCTGCCACTGACCCCAGGTCCCTGATCATCCTGTGTTTGAGGGGTTGCCTGGGGTCCCTGTAGTGGTGGACAGACTGCTGATTGACATGTCCTGGGGACAGAGGGATGGGCCCGCTGGGTGGGTGCTGTGGTGGTGTTTCCTGAGGGGGAGGCTCTGTGGTGGGTTGGGACTGTGGCTGGGTCACCGACTGTCCACAGGCCCCTGGTGGGCCAGGTTGGTCATCGTGATCCAGACGTGCAGAGCTGCTGTCATCGCTGTGGGCCTCTTAATGGGGGGGGACTGGATGTGGCTGGCATCTCTTCTCCGGTGACGTTGAGTGGGGGGTCCTGTGGGGATGTAAATGCAGTGTTATTGTATCTGCGTGTGCCATCTTGTGCATGGATATGTTTCCCTCTATGGTTGTAATTAGCAAGGCAGCTTTGACTGTGTGAGTTTTGCTTGGTTTGGCTAAGTGATTGTCACTAGTGTGCATGCTGTGGTGATGGGTGTCCATGCAGGTCTGTGATGGAGGTCCATGCATTGGTGTTCCATGCAGGGCTTGGTATTGGGATGGGTGGGTTCTGATGGTGGGGTGTATGTGAGGTGGTGGGGTGATGGGGGTGAAGGTAGGGGTTGTTGTTTGTGATGGCATGCAGGTAGGGTGTATTAATGATTTGACTTACCAGAGTCCAGTCCTCCTGCTACTCCTGCGAGGCCCTCATGATGCATGATCGCCAAAACTTGCTCCTCCCATGTTGTTAGTTGTGGGGGAGGAGGTGGGGGTTCACCGCCAGTCCTCTGTACTGCTATCTGGTGTCTTGCTACCACGGAATGTACCTTCCCCCATAGGTCGTTCTACCTCTTCCTGATGTCATCCCTTGTTCTTGGGTGCTATCCCACGGCGTTGACCCTGTCCATGACTCTCCGCCATAGCTCCATCTTCCTTGCAATAGATGTCTGCTGCACCTGTAATCCAAATAGCTGTGGCTCTACCCGGATGATTTCCTCCACCATGACCCTAAGCTCCTCCTCTGAGAACCTGGGGTGTCTTTGTGGTGCCATGGGTGTAATGTGAGTGGTATATGTGAGGGTGTGTGGGGAGAAGAGTCGGGGTGTGTGCTGTGAGGTGCGTGGATGGTGTATGGGTGATGGTGTTTTGTGGCTCCGATTCAGTGGGTGCTCCTGGCTTGTCTCTCTCTCACTTGCCAAAATCTTTGGGTCATAAAGGCTTGTGGGTATTGTAGGTGTGTATTTTATAGTGTTGTGTGTGTACGTGTGGCAGGTGTGTGTATTTTGAATTGTCTAATGTGGTGTTGTTTTGTATGTGTGTGTGTATTTTGAGCGCAGCAGTCTGTACCTCCAATGGTTTACCGCGGTTGAATGTCCGCCGCAGTGATTCGTGGGTCATGATGCTGTGGGCATATTTCTGTTGATGTAACGGTGTGGGTTTTGGTACCGCCATTTTATCACTGACCTTTGGGCTGGCAGACTTGTGTGGGTGTCTATTAAGTGGCAGATTTCTATGTGTGGGTTATAATACCCGTAGCGGTATACCGCTGCGCCCACGGTATGATGGCGGCAGTCAGCTTGGCGGTAAGCGGCACTTACCGCCAATGTTGCAATGAGGGCCATAATTTCAGAAATAGCGAAAATATAAAAGCTGCTGACAGATATACTGATTCACGTCCCTCTCATTCCTTTCAGGACGCACCAGATAGATGTAGCTAGAATTAGCCAGTTAGAGCGACGTCCTCTCTACGGGAAACAGAAGAAAGACTCACCACAGTCTTCAGACAAAATAGAAGATAAGTCCCCACACAAAAGCCACAGTTTAAAAAGGAAAAGGTGGCAGCACTGTCAATTAAAAATGGCAGTACATTGAGAACATTGCTGAAGAAAAAGACGTGGGCAGTGACACTGCTAGACAGCCCGGCAGAGGTCACAATTTGTCACCAGAGTCTGAATTGCAGTCCAGATTGCAGAAAGGTGCATTCTCCCATCTGACAGGGTTTATGATTCAAATATCCAAATTGAGTGAGACATAGAGTGCACTATTAGTGTAATATTCTGGGATGAACTTAGTTGTGATATCCTACTGGCCGAGAGGGACTTGCCACCATAACACATCTGTAAGCTTCCACGTGGGGAAGATGTCATTTTGCCTTCCTTCTCTGATTTTGTTCCAGAGGCAGTAAAACAAGCATATGCTGTCAATTGGGCTTTAGAGCAGGCACCTGTACTATACCGCAACCATATAGATTGGGGCAAGGATTCTCCTTGCCCTACAATACCTATTAGGTCTGCACCCCACCCTCAGCCACAATATCCTGTTAAACACGAAGTTAAAGCTCCAGTGAGGGAGAGCCTCACTCAGCTCAAGTACCAGGGAACAATAGAGCCCTGTGTCTCTGCAATGAAAAACCCGTTATTTCCCATTGCAAAACCAGACCTTTCTTACAGAATAGTCTTAGATTACAGACACCTAAATAGTCATACTTGCACATACGCAATACAAAATTTACATAACACAGCACTAATTAACAACATAGTGCACACAAAAGTCGGACCTGAGTGCATTTGGCTCACAAAAATGCTTCTGTTGTTTGTCCCACGGCTACAGGAACAGCCCAGGGCTGTTCTCAGCCTGTGTAACATCAATATTGCATGATATTGATCCTGAGGCATTATCTTATATGGATGACATCTGTCTCACAGATGACAACCTCAAAATTTATCTTGTCAGGGTCGATCGGATCATTCTAGGACTTGCAGCCCTTGGTTACAAAATTAATTTTAGGAAAGCTTAAATAGACGTAGCCAGCATACTGTTCCTGGGATACGAGCTATCAAACAAAGGCAAGAGTCTGGCCCTGCACTTTTTAGAGAAATGTGCTCAATCCAGCCACCAAATACAATCAAGAAACTGCTGTCTTTACTTGGTTTCTTTAACTTTGGCAGAACTTACATCCTGACTATGCACAACGTATCAAGCTACTCTATGACTTAATATGCCCTGGTTTTCCTAGCAGACACTGGACAGTAGAACACACATGCATCCTTAGAGGACTGCAACAGGACATGCTAGAAGCAAAACACTTACACACCTCTGACAACAAAACCAATTTGGTCATCAGAATAATTGCTGGTGCCATTTGGTTAAAAAATGTCACCTTTAATGAAGGCGACACAGTACCCATAGCATATAAATCTCACTTATACTCCAATGCAGAACAACGCTTTGCACCCACTGAAAAAATTCTGACTGCTGTACATATGTCTGTCATTAAGGAGAGGACACTTGCCCAATGGAAACACATTACCCCGGCGCCAACCCTAGAGGCTGTCACCAAAACAAGTCTTCCTAATGCTAAAGCAATACATCCAAGTTGGACTCAGTGGGCTACCTCCCTGACTGCCACCAATACTGATTACATCTTTGATCCAAAACTTCAGACAAGAATTTCTCCAATATCAACTGGAGTACCCCGCACCTCTAGAAATCCTGCCACTTGACAAATATCACACTGTCATTTACACAAATGGTTCAGCACAACTAGCTGCATGTACTAGACACCAGTACTCGCCCGCTTGCGCAGCCGTGAGTGGAGTGATGAAGGATGGTGTATTCCACCGTCACAATACCTACACGCAGACCCCGGGTGTTAGAAATGGGGTTTCTGGTTGGCTAGGGTATGCACCTCAGCCAGGCAGAACCCACCCACTCAAGTCAGGGCAAGGGAGTTATACGTCCAAGATAACCCCTGCTCACCCTCTTGGTAGCTTGGCATGAGCAGTTAGGCCTATCCCAGAGGCAATGTGTAAAGCGCTGAACAACACACACAACACATGTGACGCAATATCCCCACGCTAAGGAAACACAACACCAGATTATATGAAAATATACTGTATTGTACACAACGCAATTATTAAACCAAACATCACATATCAGTACTATCCTGCTACCTTAGCAGTTGTCAGAACGTTACACATTAGTAACTCTGCAAACTAGCAGTAGTCACAGATAACACACAGGTTACTCAGTTATTCTGCAACATTAGCAGTAGTCACGAAACAAGTTATTACACCAAAGCACTTGTCATAAGAATATCATAAAACGCCCATAGTAGGAACATTAGAAACATTTGACAAGTCATATATCATGTCCATTATAGGAACATGTGCACACATATATAAAAACATCATCAAACAGCTGGGCCATATATAAATCAGCAAAGTCCCTAAAAAGAACCTATGATCTATATTGTACTGTTAAAAGTATCTGGTTCGATGAAGGCATCTCTAGTGCCCAAAGAACGAAGAAGGGGCCCCCGGTGCTCCTCTGCGCAACGTGGGGGCCTCCCTAACAATTCTGGGTGAGAGGGGGCGGCACGCACCCCCTCTGTACTCCTAATGGGCCCCTCCTGGGGCCCACAATCATTGGTGGCCCCCCGGGCCTCCACTGGCCCTCACAAGGGGGGCCCAAAATAAGGGAAGAATGCCAGGAGGAGGGGGGCGCCACGCACCCCCACCGCTTCAAGGGCGGGCCCTTCCTGGGACCCGTAATCATTGCAGGCCCCTCGGGCTTTAACAGGCCCTCCACGAAAAGGGGGGGGGCAAAGATCAACACTGGCCCACACCAGGGCCAAACCAAGGACCGGCGGTGCGTGAGGAGCCTCTGGCGAGGCTTCTGCCCTGCCCGCGATCCAACAGAGAGCCCTTCTGGGCTCAGCAGGGCAGGGAGAGGCTTCCTTCTCTCCTGCCCGTCTCCGGCATCATCCAGGCCCAGATAAGGGCCTTTTGGTGCCCCGGTGGCCCTCCTCCGAGCAATCCCTGCCCTGGTTTTCCATTTTCAGTTTTGTTGGTGCCCCGGGGGCACAAGGAGCAGCACGCCTTCGACGCAAGGGAAATGATTAGCGCCCGGGTCATGGCGGTAATTACCATGGCAGAAAAAGCGCACGCTCACAGCGCTTTAAGGATTTAAAGATGCAGCGCTTTCCCAAGCGCTAATTTTGGCAAGTGTTGAGGCACTCCTTTGTGCTTCACAGCGCGACAGGGATCAGGGGCCACAGCACCCTGCTCCTGGGGTACAGATTCCAAAGAAAAGGCCCACAGGTGGAGGGGCCCAGCAACAGGCCAGCACAAAGATAATGCAGGAGGTGGCAAGTCCTTCACAGTGACCAAGCAGGTCACAGGCCAGCACAGCAGCAGCAGTCCATGGCGGTCCCTGGTGAGTCCTTCCAGCATTTCTGTGTCCAGTTCCAGGATGTTTCAAGAGTCTCCAAATTGGGGGGAAAATTCCCCTGTACTTATACTCAGTCCTTACAATGTTTTGCAATGGCAGGGAGAGGAGGTTCCAGTCATTTACAACTAGTTCTGGGAGTGTCCCTCTCTCCTTCAGTACAGGCTCCAAACATCAGTGGGGGGTTAACAACCCTATTGTGTGAGACCAGGGCGCAGCCTTTACAAATGTAGGTGTGCCCTGCATCTCTCCCTTCTCTCAACCCAGGAAGACTATTTAGTGTGCAGATGCACCTCTGTGACACCTCCACCCTCCCTGTGTTCAGGCTGTCTGAAAAGTATGCACAAAGCCCCAACTGTCACTCTGCCCAGACGTGGATTGGAGTCAAGCTGCAAAACACCAGAGTCATGAGCACAGATAAATGCGCACTTTCTAGAAGTGGCATTTCTGTAATAGTAATAAAAAATACACCTACACCAGTAAGCAGCATTTATTATCACCATAACAACCATACAAAACACCCCTACGCTACTCCTCATACATCAGACAATACCCCTTACACATAAGGCAGGGCATTTCTAATGCAATCCTATGAGAAGGCAGCACTCACAGGAGTGAGACACCAAGTTAGGCTGTTTGTCACTACCAGGACAGGCCACACAACCTGGCACATGTCCTGTTTTCTACATACATGGCACCCTGCTCATAGGGCTAGGTAGGGCGTCCCTTAGGGGTGACTTACATGTAGTAAAAAGGGAGTTCTGGGCCTGGCAAGTAAATTTAGATGCCAGGTCCCTATGGCAGAAAACTGTGCACACAGGTCCTGCGCTAGCAGGCCTGAGACAGGTTTGAAAGTCTACTTCAGTGGGTGGCGCAAGCAGCGCTGCAGGCTCACTAGTAGTATTTAATTTACAAGCCCTGGATATAGAGATACCACTGTACAAGGGACTTATAGGTAAGTTAAATATGCTAATTAGGTATAAGCCAATCATACCAAATTTAGATGGGAGAGCACCTGCACTTTAGCACTGGTCAGCAGTGATAAAGTGCTCAGAGTCCTGGAGCCAACATTGAGAGGTCAGAAAAACCAGGAAAAAGGGGTCAAAAAGACTGGGGATGACCCTGCAAAAGGAAAAAAGTCCAACATCGGGGGAATGCACAGCTCAGCTGGCTGAACTTAAAGCCCTTATCTTAGCACTAGAACATACGAATCCAGGACAACTCACGTTAATTGTCTGTAATTCGTACTAGTGTATCCAGTCCTATGTCGATTATCTTAATCAATGGCGACTGAACGGGTTCAGAAACTCATAGGGGAGTACCATAAAACACAGTACTCTGTGAGGGAGGGTGGCTGATCTGAAGGATAAGCTACTGAGTGCTTGTGTAGTCCATACATTGGGCCATCAAAGTGTAGGAGTACACATTATTGGCAACACTTTGGCTGACGAAGCAGCCAAATCCGAAGTAGGTACGGCTTCTGTGGCTGCAGTGACTCGTTCTCAGATGAGATTGGATTGGATAGTGAAATTTTGGCTGCCATGAAAGCTTAGGCTGAAGGCAAGCCTCTTCCAAAAGCATACCCTACAAAATACTCTCACCACATCAGTGCACAGAATGTTGCCCACGCAATTCTTCCTAGGGGTTGGAGATCAAGTGATCCCCAATCAAGACCAGAGATTAGATCTAATAATAGCTGCGCATGAGGGTGTCGCCTCTGCACATGCTGGTATTGCGTCCACAATAACACTCCTACAGAAACTCTTCAGAAGCAGACCAAGAAATATGTCCTTTGCTGTGACATTTACCAGCAGATAAAGGGCTCAAACATCAGACGTCCTCACACCCATCCCTCTTAGTGTCCAACAGACCACTACAGTGTGTCTACCTGGACCATTTTGGTCCCCTACAACCTGATGGTGAATACAAATACATTTTAGTTGCTGTAGATTCTTGTTCTTGATTCCTGTGGGTATGGCATCAGCGATTGGCTGAAGCTCAATCTGTTATAAAAGACTTGCTGATCTTTATCGGCACATATCCGGTTTCAGCATTCCACTCAGACTTGGGCCCTGCTTTTGCCTCTAAGGCATTCAGGGACACTATGGGAACAATGGGTGTTGAACTACATTACTCCTCAACGTACCATCCAGAGGGAAATTGGGATGTTGAGAGGAGGAATCGAGATCTAAAGCAGTCTTTAACAGCTAGAGTATTAGGTTCTGGACGCAGCTGGCTTCATCACCTATATGGGGCCCAGAGAGCACTGAATTATCTGCCAAGAAGGTCCTTGGGAGGACGCACTCCTTAAGAGGTTCTCTTTGGGATACCTATGTATGTCCCAGATCTAGATGGCTGATGTTTGGTGGAAGCAGATACACCTTTTGGCATAAATGAACGTCTTACAGGAGTTTCAGCAATTTTGTGATGATAAATCATCTGCCAGTGCTGCCACCTTAGGAGTAAGGAATGTGCCAACAACAACTACTGGCTGGATTCCTAAAGTCGGGGATCTGGTTCGTGAGAAGATTGCTGTGAAGAAGGAATTTGGCCCATCCTACAGAGCACGGTCTAAGTCCTGAGAATGCAAGGTACCAGAACTGTCATCCTAACACCACTGCCTGGTTCCAAAGCAAACAGATTCATCTCCATCGACAATGTCAAACTCTATCATGTGGCCTATCTAGCACAGTAGACCCAGAGGTTCCTTGGGTAGTTCCGGGTCCCCACTCACTGCCCACAGGACATAACTCTTCAAAGAAGAAACAACATTTCTGACAACAGCATGTACAACGATGCTACAAATACCTCCTCGAGCATAGGGAGGGCGGGAAATGAGCTTTTGCTGATTCCTGTTACCACCTCAATGGCAACACCTGTCCAATATGTGGCTGTCTTCTACTCCAACACAACGCAAACTGACAACATCGTCTACTATGAGCCTCCACACAAAGATGATCCATCCATCTGTAATGTACGGGTTCCTGTGTTTACAAAGACTGCTTCTGGTTACTTCATCGACCTTGATGACTTGTCATCAATTTCATCCGCACCTGCTACTGAAACTGTTCCAAAGACATGTAAGCTGTACATATGGCTTAAAAATAACTATTTAATTTATCCATAGAACTAGCTGTGGTTATCTGACATTGATTGCATTTTTTCAATGGATTGGTTTCATGACTGTTTTCTCCCTGCTTATAAATGGTCATTACCTTCCTGACCGCTCCTCTGTTGAGCCTGTGGATGAAGTCTTAACTCCATATCTTTCCTCACATAAGGTCAGAAGACACTTATGAACGTTACGGCAGTACTGTTTTCTAATGGGATTGTGTGGGATGAAGTTCCATTTGATATATGCGGGCCTAATGAGGCCATTCAAATTCCATATATCTTCAAAATGTCAATGACTGATGTTATTACACCTGGTGTTATATCTGATGACTGGGATGTCTAAACACTTGGTTCCATGTTAGACGAAATGAAGGATTACACTGTATTTGAAAGTGATGATGTGTACACTAACACAAAGAATTATAAGATGTTCTGATGTAACAACTGGGGACATTACTACCTGCACTGTGCAACTAGGCACAGATCAGTATTCAATTACACACAGTGGGAACACTGTTCAACTCCACCTGTGGAGAGCCCAAAACATTATTCTGGTAAATTCACATATTTCTTTGGGCATGACATTAAAAATGCAGAGTCATACTATTTTAAGTTACCACCTTCTAAAATTAGAAACATTTTGCTAACAAACACATGGATGATTTATTCAAATTCCTTTGTTTCCTGACTTGCAGTTGAAGGTTAGGAATACTGGTAGAACACTATTGATGCAAAGAGTGTATGGGGAACATAACATTGGCAAATTTTAAGTAGGGAAGCTTTATTTAGAGCCTACCTTATTCCTGTGCAAATTATCTTTTTAAATGACACAATTCAACAGACTTCCTGTCTAGGGTTAGCAAAAATGAGAGAAATTAATGTGCCCAGTATAGCCACACTGGCAAAATTCACCAACTGGCAATCCTTGCTGAACGTCACCAAGGAAGAATTAGATGCAAAGGTTCAGCATGGTACCTATAATACTTCGCTTTCCAGTCTCGGAGGTAGGTTACTGTGGACAATAGACACAAATGGGTGTCAGGTGCATTTGTGAATTCCTCAGGGGGTTTCGGGATTAGCTGGCCAGACCCTTTGTTTGTCTTGGGTCAGCACTGAGGTATAGTTACTACATACAGTGTGGGTAAACTGTGCCAACAATGGTTACACACTAACACCTTAGCAGCAGTTAAGGAACATCTTAATATTCTTTCTGAAGTTATAGACTTACAGTACTTCTTGTTAGGTCCAAGAAAACCAAGCTCTAAAAGATTTATCTATGGTATATACAGTGAGATCCGGAAGCTTTCCCAAATGGAAGCTTGAAATGAGCTGAAGTCACACCTGTAACTTAGATGAAGATGAAATAGTTTATTTAACATATTAAGTCCAGAAAAAATCAGCCCAGCGCAGAATGAGTTGTCACAACCTCTGCTCGCTCCAACAGTATTCCAGTCTCGTTTACATTCTAAACGCGCAACCCTGCACGCGGCAATAGAACATAGAGCATATTGCATAAATACTGGACGCGGCAATTGAACATAGAACACATCGCATAAATACTACATTTAGTTTTCCTTTTAACATGTTTTTTTTTTACAGAACTAAAGAACAAAAAAAATAAAACAAAAAAAGCATTCTTACTTAAAGCTACCTCAATGGTAGATTATGAGCCCTAACACTTCTCCTAACAGGTATTTCACACACTGTTGTGTCTGCATTCTTATGAAACCCTGTTTTTTTATCATTGCACCTTTGAACACTTGAGAACTTCTTCAAACTTACATCCTGTTCCAAGTTATAGTGTGGGTCACCAAGCGGCATTTCTTTAGCCTACGCTGTAATTTTGGCTACTTTCCCCACAATCCACCAATTACGTCCATTCACATGAATAGCATTATCATACACTTTGTCAACCCATTATGATTTGGACTACTTTGGGTCACCATTTTTGATAAATGATAGGCAATTTGACACATACCCAGTCACCAACTACAAAATGAACTTTCTTCACAGTTCTGTTCTTACCATGATATGTTTTTTGTCTAGCCTGAACATTCTCCATATAAGAATGAACCTTAATGTCAATTTCTTCTTTACAAGTTGAGTGCTTAAAAAATGTGGACAACCAAACAGGTCTAAACAAAGTTTCTGGTTTCCTTCTTCTAAGCGCTTCAAACGGAGATACTCTTGTGCTCGAATGGGATGTTGTTCTGTAAAAAAACAACATACTTTTTACAACAGCATCAACCACACACCCTTTAGCTAAAGCCCATTGCACACATTCACCAACCACAAGCTTGAAACGTTCAACCAACCCGTTAGTTTGTGGTTGGTAAAGTGAACTCTTCAAATGTTTAATCACACATTTATTCAGAAAACACTCTACTTCAGCGGATACAAATTGTACCCCATTATCGGAAACCAGCTTCTTAAGAAACCCTTCATCTCAGAAAATATCTTTAAGAAAAAACACCACCAATTTAATTAGCCTCACCTACAAATTTCACATGTGGCCACATGGAATAGTGATCCACCACAACATAAGCATATCGTAACTTAGGTGGGAGAGAATTGAAAGGCCCTCTTAAGGGGGCGTGGTCAGGCCGCAGCGAGAATGGCCGCCTGAAGCTAATGCTCAATGAGGCATGCCGTGCCGGGGGGTAATTGAGGGGGCAGTGACCTGGCGAGAGGACTCTCTCGCACTCAGCTCACTCCACAAACCGACCGGATCGGATCGGCACCCTCTCCGAGGCCGGGGGCGGCCTCAGTGCCCCACTGTGCTTTTGGGACTTTTGCCCCGCTGAGATACGTGGGCTCAATTTGCTGGACGGCTGGGCGCAGCTGCACGCATTCTAGATCTGAGGAACGTCCCCGTGTGTGGCCGTCACTGGATCCTGCGGATCCCCCGGGACACAGCTGCTACTGACGCTCCTTCACAAACCCCCCACCACTTTTTCCTGATCGAAGGGGAGAGCATTGAACATTAAGTGGGAACACCGGTTGGATTTCCAGCCTGAGGTCAATAGATGACTACATCGGACCACAGAGTGCTGCTTACCTGAGTTGAGGGGGACACACAGGCAGCTCCATCCAGAATTAGGGACAGGGGTGTGCTGACACCGTGCATTTCCTCATGAGCAGGGGGTGCCCGTGAACTCACAGTGAATAGCTTTCCCAGCCTGCACATGTAATAGCCTGCGTAGCCCCGATACAGGATGCCAGCCCATCTCAACAGGGGGACGCAGGGGCTCGCAGTGAAGCATGAAAGGCTCTAGATGAGTACAGCGATACAGATTTCTTGTGGAAAAGTGCCCATCCGCCGCAACCCAAGGATGTCACAAGGCCAGATGAGAGGATGCACTTAGTTGGGGCTATCGGGCATTCTGGACTACCCTCCCCCAGTCTGATTAGTGACCTTCATTCCTCCCTCCCTGTCGGGGAGTCTTTGACCCTGCCATACTCTTCAAGGGCCAGATTCTGGTTAACTTGTGGCCACAACCTCCTCCTTAACCCATACCGTGCCACAATACGGTTGCTGTTTGCTGCAAAAAGGCCACAGATTATGGAGCAGGGACAGAATCCTATGAGGGCGATGTGAGCGGACTGCTGATATAACAAGGACTACCCCTCCAGAAGAGCTGACTATTGCCATGGAATACAGGGGTGAACCCTGAGGCTTAGGATACATCCCCAGGATTCACACCTCTGTGTGGTGCCACAAAAGAATTCACCATTTCGGCGTCCCACTGCCTGTTATTGAGGAGGTGAACCGGAGGCGATGCTCAATGACAAGACAGCAGGTAAACACACCTGTCATCTACTGTTCTCAGAAGCAATCTCCCAACCTCGCCCCATGACCTCACCTACAACCCCAGCAGCCTCCGGTTCTACGGCCTCCGCACATGATGCACATTCGGACACTGCCACGGTGCACATTCTCCAGGAAAACGCGGCAGTGGGCCGCTGCCTGGAAGCCATGGATTCAAAGATCACGGACCTCTCCGCGGCCTCCCAATCGATTTGGTTGGACATTGCCAGCTTTCACAATAAGGTCACAAACCTAGACCTCAGTCTTACAGAAGTTGATGGCCAACTTGCAGTGCTGCCGGAGCACGATTCAGAGTTGCAACTCCTCCATGCCAAACTTACAGACCTGAAGGACAGAAGCTGAAGGGACAATGCTTGTTTTTTCGGCATTCTGGAACACAAGGATGGCACGGACATAGAGCAAATCTCAAGGATCTTCTACCAGAGCTCACAGGCCTTACCTTCTCCCCAGCACTGGAGTTTCAACGGGCCCACAGAATTGGCTCCATCCATAAGTCAGACTTAGTAAAGCCCCACCCTATCATTGCTTTTTTCCTCTGCCATGAGCAAGCACGTCAGGTTATCACGGCCGCGAGGGCACATGGTCCATATAGGATGGAGGGGTCTGATATCCGAAGGACTGTGGACTTCTCCTGCAAAACCAATGAGAAAAGGAGAGCATTCCTAGCCCTTCACCCGCAGCTAAGAGACATGAATATCAAATTGGCCTCTTTGAACCGGCTCGCATGTGGATCACACACGAAGGCAGATCTAGAGACATTTTTGACCCAGTAGCCCTCAGTTCCTTTTTGGCTACCCTTGCCATGCAACCCATGGACTATTCCTCCACATATCTGCAGTCAAACTCTCCCTCTCCAGAAGGACCTTCTAGGTATTCAGACCCTGACAAACAAGACGTCAACTCGGCAAAGCAAAAAAGGGGTAGGACTTATGATCGCCCACAGAGGTCCCGGGAAGGCAGAAAACATGTCCTTCAAGCTGTTTTTGCTCTCACTCAAGACCTTAACAGAGACAAATCCCGGTCTCCCTTGAAACGGCCACACCCTGCTATCTGACTGTTACATAATCTGAAAGATGATCACACCAACAGACGTTTCCTGCAGGGGCTCCACGAATGTACACTCGTCGGATGGCTAAGTACCACACACCTCTTTATCGGCTGCTGCCATGTTTGCTAATGTCATAGATGTTGTTGGTGTTCTTGTTCTTATTCTTGTTTCTATGATAGACACAATATGTGACTCTCACTGCCTATCCGGCTGCTGATTGATTTATTTGCATTACAGATTGAACATGTTCTCCAGGTTGCGAAATGTACGTAGCATATGTTTTTCATGGGATATGTAATGCTCATGTGGATTCTGTACTATTGGGGCTCTCTGCCACACCCTCCCCACCTCTGTGCACACTCCCCCTCCCTCCCAGGACCCCGGTTTGCAGATCACGCAGGATTTGACCCACAGTTTTAGAGCACTCCTATTCTGTGAGGTGCTTACCTCGGCTCCTAAAATATCTCAGGTCCACTCCCTTATACAATAGTTACTTTCCTACTCTTCTTCTTTGTTATTCTTCTCTATACCTTAATCAGCTTTTCTCTCTCCTCTCTACCCTATTCACCTTTATTCTTCTCATATCTTTCATTTCCCACTCTTTTTACCTCTCCGTCTCTCTTTTTACTGTTGATTGGGACCGTTCTCTACCTAGTACAGATCAGGTGTTCCCACACCCTCCACCAGCGCTCCCCTGTACTGTGTCATATAACCTGCCTCCCCTTTGACACACATCACTCCAGGCCGCATCGGCACAGTAAGGGACCACTGCGCTTAGCGATATACTTTGTCTGATGCTACCATGGGATCCCCCCTTCCGTAAGCAGTTCTTTCTTGGAAAGTTCCTGGTCTCACACACTTCATCAAGAGAAAGAAGGTTCTATCATATCTACAATCCAATTGTGCAGATGTTGCCCTTTTGCAAGAAACACATCTTTCCCCTCTGGAATCAGAGAAACTCCACAGGGAGTCGGTGGGTCGCATACTCTATAGCTGGATCGCATCGGTTCGTACTGGTGAACCCGGTACTGGAATAAAATGCAGAGTGGCAATCTTTCTCCGTCGGTCCTTGAAATTCAATGTACCTAAGACATGGACTGACCTGGAATGTAGGTATGTCCTTACCAAAATTAGAATAGGTACACATACCATCTGTGTAGGATCTATATATACTCCTACGGGCAACAAATGTCTCTTTTTCCTCTCTCTCAATCGCCTCCTAACAGAGATTGGGGTCTCACAATATCTCCTGGGCGGCGACTAGAACCTGGCATGCGATGCAGTGCTCGATCGTACAAGCAGTCTGGATGTGGGTAACAATGCAGACAGAGCCCTCTTCGAGGACATCTGTTCAGACCAGGGTTTGGTGGATCATTGGCGTCTCTCCCATTCGCTTGATCGTGAATACGCCTATATTTCACCAGTCCATGGTACACAATCTAGACTAGATTATTCCTTGTCACCCATAACCTGGTCCCACAGATCAGGGATTCCCAGATCCTGACGGCAGCATTATCGGACCACTCCCCAGTGCTATTGGCACTAGACCTGGGCTTAATCACCCATTGATGCAAGCCATGGCGTCCAAACACCTCGTGCTATTGTACACCACAGGGGAAGAAACAACTCAGCACTTATGTCACAAACTATCTAGCCAATAATATAGGTTCAGGCTCCTCCCCACAGACCTTATGGGCAGCAGCAAAAGCAACGATAAGGGGACATCTCATGAGGGATGCTGCCATTGCCAGTGCTCAGAGACACTCCCGTCAATGAACCTTGGAAGACCGAATAGCGTCATGTACCTGCGAATACACAGCATGTTCCTCCTCCTCAACCCGCTGTAGTCACAAACAGTCCAAAATGGAATTGAATGCTCAAAATACCTCCCAGGCGAAATAAGCATTGCAACGGATGAAAGGACGCCACTATGAACATGGGGAGAAGACAGGACGGTTACTAGCTGCCCAACTTCGTCAACGGGATGCAGCGCTGGCTATTCCAGCTAACCAGGATTTTGATAACACAATTCTTACTCACCCACAGGACATTGTGTAAGGAAATGCCTCCTTGGCATGGTTACCCCCTGACTTTTTGCCTTTGGCTGATGCCAAGTTAAGATTGAAAGTGTGCTAACCAGGCCCCAGCACCAGTGTTCTTTCCCTAAACTGTACCTTTGCTTCAACAATAGGCACAGTCCTGGAACTTAGATAAGTCACTTGTAAATGGTACCCCTGGTGCCAAGGGCCGTGAGGCCGGGGAAGGTCTCTAAGGGCTGCAGCATGTCTTATGCCACTCACCCAGCACACACACACTGCCTAACAGCTTGTGTGTGCTGGTGGGGAGAAAATGACTGAGTCGGCATGGCACTCCCCTCAGAGTGCCATGCTAACCTCACACTGCATGTGTCATAGGTAAGTCACCCCTCTAGCAGGCCTTACAGCCCTAAGGCAGGGTGCACTATACCACAGGTGAGGGCATATGTGCATGACAGTGTCAACCTTAAACATTGTAAGTTCAGGGTAGCCATAAGAGTATATGGTCTGGGAGTTTGTCAAACACGAACTCCACAGTTCCATAATGGCTACACTGAAATCTGTGAAGTTTGGTATCAAACTTCTCAGCGCAATAAATGCACACTGATGCCAGTGTGGAATTTATTGTAGAATGCACCCAGAGGGCATCTTAGAGATGCCCCCTGAATACCAATCCGACTTCTAGTGTTAGGCTGACCAGTTTCTGCCAGCCTGCCACAACCAGACGAGTTGCTGGCCACATGGGGAGAGTGCCTTTGGCACTCTGTGGCCAGGAACAAAGCCTGTACTGGGTGGAGGTGCTTCTCACCTCCCCCTGCAGGAACTGTAACACCTGGTGGTGAGCCTCAAAGGCTCACCCCTTTTGTTACAGCGCCACAGGGCATCCCAGCTAGTGGAGATGCCCGCCCCTCCGGCCACTGCCCCCACTTTTGGCGGTAAGGCTGGAGGAGATAATGAGACAGCCCCTAAAGTGTCCTGAGCTGAGGTGACCCCTGCCTTCCATCTTAAGTTTGGAGGATGCCCCTAATAGGATTAGGGATGTGCCCCCTTCCCTCAGGGAGGAGGCACAAAGAGGGTGTAGCCACCTTCCAGGACAGTAGCCATTGGCTACTGCCTCCAGACCTAAACACACCCGTAAATTTCGTATTTAGGGGCACCCAAGAACCCAGGAAATCAGATTCCTGCAACCTGAAACAAGAAGAAGGACTGCTGACCTGAAAGCCCTGCAGAGACGACGGAGACGAAAACTGCTTTGGCTCCAGCCCTTCCGGCCTGTCTCCTGACTCGAAGAAAACTGCAGCAGTGCCGGATCCAACAGGGACCAGCGACTTCTGAAGCCTCAGAGGACTGTCCTAAACCTAAGGACCAAGAAACTCCCGTGAGCAGCAGCTCTGCTCAACAAACAGCAACAATATTGCAACTTTTCTGCAACTTTCAAAGACTTCACTCTTCCCGCCAGAAGCGTGAGACTTTACCCTCTGCACCCGATGCCCACGGCTCGAGCTCCAGAGTACCAACACGATACGGAGGACTCCCAGGTGACTGCGACCTCGTGAGTAGCCCAAGACGACCCCCCTGCACTCCCACAGCGATGCATGTAGAGAGAATCCAGAGGCTCCCCCTGACTGCAACTGCCTGTAACAAGGGACCCGATGCCTGGACCAAGCACTGCACCCGCAGACCCCAGGACCAGAAGGAACCGAACCTCAGTGCAGGAGTGACCCACAGGCGACCCTATGCCTAGTCCAGGTGGTGGCTTGCCCGAGAAGCCCCCTGTGCCCTGCCTGCACCGCTAAAGTGGCCCCCAGGTCCCTCCATTGAATCCTAAACAAATCCCCGATGCTTGCTTTGCACATTGCACCCGGCTGTCTCTGTGCCGCTGAGGGTGTGTTTTGTGTGCCTACTTGTGTGTCCCCCAGTGCTCTACAAAACCTCCCTGGTCTGCCCCCCGAAGACGCAGGTATACCTGTAGGCAGACTGGAACTGGAGCATCCCTGTTCTTCATAGGCACCTATGTGTTTTGGGCACCTCTTTGGCCTCTGCACCTGACCGGCCCTGAGCTGCTGGTGTGATAACTTTTGGGTTGCCTTGAACCCCCAACGGTGAGCAGCCAATGCCCAAGAACTGAGACTTGTAAGTGTTTAACTTACCTGACAAACTAACCATTACTTACCTCCCCCAGGAACTGTTGATTTTTGCAGTGTGTCCACTTTTAAAATAGCTTATTGCCATCTTAGCAAAAACTGTATATGTTATTGCTCTAGTTCAAAGTTCCTAGCTTACCTGTGTGGAGTACCTTGCATTTTATCTATTTACTTCAAATCTTGAACTTGTGGTTCTAAAAATAAATTAAGAAAATATAATTTTTCTATATAAAAACTATTGGCCATTGAGTTAAGTCTTTGAGTCTGTGTTCCTCATTTATTGCCTGTGTGTGTACAAGTGCTTAACACTACCCTCTGATAAGCCTACTGCTCGACCACACTACCACAAAATAGTGCATTAGAATTATCTAATTTTGCCACTATCTTACCTCTAAGGGGAAACCTTGGACTCTGTGCACACTCTTTCTTACTTTGAGATGGTATATACAGAGCCAACTTCCTACACACTGCTACTGCGTTCTGTAGATTTTACCAGACCTTATATACTCCCGAAGTGGCTGAGGACCATGAGACATTATCCACGTTCTTCGATAAAGCATAGGTATCAAGCCTTACAGGGGAAAGTAGGACATTCTTGGAAGGAGAGATAAGCAAGACGGAGATTGAGCAGGCTATAGCCAAACTTCCCTATCATAAGTCCACAGGATATGAATGGTTCCAGCAGAATTCTACAAATGGACTGGAGCAGAGACAGTGGACTCCCAGTTTGATGCTTTTTGTGGTACAGACCGCACGGGTTCACTGAACCCTATTTCAAATAGCGCATCTATAGCAGTCTTACCCAAACCTGGGAAGGACCCTCTTTTATGTGACAGCTACCGCCCCATTACCCTCCTAATTGAGGATGTAAAAATACTGGCAGGTATCCTGGCGACTCGCCTCAAGAAAGTGCTGCCGTCCCTTATTCACCATATACAAGTGGGTTTTGTACCCGGCCGCTCCTCCAGGAACCACCTCCGCACTCTCACATACCCTAAGGGCTGCCCGCGATTCCTGGGAGGAGGCCCTTGCCCTATCCCTCGATGCCGAAAAGGCATTCCATAGGATAGAACTGTGGTGTCTTTTTGAAACCTTGAAGCGGTTCAGGTTAGGGAATGGATTCATCAACAAGGTTTGTTGGTTATACGCCACACCAACAGCACAAGTAAATTGTGAGGATTCCTTTCTGAGGTTTTCCCTGTTAGGAGAGGAACCCGACAAGGCTGCCCACTGTCCCCAATGCTCTTCCTACTAGCTGTGGAACCGCTAGCCACTCTCATCCGTAGTTTCAACCTCATCTCTGGCGTACCCATCCCTGTCGGTTGCTCCACCATTTACCCCTATTCCGATGACATATTGCTAACGCTCATGGACCTCCCCCGCTCGCTTCCGGCACTTCGGTCGATCCTAGTCGAATTTAAAGTGCCATCAGCGTGCAAAATAAATTGGGACAAACGCAAAGTGCTTCCTATGTCTTGCGTGACAGTTTGCTCGGCAGTGCAGGACTTCCCAGTCCAGTGGAAACAGTCCTGTCTTAAATACCTCCGTATATTCATCAATAAGGGCCTGGAACATATGGTGGCAGGCAACCTAGACCCGCTATTTATCAATATGAAGGGGGAATTTGGCAAATGGTCTCACTTAGCCCTCTCCCTGTGGGGGAGAGTGCAGGCAGTCTGCATGGTGACTCTACCACTGTTTCTTTATGCTCTTGGAGTGTTACCCTTACACATCCCTCTGCGTCTACTTCGAGAGGTGGATAGACAAATACAGGCCTTTGTGTGGGGGTCAATGCACCCCAGGCTAGCCAAGGCTACTCTCTTAGAGCAACGCGAGTGTGGAGAGAAGGGGCCTACCCTCGATAGAATATTACGCCCTAGCGTTACAGCTATTGCAGCTTGTCTTCCTGCTCCCAAAAGTCCCCAACCCCCTGATGTGGGTCACAGCAGAACGTACAATTTCACACTCCCTGCCTGGCCTTAATGTGCTCTACAGTGCTACCCTGCCTAGATCTGCTAATCCCATGCTCCACGCCATGCTCAATTCCTGGAGGAGAGTACACCACTTTCTAGGAGTGGATCTGAGGATCCATGATCAGGCCCCTATCTGGGATAATACGGGTCTGCTAATAGGGGGAGAAACGATCAATTGGGAGACTTGGCGGTGCAAAGACCTATGACATATCAATCAACTTATGGCGAATGGGGATTTGAAACCATTTACAATGCTCTGGGATGAATTTGCACTACCTGGCATGTGGCCATTTCTCCAGCTACAACACTTTCGGCGCCGCCAAATGGGAGTGTACCCATGGGTGCTCCAACGCTCTCCCGTACTTCACTACCTTCAAACCAAGGGCTCATTTTGAGGAGTAGTATCAGGCATACATCATATGATAAACCATCATCTCTTCTTACCCTTATTAGAAATGCTCAAAACCAAGTTGCAGACATATTTACAACAGGACTATGAGCTAGATGATTGGGCTGACATACTAGAGACAAGAGAGCGAGGAACTTGTGAGGCTCACCTGAAGTTCTGTCTCTTCAAAACACTGCACTTATGGTACTGGACACCCCAGACACTTAGAGCTGCAGGGCTTTTACCCCATGCACCCTGTTGGCGTTGCTCCCACCCCAGATGCAACCTGATACATAAACTCACTGACTGCCCAACTATCCAACCTTACTGGGAGGCAGTGGGGAACACATTAAGAAAAGTTCTGCCATTGTCACCTTCCCTTCCCCTCCCCTCCTCCTTTTACATGACACAGGTGAGCTCTAGGGTCTTTCCCTCCCGCAATTGCGACTCCTGCACACTGCACTAGCAACAGCCAAACTCTGCATCCTTAGACACTGGCACGCTACAGCACCCCACTCCCATGAGGAATGTCTGTCAGCCATGTATCAAGCCGCTTCTTACGAGCAGCTTATCAACAACCTACAAGACAAGGCAGAGGTATTCCTCCAAACCTGAGCCCCCTTTTTGAATGCCCTGGACCGCGGGCTGCTTGCATGACCCCCTGCTAAGGGGCGTGGCCACAATCCCCAACTTAGAAAGCGCTGGTTCCACCCCCTGCATCTCTCCCTTTCCTCTAACCCCAAAAGAGCTTCCTGCCTCTTCCTCCCCCCTGGCCTTTACAATGTTCTTACATCCGGATCATACTGTTCACCCCTTCCATTCCCTTCCCTCCGTCACCTTCCCTCCCTCTGGTCAGTTCTGATGTTGATATTATATTTGCTGTTCGTGTTATTATTATTATGGTTGATCTTGTTATTCTGGTTATCATCAACCTCTTTCTCACTGTTACGGACCCACCCTTATCTGTCCTTTTTAGATATCCTCTCTCTTTCTCCTCTTTCCACTCTCTTCGTCTGTCTTTCCCCAACCTTTTCCTCGCATACTGCCTTCGCTCTCTTCCTATCAATGTCTCCAAGTCCTTTTAGCACGCTCTGTTGCGCCTCACCCATTCTTGATTATCTCCCATCCTGTTCCCCCACTACTGATGTCCATCTAGCCATACACGTGCCCTGCATAAGGCCCGTCTCACACTGTACCTCGAAGACTGGAGTCCCATCATTGATTAGGCCCTATATCTAACCTCTCCTCAACCTTTCCTGCAATACTACCACAGGTATTAGTATGTGGATAACACGGTGGATGTCATTTTTATACCACTACATCAATAGGCTCCCTCCTTCCCTAGATTCTTCTTAGGATTAACCATCAGGGATGGTGCTGGGTGTACAGATAACTACTTTCAGATGGTGTTTGCCATTATACCTGATACTAAGATTGTAAATATGGTCCTATTCAGCACTATATGATATTATTAGTGTACGACTGTCTGATCTTGGAGATACTTTTACCTGTTCATCTATAGTTGGAAATGCATATTCTAACGTATGGCTATGTAGTATGTTTTCATGATTTCTAAATAAAGAATTGCACAATAAGAAAGGCCCTATTCAGTCAATACCAATCTTTTACAATGGACCCGAAGGACACTTAATTGGTTTCAAAGGAGGCATTGATGTCCTCAGTGACTTGTCACTTGTAGCACAAATTTGGCAATTTTTGACTAAGGTATCAATGTCCTTGTCCATTTGCAGCCAACAATATTATTCTCTCACCCCCTTTTTGGTAAGCGTGGAACCCAAATGTCCTTCATGTGCTTTTTCCAAAATGACACTTCTAATAACACCCGGAGGTACAATCTTATCATTCCTCATTAGTACCCCATCTTCAATAGTCAGTTCATCTGACACCTTAAAAATGGTTGAGAACTTAAGTCCAAACTCTTTTCATGAGTCCATCCTTCCTTGACATAAGTCAAGACTTTAGATAGAAGAGCATAATTAATAGAAGCTTGTTTCCATTCTTCCTCTGAAAACGAACCAGAATATTTCAACTGGATAGCAACAATGAAATAATCTTCATCTTGAATGTTGTCTCCTTCTCTATCATCTCCAACAACCGGATTCCTACAAAGGTAATTTGCTCTCACATTTTTTTTCCAACAGAAATGTGTACAATGGTAAAATCAAATTGCAATAATCTGGCCACAAGTCTTGCAATTCTTGGTGTGCTGCTTCTAACATTGGTACCATTGAGGATAGAAACCAAAGGTTTATGGTCAGTTTGCAACAAAAAATGTCTGCCCCAAAGATAGCATATGATTTTTCAATAGCCCATCAATATTCCAACAATTCTTTCTCTATTACTGAATAGTGCACTTCATTCAGTCTAAGAACTCTTGAAGCCAAGCCAATGTTATGTTCCTGCTTTCCATTAACTTGTGTCAATACAGCTACATCTCCGAACTTGCTGGCATCAACTGTCAAACAGCATTTTAAGTTGGGATCATACGACTGCAAGACATTCACATTACTTAATTCTTGTTTAATGTTGTTGAATGCTTTCACACACTCAGCACCCTACATAAATTCTGTTTTATTTTTCAGCAATTTTGAAAGTGGTCTGAACAAGATAACAAAATTTTAAATAAACCTTGAATGGAACTCACAGAGTCCCAGAACAAATTTAACACCCACTTTGTCCTGAGGTGCGGGTGCCCAAAAATATTGCATCTACAAGCCCAGGTTTAGGATACACACATTCAGCTGTAATAACATGCCCCAAATAGTCTACTGAAGTTTGCAAAAACTGATAATTCTCCCTTTAAACACAACTCCAGCATCATCAACCACTTCAAGAACTTGACCTAAATCACAACATGTTCATGACAATCACCTGCATGAATTAACACATCTTTTTGAAACACACACACTTTTTTAATATCTTTAAGAAGGTAGACATTATTGTTTGAAACACTGATGCTGCTGATGCCAACCCAAACGGCATCCCGCAGTATTGATATGTCCCCCAAGGACATACAAATGCAATGTGAGGATGGGAATCAGGTGTCAGTTCTACTTGGTGGTAGGCAGAAGCTAAGTCAAGTTTCGTGAAAAATTTCACTACACTTATACAAGAAAGCATTTCACTAATTTTAGGCAGCGGATATGAGTAAAGCATTTCACTAATTTTAGGCAGCAGATATGAGTCCTCCCAGATTTCCCTGTTAAGAGCCCCCAAGTCAACACAAACTCTCAACTATTCTTCTTTGCCACTGCGAAAGGCGACAACCATAAAGAGGACTCAACAGGTTCAATGATACCTTTCATACGCAAACTCTCCAATTCTCTTTCTAAATCATCCCTGACAGTAAACGGTAAGGCTCTCAATTTATGCTTTATCGGAATGGAATTGTCTTTGACTTTTATTTTGTGTTTGAAACCTTTTATCTTGCCTAATTCTCCCAAAAAAACTTTAGAAAACCCATTCAGCAACTTCTCGATATTAGAGCAATCTCTTATCACTGTCACTTGGTCACACGTACCTAGAGTAACACCATACCAAGCAGACCTTGATGAAACCAACCCAATATATTCAAACCTTTGACAGCCACATATACCTTCCCATAAATATGTCACCCTTTGACTACAAGAATATCTTTAAAAAAAAAACTAACAAGATCAATCCTCCTTCCCTTGTATGAAACAGGTGATCTATCTGGCGGATTTAGCTCACGTGTACCCCAATTTTGCTCAAACAAATCCTGCATAATCATGGTGATTCTGGCACCAGAATTTACTAACAACCTTAAATGTTTTTCACCAACTTGTACCAAAATGTATGGATCAATACAGTGTACAGGATTACCACTTTTTATGTCACCTTCGTCAACAGCCAGAACAATTTCCTGCATTTTATTCATCAAATCATCCATCCTGTCCTCACATTCATCAACCACTGCACTAACATTAGTATTTTTACATCTGATACTTTGACATACTTTGGCAAAATGCCCTGTTTTGCCACATAATCTAAATTGAATATTTCTTGCTGGACAATTTTTCCCTCCTTTCTGATGTGGCAGATACCCACACCTGAAACATATATTTGTTTGTTTAAAAAGAAAATGTTTGGAGAAATCCCCATTGTTAGATGACACTTTACTCATTTTGCATGTGTCATCTGATCTTTGAACAACATTTACTTGATCAACCTGTACGTGTTCCAGTTTGAGATAATGATGGATCACCCATAGACAATAACTTTTGTTTGATGGATTTATCAGAGCAATGACATATAAATTGATCACATATTAACTGATCCGTAAATGCCTTAAAATGACACTCTGAAGATAGATTCCTTAAAGCATAGATGTAAGTATTCACATCTTCTCCACTTTTCTGTTCCCTCCTAAAAAAACAAATGTCTCAATATCACCAAACTTGGATTGGCATCAAATCTGGCAACCAGTGTTTTTAGGGCTTCCTCAAATTCATCTAAGTCATTACCCTTCCTTGATGTACTTGGGGCAGGCACCCTTTCTGTCTGGCTGGCTGGTGGCCAGGATCCTTTCCTACCTGGAGTAGTTGGGGACACTACTGTGCCATTGGCTACCCCTCCCAAGCCTTTAACATCTATTTCCAAAGGGAGAGGGTGTAACACCCCTCTCCCAAAGGAAACCCTTTGTTCTGCCTTCCAGGGCTTGAGCTGCTCAAGCAACAGGAGGGCAGAAACCTCTCTGAGAGGTGGCAGCACCTAGGGCTGCCTGGGAAACCTCAAAAGGCTGGAATGACAATACTTGGGGTCCTCTAAGGAGCCCCCAGAGTGCATGGAATCATACAACCAATACTTGCAAAAGCATTGGGGTATGAGTCCAACATGTTTGATACCAAACATGCCCATGTCTGGAGTTACCATTATGAAGCTGTACATAGGTAGTGACCTATGTCCAGTACATGCTTAAAATGGTGTCCCTGTAGTCACAAAGTCTGGAAAAATGGTCCTGGAGATCGTGGAGGCATCTCTGCTAGTGCAGGGGTGCCTTCACATACAGGTACTCTGCACCCTGCCCTCAGGGCTGGAGTGCCTGCTATAGGGGTGACTTATACGTAACCTGGTGCAGTGTAAATGGCAGTGAAAGGGTCCATGCACCTTTTCACACAGGATGCAATGGCAGTCTTGTAGAAGCCTTTGCATGGGATCTCTATGGGTGCCAAAATATAAACTGCAGCCTATAGGGATCCCCTAGAGCCCCAATGTCCTGGGTACCTAGGTACCATATACTAGGGACTTATGAGGGGGCACCAGTGTGCCAATTTTGGGTGAAATACTAAGTTAACAGTACGCAACAACAAAATTTAGAGGAGAGAGAGCATAATCACTGGTGTCCTGGTTAGCAGCAGGATCCCAGTGAACACAGTCAAGCACACTGACATCATGCAGAAAATGGGGGTAAGCATGACAAAAGAGGGTACTTTCCTACTCAAAATAGTTTATTTAACATATTGAGGTGGTCATTACAACCTCGGCGGTCTTTTTGACAGACTGCTGAGGAACCGCCGTGCTAAAGACCGCCAGTGCAGGCGGTTTTCCGCTCAGCGAATTATGACTGCTGGCAGCCCTCCGTCCTTTTTTCAGACAGAGAGCCGCCAGCAGCCATACTGGCGATCGGCAGGGAAGTGGAGGTTGCTCCACCTCCACCGCCCCGTCATCAGAACACCGGCCAGCGAATCACGTTCTGTGATTCGGCGTGGCGGTGTTCTGATGACGGGGTGCTGGAGCAGCCCCCATGGATCCCGTCCCCTCCCGAAAGATCAACGGACAAAGTAAGTTGATCGTCCGTTAGGGAAGGTGGGCAGGGGGTGTTGTGTGTTGTGTGTGTGCACGGGGGTGTGTGTGTGAGTATGTCGAGGAGGTGTGCGAGTGCGTGTATGCATGCAGGGGTGCTGTCTGGTTGAAAATGTGCACATGTCTGTCTGATTGTATGTCTATCAGTATGTGTGCGTGCATGTCTGTATGTATGTGTGTGCGTGTATGACTGTGTGTGTGTATGTTGGTATGTATGTTGGTTTGCGTGCGGGTATGTGTATTGGTGGTGTCTGTATGCGTGTAGGGTGGGGGTGTGTTGCAATGTTCGGTGTAGGGGTGGGGAGGGGGGTCCTGACACCTTTGGGGGGTGGCAGGGGGGTGGGTGTGTGGGGGAAGGACTTGGCGGTGGGGGTGAGGGTTGGGGGAGACCCCTATCAGTGCTAGGGAAGGGATTCCCTGGCACTGATAGTGCCTAACGCCATGGATTTCATGGCGGTTCCAAACCACCTGAAATCCATGGCGGTCAGCAGGGTCGTGATACCGCCGGTAGTCTTGTGACATCCGCTGAGCTAGAGACCCAAGTCTCCAGCCCAGCGGTCATCTCCGCCTTGGCGGTCGGAATGGAGAAGTGGCGGATGACCATGGCGGTAACCGCCATGGTCATAATTCCATTTTTTTTCCACCAGCCTGTTGGCGGTAATACCGCCATTTCTCTGCCGACCGCCAGGGTCATAATGAGGGCCTAAGTCCCGAAAAATCACCCCAGCGCCGTGCAAGCCATCACAACCTCTGCTCGCTCCAACCATCCTCCAGTCTCGTTTACATTCTTGACATGCAACCCTGCATGCAGCAATAAAACACAGAACATATTGTATAAATACTGTACGCGGCAATTGAACTTAGGACACATCCTATAAATACTACAAAGCTGCTGAACGTTTGAGGCAAATAGACAAAGAGAATTTGGAAAAGGCTTTAGCTGTTATCAATAATGGCATGAACACTCGGTCCAACAGGGTTTATTTCCTTAATAACATAGGGGGTCATTCTGACCCTGGCGGCCGGTGACCGCCAGGGTCACCGACCACGGGAGCACCGCCAACAGGCTGGCGGTGCTCCCGAGGGCATTCTGACCGCGGCGGTTCAGCCGCGGTCAGAAAGGGTAAACCGGCGGTCTCCCGCCGGTTTACCGCTGCCCCATTGAATCCTCCATGGCGGCGGAGCACGCTCCGCCGCCATGGGGATTCAGACACCCCCTACCGCCATCCTGTTCATGGCGGGAAATCCGCCATGAACAGGATGGCGGTAGGGGGTGCCGCGGGGCCCCCGTAAGAGGGCCCCGCAAAGTATTTCAGTGTCTGCTTTGCAGACACTGAAATACGCGACGGGTGCAGCTGCACCCGTCGCACCCCTGCAACTACGCCGGCTCAATTCTGAGCCGGCGTCCTCGTTGCAGGGGCATTTCTGCTGGGCCGGTGGGCGCTCTTTCGGAGAGCGCCCGCCGGCCCAGCGGAAATGTTTAAATGGCCGCCCCGGTCTTTTGACCGCGGTGCGGTCATTTCACGGCGGTACCTTGGCGGACGGCCTCCGCCGTCCGCCAAGGTTAAAATCACCCCGATAGTGTCATCTGCGATAAACAGCATTCAGAATGACATTTCCTTTTTACACCATGCGTTCCATCATGCAGTTAGGTTGGACACTACAGATTCGTAAAAATGGCTGTGTTCCATGGAAGTATATTAACGGTAGTGACTTGTTTGTTGCTCTTAATTTATCCAGGGAACAACAGGCATTGGCTAAAAGGGAAGCAAGTTCCACCATGCTTCACATAGAAAAGCAAGAAAAGTTGCCTTTTACAGATGCAGAAAGTCCATCAACAGTTTGGCTTGTACATGGCATTATAAATCTGTCCATTTCCACCTTTTGTTTTTCCAAATGCTTGAAACATCTTGCTGTGGGCAGATACGAGCAGTTAGGTGATATCTATATTAAAGAAGAGTGGGGGTTGCTCTTTGAATATAAATGTCTGAATGGCGAAACAGAGGTCTTTCTCAGCGGAAGCGAATGTGAGACAACTGTTAAGACATTCAGACCCTCATTACAACCCTGGCGGTCGGTGATATAGTGGCAGTAATACCGCCAACAGGCCGACAGTAATAACTATGAAATTATGACCATGGCGGAAACCGCTCAGACAGACAGCCACTTTAACACACCGACCGCCAGTGCGAAATCAACAGGCACCACGGCGGTAACCGCCTACAGCCAGGAGGAAGACAATGTTCCACCGACTCTATAATGACACATCAATCTGCCACCTTTTCCGGGGCGGTACTAACGACATCGAAAGCCTGGCGGAAACACTGAACAGAAGGGAAACGACTCACCGCTGGAGACTCAAGGAAGAAACACGCTGCCATGGAGCCCGAGATGCATGTGTTCCCCATGCTCTTCTACGTTCTGCTCCATTACGAACACCAACGCCGGCGAAGACGACCACGGTGAGTACTGCCGCCTAGCACACAAGGGAGGGAGGGAGGAAAAAAAGAATGACACACACATGCAACACCCCCAACACCATACACACAAGCAGATGCAGCAACATAACATATTTACCTCATACCCCTCAGTAATAATGCAAGGAGAAAAGGAATTGATGAAAATGAGTGTAATAATATAAATGAAGTAGAAATACAATAATTCAATCTAAAAGTATATACATATGTAGAAACAAGGGACACTGCCCGGTCCTCAATGTTCGTGGGCCACAACACAAAGTCCAAGGCCCCCCCTCACTCCTGCAACAACACGGAGAGAACACTGCAGGGGCATCAGGTCGAAAATAGCCAGGCACCTCAGGGGAATGGGGAATGGGGGGGCACCTCAGCCAGAAGATGGCACAACGCCACTGGTCTTGGAGGGGGCAACATGCCCTGTGCATGGTCCTGGGGAGTGCAAGGCCACAGTCTCTCAAGTGGGTGACTTGCCCACATGCTCTGGATGGGGCAACAAGCCCTGTGCTTGATCCTGGGGAGTGCAAGGCCACAGTCTCTCAAGTGGGTGACTTGCCCGCATGCACTGCGGTGCTGGTGGCAGTGCTGGTGGCGGTACTGGCAGTGGTGGGGGAGGCTCCAGCCCATCCCCTGCAGCCTCGGACGGCCATCCACTGGGGCTGCTGCTGCTGGTGGCGGTGCTGGCAGTGGTGGGGGGAGGCTCCAGCCCATCCCCTGCAGCCTCGGATGGCTGCCCACTGGGGCTGCTGCTGCTGGTGGCAGTGCTGGTGGCAGTGCTGGCAGAGGTGGGGGGAGGCTTCAGCCCATCCCCTGCAGCCTCGGATGGCTACCCACTGGGGCTGCTGCTGCTGGTGGCAGTGCTGGCAGTGGTGGGGGGAGGCTTCAGCCTTACCCTGCAGCCTTGGACGGCTGCCCACTGGGGCTGCTTCTGCTGGTGGCGGTGCTGGCTGTGGTGGGGGGAGGCTCCACCACATCCCCTGCAGCCTCGGACGGCTGCACCACCATGGTGGCGGTGGGGGCTCTGACTGAGTCCCAGCACCAGACCCCTTGTCTCTATTGCCTGCTGTTGCAGGCCTCCTTGCCCTTCCTCCCTGCAGCTGGGGCTGCCTCCTTGTCCTTCCTTCCTGCAGCTGAAGCGGACTCCTTGCCCTTTCTTCCTGCAGCTGGGTCTGACTCCTTGCACTTCCTTGATGCACTTGGGGCAGGCACCCTTTCCATCTGGCTGACTGGTGGCCAGGATCCTTTCCCACCTGGAGTAGATTGGGACACTACTGTGCCCGTGGACTGGGTGGCTGAAGTGCTTGCCTGGGTTTTGACCACCCTGGCCTGACATGAGGGACAGGGGGAGGGCTAGGGAAGAGGTCACTGGTGGAGAGGAAAAGCTTCTTAGGGACATTGGTGTGGGAATAGGGAGATGGTTTGGGAGTGGAGGAAGAGGGAGTGGTGGTGTAGGACAGTACCATCTTGCCTGGCATGTTACCCCCATTTTTACTTGTGTGTCAGTTTGTTTTTGCCTGTCTCACTGGGATCCTGCTAGCCAGGACCCCAGTGCTCATAGTTTGTGGCCTGAATGTGTGTTCCCTGTGTAGTGCCTAACTGTGTCACTGAGGCTCTGCTAATCAGAACCTCAGTGCTTATGCTCTCTATGCCTTTAAAATTGTCACTGCAGGCTAGTGACCATTTTTACCAATTCTAATTGGCACACTGGAACATCCTTATCATTCCCTAGTATATGGTACCTAGGTACCCAGGGTATTGGGGTTCCAGGCGATCCCTATGGGCTGCAGAATTTATTTTGGCACCCATGGGGAGCTCAGACAATTCTTACACAGGACTGCCACTGTAGCCTGAGTGAAATACCGTCCACGTTACTTCACAGCCATTTTACACTGCATTTAAGTAAATTATAAGTCACCTATATGTTTAACCCTCACTTGGTGAAGGTTAGGTGCAAAGTTACTAAGTGTGAGGGCACCCTGGCACTAGCAAAGCTGCCCCCACATAGTTCAGGGCAATTTCCCCGGAATTTGGGCGTGCGGGACACCATTACATGTGTGCACTACATATAGGTCAATACCTATATGTAGCTTCACAATGGTAACTACAAATATGGCCATGTAACATGTCTAAGATCATGGAATTGTCCCCCCATGACAAATCTGGTATTGGGGTGCCAATCCCATGCATCCCCGGGGCTCCAGCATGGACCCTGGGTACTACCAAACCAGCTCTCTGGGATTTTCACTGCAGCTACCGCTGCTGCCAACCCACAGACAGGCTTCTGCCCTCCTGGGGTTTAGGCAGCCCAGTCCCAGGAAGGCAGAACAAAGGATTTCCTCCGAGAGAGGGTGTTACACCCTCTCCCTTTGGAAATAGGTGTTAAGGGCCTGAGAGGAGTAGCCTCTCCTGGCCTCTGGAAATGCTTTTAAGGGCACAGATGGTACCCTCCGTGCATAAACCAGTCTACACCGGTTCAGGGATCCCCCAGCCCCTGCTCTGGCGTGAAACTGGACAAAGGAAAGGGAAGTGACCACTCCCCTGTCCATCACCACCCCAGAGGTGGTGCTCAGAGCTCCTCCAGTGTGTCCCAGACCTCTGCCATCTTGAATCCAGAGGTTTGAGGGCACAATCGAGGCCTCTGAGTGGCCTGTGCCAGCAGGTGATGTCAGAGACCCCTCCTGATCGGTGCTTACCTGAATAGGTGGACCATCCTCCTCTTCCTCTGTGGGCTATTTAGGGTCTCTCCTGTGGGCTTCTCTTCAGAAAACGAATGCAAGAGCTCACCAGAGTTCCTTTGCATCTCCCTCTTCGACTTCTGCCAAGGATCAACCGCTGACTGCTCCAGGACGCCTGCAAAACTGCAACAAAGTAGCAAGAAGACTACCAATGACATTGTAGCACCTAATCCTGCCGGCTTTTTCGACTGTTTCCTGGTGGTGCATGCTCTGGGGACTGTCTGCCTTTACCCTGCACTGGAAGCCACGAAGAAATCTTCCGTGGGTCGACGGAATCTTCCCCCTGCTAACGTAGGCACCAAACTTCTGCTTCATCGGTCATCTTGGTCCCCTCTCATTGTGACGAGCGTGGTCCCTGGAACACAGGAGCTGGATCCAATTGACCCAGACAGTCCAGTGGTCCATCTGTGCAAATTTGGTGGAGGTAAGTCCTTGCTTCCCCATGCCAGACAGTAATCCTGTGTACTGTGTGAACTGCAGCTGCTAGGGCTTCTGTGCACTTTTGCAAGGAATCCTTCATGCACAGCACAGCCCAGGTCCCAGGCACTCCGTCCTGCATTGCTCAACTCACTGAGTTTACCACCGGGTTCATGGGACCCTCTTTTGTAGTGTTGAGATGACCACCATGCTCAGTTTTCTTGAACCCGTGTTCTAGTACTTCTGCGGGTGCTGCCTTCTTCTGTGTGGGCTCTCTGTGTTGCTGAGCGCCTCCTCTGTCTCCTCTTCTAAGTGGCGACCTCCTGGGCCTTCCTGGGCCCAGGCAGCACCCATTTTCTTCAACCCCAACCTTTGCAGCTAGCAAGGCTTGTTTGTGGTCTTTTTGCATAGAAACAACTCTGTGTCCTCCAGCACGCTGTGGGACATCTTCTGTGCAAAGGAGAAGTTCCTGGCATCTTCCGTTGTTGCATAATCGTCAGCTTCTTCCACCCGGAGGCAGCCATTTTACACCTTCATCCGGGGTTTAGTAGGCTCCTGCCCCCCCTCCCCGGACACTTTCGTGACTCTTGGACTTGGTCCCCTTCCTTTACAGGTCCTCAGGTCCAGGAATCTGTCTTCAGTGCTTTGCAGTTAGTTGTGGTCTTTGCAGAATCTCCTATCACGACTTTAGTGTTTTTCTGGGCAAGTAGGGTCACTTTACTCCTACTTTTCAGGGTCTTGGGGTGGGCTATCTTGGACACCCTTGGTATTTTCTTACACTTCCAGCGACCTTCTACACACTACACTAGGTCTGGGGTCCCTAAGTGGTTTGCATTCCACTTTCTTAGTATATGCTTTGTGTTGCCCCTGGGCCTATTGCATCCTATTGTATTTTACAGAGTTTGCACTACTTGTCTAACTGTTTACTTACCTGATTTCGGTTTGTGTGTATATTTTGTGTATTTTACTTACCTCCTAAGGGAGTATATCCTCTGAGATATTTTGGCACATTGTCGCTAAAATAAAGTACCTTTATTTTTAGTAACTCTGAGTATTGTGATTCTTATGATATAGTACCTATATGATATAAGTGGTATAGCAGGAGCTTTGCATGTCTCCTAGTTCAGCCTAAGCTACTCTGCTATAGCTACCTCTATCAGCCTAAGCTGCCAGAACACTACTAATCTACTAATAAGGGATAACTGGACCTGGCACAAGGTGTAAGTGCCATCTGGTACCCACTATAAGCCAGGCCAGCCTCCTACAGGTGGCAGGAGATGTCAGTCTGCTTTGTTTGAGTGTAGGTGCATGGGCTGGATGCTGTTGTGAGGTGGATGGCTGTTGGGTGTCTGAGTGCTTGTGTCTGTGTACTTTGGGAGGAGGGGGCAGAGACCCAGTGGGAGAGGATACAGGGGACGTGTGCATGGATATGGGGGTGGTGACTGCCAGTGAGGGGTGTGTACTGATAGGTGTGCTGGTGATGGTGGTAATGGATGAGGATGTAGTGCATGCAGGTGTGAGTGGAGACGCACCTGGGAGGGAGGTGGATGACAAGGAGGAGAGGGACACAGTGGAGGCAGTGGATGTTGGTATGTCTGATTCGGGATGATGTTTATGTGAGTGCCTGTGGGATGAAGTGTAGTGCTTGTGTTTGCCATGTCCACTCTTGTGTGTTGTCCTGGCTGCATGCTCCTCTGACTGTGTGCTTGGGATAGGTTGGGGTTGAGGGGAATGGGATTAGGAAGAAGAAGTTGCAGAGGGGAGGGTGGAAACAGGGACAATGGCTGCCATCGGAGATGAGGCCAGAGCCTGGATTGATCTCTGTTGGGCCACCAAGCCAGTGTGAATGCCCTCCAGAAATGCATTGGACTGTTGCATTTGGGCTGCCAGCCCCTGGATGGCATTCACATGGTTGACTGCACAACAGAGATGGATCGCAGGAGGTCAATAGCCTCCACACTCAGTGCAGCAGAGCTAACTGGGGAACAGCCTGAGGTGCCTGGGGTGAAGGAGATGCCCACCCTCCTGGGTGAGCGTGCACGGGAAACTTTCTGAGGGGCTGCTGGGAGGACGTTGCTGGTACGGGGGGTGGCGGCTGTACATGTAGCTGGGATGGGCACAGAGGTGTCCGCCACCACCATCGAGCTTCCATCGGAGGAGGTATCCATGTCCGAACTTTCCCCTCCAGTCTCTGCCGTGGTTCTCCCCTCGCCCTCTGTCCCACTGGTGCCCTCACCATCGGTGGAGTCCGCCTCCTGGGCCAGATGATGCTACTGCACATAAGGACAGGGTGACAAAGCAAAAAGGGGGGGGAGAGACAAAGGATGCACTTGGTCAATGGTGGCACCAACACCACAGTTGGCATACACAACACGCTCACACACAGGGAACAGCCCTACGCACTAGGCAATGCACTACCAGCCACAATGCTAGTCACCAGCCCATGGATAGGGACACCTAACGCCAATTGCAGCATACATGAGACCCACAGACCCCTGCCCAGTAGTGGATGCCTACTAGCTTGGTTGGAGGACTTTCACATCAGAACCCTGTCCAACATGGGACCTACACAAAAAACAACTTGTGGAGCACACAAATGTACATGTACTTAGCTGTCTATTATGATGAACAGTATGAACAGTAACAAGAATTACAATAAAATATTTAAATACAAAAAGAAACAAAAGAGAAGCAAGTAATACAACTAGTATGTGGCAAGTACAAATAAAACGTACTTAATTAACATAGTCATATTCATTTAAAAATACATCCCATGTTGACCATATTTCAACACCGTTGAGATATGTTGATATAAAAATCAACCTATTTAAACAAATAAGTCAACAATGGGTCCATCTAAATGCTCATACACTTGTATTTACAAAATTCAGCCAATTGAACTATGAAATCAAACAAAAGTCCATCCAAGAACAGTCTTGCTTGTATTTGCAGGGTTCAGCCGACACGTGTTTCGTCCTGTTGAGGACTTTATCAAGGCTCCTTATAGATATTAAAATCCATAGTATTCCAGAAAGTCACTGTATATGTCACTGTACACAATATTCATAGTTGTAAGGAGAGATTCATATGTCCCAACAATCCTCAAACATCTTAACCAAGATACATCTCAATGGACTTCAAAAAGTCACGGAGAACAGGCAGCATCCATGTTAAACATGGGACCTACTCTGCAATGCCAGGCCTGGGCTAGGGGCACCCACAGGGCCCACACCCCCCACCCAGATACCACCCCACCAGGCGTAAGTGGTAAACTAGGGTGCTGTACTTACCCCCTGGCGGCTGCTGTGATGCCCCCAAGTGCCCATCTAGCTCTGGATAGGCCACCGCCAGTATGCGGGCCATCAGGGAGGAGTCAGGGTTAGATGGGCACCCCTTACTCAATAGGAGGCCATCCTGAGCTGGGCCTCCACCGCCTTCCATGCCCAGCGTCTCAGGTCCTCCCACTGTTTACGACAGTGGGTGCTCCACCTGCCGTAGACCCCCAGGGTCCGCACATCCTTGGTGATGGCACGCCAAATACCCTTCTTTTGATGGGTGCTGACCTACAGGGAAATGGACACAGGGAAAGGTATTAGTTTGACCATCCTGCCTGTTACACTCATGGCCCACCATGCCCCTTCCCATCCCCATTAGCACAGACATGGCCCACCATACATGCTGTACGCCGCCCAGGGAACATCCACCCACCCCCCCCTACAGGAGGCCTTCACACACAGCACTCCATGCATTCACACCCCATGCATCGTACTCACAATATACTCACATGTTGGTCTGGAGGCCCATACAGCAGTCGGCATTGCGGTAGGACCCCATCCACCAGTCGCTCCAACTCCGCCGAGGTGAAGACAGGGGCTCCTTCCCCAGTAACACAAGCCATGTTCGGTTCCAGACACAGGTCACAGTAGCACAAGCAGTGTAGATCCTCTCTTGTTGAAGGTCAGGTAGCAAGTGAGTGCACAGATAGAAAATGGCAGTCACGTCCATGGCAGTGCGTACCGTCACTGCAGGCTTACATCACCATTGGCCACTGAACCCCATAGGGCCCAATGTTAACCAAAGAGGAGTTGCACGGTGGTTTTCGACTGCCTCCCGCAACAGTGGACAACGTCAGCGGAATTACCTAATTTCCACCTGTCCCTCCATACAGGACAGATGGACGCCATTTCAGGGGGGGTGCAGGCCATGGATCCGAACTGCGTCACAGTACACATATGCACCATTTGGACATCGCCAACAAAATAATGTTACAATAACAATATGCATTGAACTGTAGAGGTTGGAATGTAGAGATAATGAGCAGCTACTCACTCTTTTGCCCCATAGATTGCAATCGCTGCAGATGAATAGGAGATGGAGACATTACTCCGTGTACAGACCCCTGTTGGACTTGGCAACAATGGAGGACAGCCACATTGTCCTCACCTATAGACTTGACACGGCCACAATCACAGAGCTGTGTCCCCAATTGGAGCCTGACCTGATATCTGCTATCCGTCACCCCACTGGGATCCCCCCACTTGTGCAAGTGCTATCAGTGCTCCATTTCCTGGCAACTGGCTTTTTCCAAGTGTTATGCCATTAATTGTGTTTGACCACTGACTTTGTGTTTCACCACTGTGCATATTAGTTGTTCAATGTTCACCAGTAGCACATTACATGTTGTATTCAGTTTAGCTGCCTATTGGCTTTAACATGGCATTAGACATTACACTCTGTATTCAGTTTAGCTGCCTATTGGCTTTAACGTGGCATTAGACATTACATTTGGTATTTAGGTCAGCTGCCTTTTGGCTTTAACGTGGCATTAGACATTACATTCTGCCTATTGGCTTTATCGTGGAGTTCGACATTGCAGATGAGCTGTGTTTTTCCACATGGTAGACCAAGCTGTGTTTTTCATATTGTGTTCACACCGAACCCTAGCGTGATAAGAGAGCGTATATTTTGTGTTTTCCTCTCTACTCATCCTTGGGAAGGAGCGAGGTTTAGGAGATCTGGCCAATCTCCAATGGCTTGTTTTCTTCCCAACTCTGCATGTTTTGACTATTAGAGGAAAGGGCCTGTTAGCAGGCTTTTTCATTACAAGGGGTGTCCCTGGGCAGCAGCGGGGGAATTTTCCAAGACTTCAGTCAGGAGCGGACGTCAGCTGCCTGACCTCCCGTTTTGGGTGGAAAATCTCTTTCTCGCAGTTAAACAGGAGTCATCAACTTGCAGGCATGAGAAAGATGACGAGCAGTAATAGGTCCTACGTGATGAATTTTGACTTTTATTCTTTGCTTTGAAGTTATGCTATAATATAATCACATGTATTTGCTGTGTACATTGCAATTGAGAAGTACTTTGATATATATTCCTTTCATTGCTGTGACTACTTTTAAACATGTGCTTCCAACCCACTAATCTTGTCTCTCAGGAACCTCGTGGTGAAGTAATAATAAATGTCTTCTTTAAACTAGAAGTACATTCCAGAGAAGTTTTGTCAGCTCTGTCATAAGATAAGGAAAGCAAAAAACCAAGTGACAGTGGACTTAGGCAGCAGGAATGTCACAGCCAATGTTCTCAATAGTGCTGACCAGAGTATTGTCTGCCCTGATTAAACACATGTACAGCTACATAGTTTTTCCCTGGGTCGAGGATTTCGTCACAGTGAAAGCTGACTTCTATGCAATGGGACATATCCCCAACATCATTGGGGCAATCGATGGAACACATATTGCATTTGTCCCCCCTGGCCAAATGAACAGGTGTTCAGAAATCAAAAGAGTTTTCACTCCATAAAGGTCCAGATGGTGTGCCTGGCGGACCAGTACATCTCCCACGTCAGTGCAAAGTATCCTGGGTCTTTGCATGATGCCTTTAACCTGAGGAATAGCAGCATCTCAAATGTGAGGGGCCAACTCCAAGGTACAGGGTGTGTCTAATAGGTGAGCCCTGGTTCCCACCCAGTGGATTTTGTTGTATGGTGTGGGCCCTAAGGGTTAGTGTGTGGCTCACAGTTGTCCCTTGATATTTGCAGGAGACTCTGGTTACCCCAACCTCTCATGGCTTCTGACCCCTGTGAGGAATCCCAGGACAAGGGCAGAGGAATGTTACAATGAGGCACATGGGCGAACAAGAAGGATTATAAAGAGGACCTTTGGGCTCCTGAAGGCCAGGTTTTGTTTCCTCCATCTAACAGGTGGAGCCCTGTGCTACTCACCCAAGAAGGTCTGCCAGATCATTATGGCATGCTGTATGTTGCACAACCTTGCCTTTCGTCGCCAGGTGCCTTTTCTGCAGGAGGAGGAGGCTGGAGATGGCCGTGTGGCAGCAGTGGATCCTGTGGACGGTGAAGATGAGGAGGTAGAGGATGAGGATGACGACAACAGAAATGCAATTATTCGTCAATACTTCCAATGAGACACAGGTAAGACAGTGTTGATACACATATAATTGACAGTTTGATGTGTGACATTGTCACTGGCAGGCTGTGTATTCCTGCTTCTATGCCCACTCTCTGTACCCTTTGGCATCTCTTTTTGCAGATGTTGGTTCTCCACTATTGCTCCTGGTGTGTTCAGTGCAGCCGACTACAGGTCTTTCCAATGTAAACATTACTGTACAGTTGAATTGCAATGTTTGAACCTTGTTGAACAAATACGTTTTGAAAATATTTGACATACACACTTGTATTTTATCAAAGTGTGTTTATTGCAGTGCTCTGAAGAAGAAGGTGTAGTGCAATGGGCTGGGGTGATGATGGAGGAAAGTCCAGGTTAGAGTCCAGCCTATTTGTATCACAGGTGCATTGTCCAAGGGGCATAGGAAGAGGAGCGATGGTAGTTCAAGGTGGACAGGGTGACAGAGTGGGACACAAGGGTGACAGTCAGGAGAGTTGTATTTCCTCGGGGGTCTTGGCAATAGTCTAGCTTCTGCCTGGATCGCAGGGGACCTTTGTGTAGTAGTTCTCCTTCTGCAGGGGGAGGGGTGCTGGTGGCCTGTTGGTCCTGTGGCGGGGCCTCCTGTCCACTAGCGGAGGTGGAGGGCTGTTCAGTGGTTTGGCTAGTGTCAGGGGTCCGGTGGTGTGCCACTGCCTCCCTCATACTGTTGGCCATGTCTGCCAGAACCCCTGCAATGGAGTTGGGGGTGGTGTTGATGCCCTTCAAGTCCTCCCTGATCCCCTGGTACTGTCCCTCCTGCAGCCGCATGTTCTCCTGCAACTTGTCCAGAATGTGGCCCAGCATATCCTGGTAATGTTGGCATGCTCCCAGGATCGCGGTGAGTGCCTCCTGGGGGGTTGGTTCCCTGGGCATGTCCTCCTCCTGTTGCACAGCAGTCCTCCGAGCTTCCCTGTTGGCCTGTGCCTCTGTCCCCTGGACCGTGTTTGTAGGGTTGCCTGGGGTCCCTGTAGTGGTGGACACACTGCTGATTGACGTGTCCTGCGGACAGAGGTATGGGCCCCCTGGGTGGGTGCTATGGTGGTGTTTCCTGAGGGGAGAGGCTCTGTGGTGGTGTGAGAGAGTGCCTGGATAACCAACTTTCCGGAGGTCCCTGATGGGCCACGTTGGTCATCCAGATCCAGGCGACCACAACTGCTGTCATCACTGTGGGCCTCTTCTGTGGGGGACTGGATGTTGTTGGCACCTTTTCGCCTGTGACATTGGCTGGGATACCTGTGGGGATGTAAATGCAGTGTTATTGTTTCTGTGTGTGACATATTGAGCATGGGTGGGTTGCCCTCTATGGTTGTTATTGCCCTGGCAGCTTTGCCTTGTGTGAGTTGTTATTTGGTGGGCTAGGTGATTCTCTCTAGTGTGCATGCTGTGGTGATAGGTGTTCATGCAGGTCTGGGAGGGGTGTCCATGCACTGGTGTTGCATGCAGGGCTTAGCATTGGGATGAGTGGGTTGTGATGGTGGGGTGGGTGGGAGGTTGTGGGGTGATGGGAGTGAGGGTGGGGGTATGTGTTGGCATGCAGGTGGGGGGGGAGATAGTAACAGAGAGTTGACTTACCAGAATCCAGTCCTCCTCCTACTCCTGCCAGGCCCTCAGGATGCATGATTGCCAAGACTTGCTCCTCCCATGTTGTTAGTTGTAGGGGAGGAGGTGGGGGTCCACCGCCAGTCCTCCATACTGCCTGCTGGTGTCTTGCTGCAATGGAACGCACCTTTCCCCGTAAGTCGTTCCACCTCTTCCTAATGTCATCCCTTGTTCTGGGGTGCTACCCCACACCGTTTACCCTGTCCACGATTCTCCACCATAGCTACATCTTCCTAGCAATGGATATCTGCTGCACCTGTGATCCAAATAGATATGGCTCTACCTGGATGATTTCCTCCACCATGACCCTTAGCTCCTCCTCAAAGAACCTGGGTTGTTGCTGTGGTGCCATGAGTGTGGTGTGAGTGGTGTGGGTGAGGGTGTGTAGGGTGATGTATTGGGGTGTGTGTTGTGAGGTGCGTGGGTGGTATATAGGTGATGGTGGTATGTGGCTCTGGTTGTGTGGGTACTCTTGCTGTCTCTGTCTCTCCGTTGGCAATGGTTTGTAGTCGTAAAGGGTTATGGGTACTGTGGTGTGTTTTATAGTGGTGTGGGTGTGGTGTGTGTGTAGGTGTCAGGAGTGTGTTATTTACATTGACCAATGTTGTGTTGTTTTGTTAGTGTGTGTTTATTTTGAGCGCTGCGGTATGTACCGCCAATGGTTTACCTCTACTGAATGTCCACCGTGGTGATTCGTGGGTCATAATGTTGTAGGCGTAATTCTGTTAGCGTAACGGTGTGGGTTTGGAAACCGCCAGTTTATCACTGACCTTTGGTGTGGCAGACTTTTGTGTGGCTGTATAGTGACGGATTGGTATGTGTGTGTCAAAATATGGTTGCCGGTTATCCGCTGGAGCGGCGTTATGTTGGCAGCAGTCAGCATGGCAGTAAGTGGGATTTACCACCAATGTCATAATGAGGGCCTCAATGATTTGCAAACAGGTGTCCCTTCATGGCTTTTGCAATGAGGGGGACATGAATTTGGCCTGATTTCTGAAGGGTACTCTCATCCATTTGATTCGTGCTGCATTTCATGTACTTTTGAATGGAAGTTATGTGGTATTAGAAATGGGGTCTCTGGTTTGCAGTCAGTTTGCACACTGTCCAAGCAGGGACCCTCTCTCTAGTCAGGGTATGGGAGAAACACACCAGGGTAAACCCCACTAACCCCTTTGGAAGCTTGGAAGGCTTAAACCCAGAAGCAATGTAAAGTATTTGTACGAAAACACACAATAATACAGCGAAAACACTACAAAATGAACACCACACTAGTTTAGAAAAATAGGTAATATTTATTTAAATCAAACAAGATCAAAGAGACAAAAATCCAACATACACAAGTCAAAATATGAGGTTTTCAAAATAATAAGAGTCTTTGGGCCTCATTATAACATTGGTGGTATATACCGCCTACCGCTGAGGCGACGGCCGCCAAAAGACCGTTGCCGCGGTTACCAGCCGTCAGCCGGATTATGACCACAGCTGGATTTCTGCCAGAAGGATGGCAGAAATCCGGCTGTGGCCACGCCAGTAGACCGCCGCAGACCGTATTATGACCCATGTTACAGCCTGGAGGTGTTCTGCTGGCGGACGCTGGTGCTGGCAGTAGCGCCCCATCCCGTCTCCTGCCGGAGGATCCCCTCACAAAAGGTAAGTCGGGTGCTCTGACAGGGGAGGGAGGTGTTGTGTGTGTGTGTGGGGGTGTGTGTTTATGGCTGTGGGTGTGTGCATGCAGGTGTGTGTTGCATGTTGTGTGTCTGCATGTATGGATGTGTGAGTGCCTGTATATTGTGTTGTGTGTATGCGTGTGTGCCTGTTTGTATGTAAGTGTGTGTGGATGTGTGTGTGTGAATGGATGTCTGCATGCGTGCTTGAATCTGAGAATGAGTGTGTGAATACATTTGTGCATGTGTGAATGAAGGTGCATGAATGAAGGGGGATCTGGAGAGGGGGGTGGGAAAAACCAGGGGAGGGGGCGGGGAAGAACCCTATCAGTGACAGGGAATTCGTGGCAGTACGGTTGCCATGAAAACCATGGTGGTAGGTGGGGTCATAATCTCGCAGGCGGGCTAGTGACGGCTTGAGCCAAACCGCCAATGTCTTAATATGGGGAAAAGTACCGCTAGCCTGTTGGCAGTACTTTTCTCCATTTTACCACCGTCCGCCAGGGTCATTATGACCCCTTAATTCTTAGAAAACAGTGAGAATGCTATTGTCACACAAAAGTACCTGTTTTTTTTAAAAAATAAAGCCACACGGGCGAGCGTGCATTGGAAAAGTCATCGATGCGTCGGTTCCTTTCTCAGAAGCGAGGCCGTGCATTGTTTCCTTTTCCGGTCGGGTCAGAGATGTAGCATTTTACTTCCTGGCAAGACAGCGACAGTGTAGATTTACGGATGGGGCACCGCGGATCCGGGCAGGCTATGCGTTGATCTTTCACGCCTAGCAATGTTGCATTGAAATCTGGTTGCATGGTGTCAGAAAACTGTGCTGTGTGGGGTTTGCATCGTTATCAGCCACTGTAAGCAGGTGTTGCGTGTAGTTTTCTCGAGCTGTGTTGTGTCGATCTCCCAGCTGCGGTGCAGGTGAAGCGCTGAGTTAGCTGCGGAGCTGTATTGCGGAAGGTGCTTTTAAAATTTCCCTGCACGGCAGTGTATGCGTGGATTTCATTCCTTTTCCACCAGCTTCACCTTTCAAGAGCCCAGGGACTGGATGGGGCACCACTTGGCAGGGCAGGAGTCTCACCAGAGAGTCCAAATTCTGGCAGAGATAAGTCTTTGGTGGCCCTGAGAATTCAACAACAGGAGGTAAGCTCAACCCAAGCCCTTGGAGGTTCTTCTCAAGCAGGAATGCACAACAAAGTCCAGTATTTGTCTCCTTTCACAGCAGAAGCACCAGCTGCAGGATAGCCCAACAAAGCACAGTCACAGGCAGGGGCAGCACTTCTCCACAGTTCTTCAGCTTTTCTCCTTGGTAGCGGTTCCTCTTGAATCCTTGAAGAAATCTAAAAATGTTGGCTTTGGTGTCCACTACTTATACTCCTTTCTGCCTTTGAAGTTGACAAACTTCAAAAGAAAGTCTGTTGTTCACAAGATCCTGCCTTGCCCAGGCCAGGTTCCAGGCTCACACCAGTGGGTTGGAGACTGCATTGTGTGAGCGCAGGCCCAGCCCATTCAGGTGTAAGTGCCCACTCCTCCCTCCACTCTAGCTCAGATGGCCCCTCAGACTACGCAGGCTACTCCCCAGCTCCCTTGGTCTCATTGTCTAGAGGGAATTCACACCAGCCCAACTGTCAGTCTGACCCAGACAGGGAATCTACAAACAGGCAGAGTCACAAAATGGTTTAAGCAAGAACATTCCCACTTTCTAAAAAGTGGCATTTTCAAACTGACAATTTAAAAAGCAGCTTTACCAAAAGATGTATTGTAAATTGTGAGTTCAGAGACACCAAACTCCATATTTCTATCTGCCCCCAAAAGGAATCTGTGCCTAAAAATCATTTAAGGGCAGCCCCCACGTCAACCTATGAGGGAGATAGGCCTTGGATCAGTGAAAGCTGGGTTTAGCAGTATTTCACAGTTAGGACATGTAAAACTCACCAGCACATGTCCCGCCTTTAACATACTGTACACCCTGCCCATTGGGCTACCTAGGGCCTCCCTTGGGGGTTCTTTACATATAGAAAAAGGGAAGGTTTTGGCCTTGCAAGTGGGTACACTTGCCAGGTCGAATTGGCAGCTTAATACTGCACACACAGACACTGCAGTGGCAGGTCTGAGCCATGTTTACAGGGCTACTCGTGGGTGGCACAACCAATGCTGCAGGCCCACTAGTAGCATTTGATTTACAGGCCCTGGGAACCTCAAGTGCACCTTACTTGGGACTTACCAGTAAATGAAATATGCCAATCAGGGATAAGCCAATTACACAGATAATTGACACAGGAGCACTTGCACTTTGGCACTATTCAGCAGTGGAAAAGTGCCCAGAGTACCATAAACAGCAAAAACAGATTTCAGCACACAGTCAAAACATGGGAAACAGAGGCAAAAAAGACAGGGGAGACCACGCCAATGATGCCAGGTCTAACATGTGGTGCTGAACGAACAAAGCTGTTGCGATGTGCGACTAGGAATTGTGAATGCAATTTCAGTTTCTAAGGTTGTAATGTGTTGCTGACATGTTTTATTCCCCCCCCCACATGAAATAAGAGTAGCAGAAATATGGCCTCACATTGATACTACTAATGTAAATTATGACAAGCTGAGCTGACCAAAGGCGCCACTGTTCCAGAAACAAGTTGCATTGACATTGGTTAGAGAGACGTATGCTCTCCAGATAGAAAGATCATCAGCCAAGATACGATCCCTATGAAATACCAACTTCCACAATCACTTTGTAGAGCTTGGTATCCGGAATATTCAACGTTTCAAGCACTTCGGGGATTGTCTACTTTTTTAAGGCTGTAGAGTCTGGATTTGTGTCCATCTTCCAGACTGTCTTCAGAGTCATTCCTTCTGCCATCCGTTCACTCTTTTCCAGTGTGTTTGGCAGATTTCTTGTGACTTTGGCATTGATCGGCAGAATACTACTGCTATTGTTCCTGATACGCAGAGGTTGTACCATCCCAGCTAAGCAGAGTGATGAAGCTACTACCACCAGCCCAACTATGTCATGATCGCATGGTATAGTTCTTTGGTTCACCTTTGCTGGAAGAACAAGAGCAAGATTGGTCCTTGTCATTCTGACCAATCCTATGGTGTGTGCAACCAGTCTTTAATTGCACCTGGTGCCTGTTTAAATATCTACCTTCGGTGTGACTTGCTGTTTTGCCAGTGCCTCCTGTGAACAAAGGACTGCTGATGTTCCCAATGAGGGCTCATTCACCGTTGTGCCCCATTAGGCTGAGGCTGATTCACAAGGCCACTTACGAGCCACTCTTGGTGGATTGTCTGGCTCCTTTGGGCACTTTGGATCGTGCTGCCATCGCAGGAGATCCTGCGTCTGAGGCTGCTGAGCACTACTGCTCTGTGGATCTGTCTACCAATCCAGTCATTAATCTAACATCTGGCAATGTGGCTTCTTTCTTCAATGCCTTTCCTTTTGATAGCTTTGAAGACATTCTTCAAGATCATGTCTACTGTTAAATAAATTTGCCAACATTACCTTTTATCTTTGGCCTGCTGTGCTTGTTATGGTCGACATGTCTCTTTGTATGTTTTAGCTATTTTAAACAAGTGTTAAATTAGATTTTTGTTATATTTTAATATGATTTTAACTTGTTTCAGTCCACAGCATTTTATCTTGGGTTCATTCACTTTCTCTGGAGTCATTAGTCTGGCATTATAGTTGTTTCGGCAATGGAGAGGGTGTAGTGGATCTTATTAAATTTTAATGGGAATTAGGAGTTTAGCTTAGCCTTCTGGCTTGCAGGCTTGTGCACCCATTACCCATTGACCTTTAACCTACTTAGCTTGCTCTGTTTTAGCACATATATTTAATTATTTCTTCCAAGATAGCATTCATATTTATAGTTAGAAAGTTGTCTTAGTTTTACGTTATCGGTGTCACTCTGTAAAGGCATCACTATCAGCGCCGAAGATAAATTAGATATGTAGGTATTTCCATCATGTACTTTCCCACTTTCGTGTGACAGTAACATAATGTACCTTTTCAGGGAATTGATTATATAATTGCAGCCCCAAGTATGCCTGCTTATCTATTGTTTGGGAACATACCTGTGTCAGGGGTCCTACCAGATCTGTATTAATACATTTCACACAGACAAGATAATCAGAGGGATTCCTACCAGATGCCATCAATTCTATCTTTGCTACACATCGCCTGGAGGCTGACCCAGTCTTCGTGTCCTGAGGGAGTCTGATCTACAGATTCCATTACAAGGTAACGAGGGTTGGGGGACTCTTCTCATGGACATGGTACTGGTAGAATAGGTTTAACACAACTAGCTCTCTTTCGGTTGGAGATTAGGCTCATCATGTTAGGGTTGTAGGGTCTATTTCACATCTATTTCATATTACATGTTATTGCATTAAGTTGGGGGTCTTTGTATTCATGACTCTCGTTTTCACCATTCTGTTTCTTGCATTGTTCATTATCCTAATCATTGCAGCACATGCAATTTACAGCAGATTGCAGTCTTGTTAATAAAACCTATTGAAAACTTCACTGCATCTCTTTCATTGCCTGTGTGTGAATGAGACATGTTGCTCATGTGAGAAATGGGTAATCTCTGTTTAACCACAACCTACCTGAGATGTCGCATTCTTGAGTCCATGCGTAAAGGCTGCCACAAATCACCTTTTACTGTTTGGGTTTTTGGTGAGGTACTGCTTGTGAGCCAGGAGGGTTGAGCCAACAGTTTCAACTTGTTGTAGGACTAGTCACCTACAAACAAAAGTGCTGTCATCCCTAAACCAGCAGTCTTGCCTGGAGCAAGAATAAAATTCCGACAGAGTGTTGTTTATTTTCTTGGCCATGCACCAGTATATCTTGCTACTTTATTTTGATTCTTAAATTTTATAGTGGTGGGTGGCCTGAAGTTTAAGTAGGGGCCTCATTATTTATTTCACATTTCATTGCTTTTTCATCTTTGTAAAGAAAAGTTGTACCTTTTCCACAATTTTGTTACATTTGCAATATTCATTTATTTTACTATGTGGTCTAGACTTCCAAAAGGCCATCTAGCCAGTAGGCACAGCACTAGTAGTCATCAGGGCATGAAATAAATGTTTCAGTGGTATATGTTTTTAAAACTTCATTTGGGGCAGGGATGGCATTGGATTAAATTACAAATGTTGGCTATTGTTTACATTTCATTTTTTTTTGCAAAAAGTGTATGTGTTGTGGGGTAATGTAATATACCTGATGGCATAGTAGGATGTGTGTTGTGAAATTTGTATAGCTCAATTAAATTTTGTGTTTTGTATTTCCTAATTAAAGTTAGTATGTTCTTCTGTGCTACTACCATGCTTCATTTTAATGGCCAGAGAGTATGTGTGTGTTTGTCGTGGTCCACCATTTGTCTTTGTTTACCATGCTGTGTGTCATCAGGGGCCACTTGTGTAGTTTATGTCCATAGGCTTGCATGTGCTCTTGGTTCTCCATGCCTCCATGTTCGCAGGTGTTGCTTCACCATGTGGCTGTCAGCGTTTTTGTGCATCAAGCCAGTGTGTCTTTGCCACAGGCTTGCATGAGTTCTTTGTTCTCCATGCCTTTTTGCTTACTGTTATTTTTTGACCATGTACCAATAAGAAAAAAAACATTAAATAATTCCAGGCAGAAGGGGCTTATTATTTGCTCCCTACCTCACTCAAAAATATTTTTTATACACCAATTATTTTTATTAACTCAAAACAAATAATATAGTCTACATTTGTCTGAAAATATATTCTGTCAAACTATAAAACTGTATTCATCCAGAAACAGAACACATTATTGCAAATACCTAATTAACAATACAAACAAAATTAGAAAAGCCATACATATCAAGTCTTCCCACGGCTTTGAAGAAAAAAAGGCTGCTATCTCATATACCTGCAGTCTTTATTAGAGGTAGCCCTTTGGGACAGAAATACATTAAAGGGATTAAGGGGGTCATTACGACCTTGGCGGACGGCTGAAGCCGCCCACCAAGCGGCCGCCAATGCGGCCGCACTCCCGCCGCAGCCATCAGGAGATCCCAGCTGGGCTGGCGGAGGGAAACCTTGTTGCACCCGTCGTGCTTTTCACTGTCTGCTATAAGCTGCACGGGGCCATGGCAGGGGGCCCCTGCACTGCCTTCCAGTGGCATGGGCAATGCAGGGGCCCCCAGGGGCCCCACGACTCCCCTTAACGCCAGCCTTTTCATGGCGGTGCAAACCGCCATGAAAAGGCTGGCGGGAGGGGGACTCGTAATCCCCTGGGCAGGGCTGCAAGCAGCGCTGCCCTGGAGGATTACTCCTGCCAGGACTAAAGTGTCGGGAAACCGCTGGTCCCGGCGGTGCAACCACGGTGCTTCCGCCAAGGTCGTAATTCCCTGTGAAGCACCGCCAGCCTGTTGGCGGTGCTTCCTCCAGAAAAGCCCAGGCGGTCTTTGACCGCCAGGGTTGTAATGACCCCCTAAATGTACAATTGCTATTTATGTAGTGTGCTACGTGTTCTTTATTTCATCCATTTGTTTCCACTTCTTATTGGACTCCTCCAGAAAAATGTGTCAACGTGTTTCAGTCTTTATGTTTCAGACCTCCTCAGGACAAACAGGAAGACATTCAACTCTAAAGAAATTGAAATATACATTCACCTAAAATATACATTCAGGTTTTAAATCTGCATAAACCCGGCCATTAAATTGTATAGATACCACAAGTATTATCTGCAGAAAAAACCTTCACTCTGCTGGCAGGAAAAAATGAAAAGTTGTGATTGGGCGTAGTGTGCCAAAGATTTGCCAAGCCGTTATTAACGCTATACGAGTGGAATATGATGGTGCCGCCTCCATAACTCCATGTTGTAATGTTTACACAACCGTGCATCAAGCTAAACATACTTGCGCCCTTATACTCATTGTGGACTCACAACTGTAAAATAATGTTAGGAACATCTCATCATCAAACGAAAACATTGTGATTTGTGTATTGGGGTGCATGTGAGCCTTCCATTAGTGCCTCCACATGCATAGAACTGTAAACAAATACCTGTAAAACCTCCAGGAACTGAATTCTATTAACACCACCTGCCTGGTCCGTACTGTTAATTGCACATCAGTCCATCACAATTCAATTGTAAATCCATATTACCAAGCTTATAAATTCAAGAGAGTCTCCCTAGAAAACACAGCTGTTTCGCAAGCACCTAGTGAGCAAATTATGACCACCATAATACACTCATATAAATAGTATTGGATGCCCAGTGACCACACATCTCTTCTTTCAAAATACCTTAAATCAATACTGCCTGTTGTTTCAACATGCCATCACCATCGCTGGCTTATCAATACTGTGAGTCTCTCCTGGAAGTTCTCTCTAGCCTGTTTCTCTCCACGTCACAATGATGTAGGGGATTCTAGCACGTAGGCCAACCCCTTGCCAAGGGTCACATAGCAGCCATATTGAGAGAATGTAGTGACCAAAAATAATATACTTTTGCTCCACTTAAGTGAGTGCTCCCAAATAACCTAAAGTTAATATCACCAGAGATTTCCATTAAGGATCACAATTGCCCACAACAGTAACCTAAATCCATCAGGCAAATTCTAATCCATGAGCTCCTATCCATTCTTTGTTGGCATATACTCCCACTAAACCAGAATACGCCTTCTGGAATGTGTGCTATCCCTCATCCGTACATCGGGTGTCAGACATCTTAGAAGTGAAATGTACTTAAAGGAAAAGAAATTCTCAGCAGAGTGAAGAGTCTGCCATACTATTGTAATTACATCAACCCATATTCAAACCTTGTACCTGTGATCAAAATGAAGTATGAAAACGAAGTATAAAAACACAGTATAGAAACTATACAGCCAGTGTTTTTTTGCCATAAGCTTGCATGTGTTCTGTGTTCACCATGCCTCCTTGCTCCTTGTTGTTGTTTGATCATGTGGCTGATAGCTATTTTGTATATCCAGCCAGTTTTTTTGCCATAGGCTTGCCTGTGTTCTTTGTTCCCCATGCCTGCTTGCTCCTTGGTATTTTTGTTTGACCATGTGGCTAGCGGCCATTTTGTGCACCCAGCCAGTGTGTTTTTGGCATAGGCTTGCATGTGTTCTTTGTTCACCATATCTCCTTGCTCCTTGTTGTTTGACCATGTGGCTGATGGCCATTTTGTGCATCCAGCCTGTGTGCTTTTACCATAGGCTTACATGTGTTCTGTGTTCACCATGCCTCCTTGTTCCTTGTTGTTTGACCATGTGGCTGGTGGCCATTTTGTGCATCCAGCCAGACTATTTCTGGCATAGTTTGCATATGTTCCTTGTTCTCTATGCCTACTTGTTCCTTGTTGTTGTTGTTTTACCATGTGGCTAGCAGCCATTTTGTGCATCCAGCCAGTGTGCCTTGATGTGATACCAGTTTAATATTGATATGCTTGGAAATCATTGTCATAAATGTATACCAAAGAATATGATTCTGATGAACATTTCTCATATTATTTCCCTCTTTTGTTGCATTTTTTGTATTGTCTACCTCTTTCTCCTTTCCTCACAATAGGTTTCTTTCTTGTAGACCTCTCATACCAACATCAGCAGTTATTGATCATTTGTTATATTTAAGTTTATATTTTAAGATTTTATTTTAATTTCTTATTATTTTTTATTTGAATGTTTTACTTTAATCTTTCAAGTGAATTTTTTAATTCTGCCTGTTGCTTTGAGCCATTCAGACACATCAGCAGATTCAATCATTTTTTTAAATGATTATTCCATTTCCCCTGGACCACTTGGCAGCCATAGATTTTTTAAAGGATTATTCCATTCACCTGTTTTTCTCTCTCTGACTACCACAGATGTCTCCTTTTAAGTAGATGCAGATAAAGCAAAGAGCTATATCTGCATGTTGTGTTGCCTGATAAAATTTTACGGAGTGGTGGTGTGGTTTAACTTTACAATGTTTGATTAAATTGGTGTTTATTACATAAGTAACCAACCGTACTAATATTGCATTTGTCTGTAATATTTCAGCCAGCAACAATGCCACGTTTCACTAGCAACATGTTTTTCCTGCTTGGTTGCTTTTAGGTACACAGGAGGAGAGACATCACCCACAGTATTGCCACAGAGAAGGTCTGTACAGTGATTTCAGTCCTCCAATCTCTTCCACTTATGCAACTTGGTGCCACTGCCAACTGAGAGCTTTAAGATGGCCCTAGAAAAATTTGCTCTGAGGAAAGTGGCCAGTGAGAAGAAGAAGCTTTCCACTAGTGGTGTGCAGACCACAACCTTTTTCGGGAGATGTGTACCTGCCACACTTGCTTCTGGGGAGGAACCTAGGAGCAGCACTCCCGCATCAACAGCACAACCTCAACCTAAGCTCAAGACCATGTCTGTCAGTGAGACAGCCACTACTATCATGGCGACGTCAATGAGCATTGACATTGAATTGGATTTGTCCCTTTCACAAGGTAGTACCTAATCATGTCAGGAAACAGAGCAAAGTGGACTACAGTCGCAGCCAGCAATAGTACATCTTCTCGAAGTTACAGCAGAAAAGGAGGTCGAGCTTCCTGTCGAACAAGAACCTCTTCTTTTAGAATCAGTGCCTCCAAGATCTCCAGCAAGAAAAAGGGAGGGTACTACTACACCATCTTCTCCAAGCACCACTTCTAATGATGGTGATAGGGACATGGACTGAACACTGGCAGAGTCCGGGAGACGTCAGCAGAGGCAAGGGAAAAAAAAAGTTACCAAAAGCCTTAGAATCATGGAAGGGGATGATGAGGATGATGACGACGAGCCAGTTGTGGAAGTTGGCACAGAGGAATCCGACATTACTATTCAACCTGCTCCGAGGGATGTGGCACAGGCAGCACTGCCAGCTCCCATATTTGTAAAGCCCCAGCTGAGACCTGCACCTAACCCTAAATCAGTAGAAGGATGTACTGCAGAGAGGCAACTGACGACACACCTACCTACCCCCAGTTCTTCAGGCATTGGCAGTGGCCCACCTAGAAAGTACTCCTTCCCAGTTTAGGACTTTTTCACACTTGGCAAACAAGAGGAGAACATCGCAATATGCTCAATTTGCCAATCAAGTGTTCGTCAGGGTAAGCCTGGTACACATTATGGTACTGGAGGTCAAACAATCAACAAGGAGCACCATAAAAAAAATTGCTAGATGTGGTCATGGTGATGAAGGTGAGGAGATCTGGGAAACATAAGCCACAATTGATCCAATTATGGTGAGAGGCAAGAAAGAAGAGGATGGTGCAAAGCAGCCCTGTCCCTATCAGTGTGTCAGAATCACCTGCCTCAGTGACCTCACAATGGCACAGGAAGGCTCATAGTCAGATGGAGACACCACAGCATACAGTAGCTGCCCCATGACGCACACTGAGTCTACTGCTACCTACTTCTCAAAAGTCACCTGTATCAGTGGCCCCAGAACACAAGAAAATCATGGCTATTATTACAGGCATGTTTAAGCAGGAGGGGCTTTGTGACCTCAACCATCAAATGACACGTTCATACAATGGGAAACTGGCAAAAATGCTAGCGCTTGACCTCCTCCCTTTTTTTTATGGAAGGAGTGGGATTCTTAGTATTTGTGGCAGCCATCTGCCCAAAATGGAGGGTTTTGAGTTGGACCTATTTTACCAGAGTTGCTGTTCAAGTGCTGCATCACAATGTGCTGCAACTGGTTGGACAAGCTTTGCAGAAAAGTGTTGTTCACACTCTCCACCTGAAGACAGACTTGTGGACCAGTTGTCAGGCTACTGATTACATCCGCATCACTGCACATTGGATCTCTCCGGGGTAAAGCAAAAGCTTTCTACAGGCTTTTGCCACAAATACATTTTTAAGAGCGTTCGACGGCATGTAATAGCCATGTTGGCCATAGAGAAATAACATACATCTGCAAACAAACACATTTAACAGCAAGGTGTCCACATGGCTGCGACCCAGAGGTCTCTGAATTGGATTTGTTGCCACGGACAATAGCAGTAACATAGCCAAGACCATGGCAGACGGTGGCTATTTTGGGGTCCTGTGTTTCACACTCTGCATGAACCTGGTTGTTCAAGAGTTTCTAAAGAAAGAAGACATAGTCAACAACATACTGACAACCTACAGACAAATTCACACTAACTTCAGTCTTTCTCTTAAAGCCCGGAAGCAGTTGTTGATTATTCAGTGTGCTAGCAGAGTACAAGTTAAAGCCCTGATACAGGAGGTGACAACACGTTAGAACTCTATCTATTATTTGTTGCAACGTCTGTTTGAGCAGTACAGGCAGATCAGTGACTGTGCCCCTCATTACGACCCTGGCGGTCTTCAGACCGCCAGGACCGTGGTTGCGGTCTGACCGCCGCCAAAGCAGTGGTCCGACCGCTTTGGCGGGGGTCAATCCGCCACATTATGACCGCCAGCACCACCAGTTTCCCTCCACTGGAGGGACTGGCAGTGCTGGCGGTCCTAATCCACCTAGGCAGCGCTGCATGCAGCGCTGCCCTGGGAATTAGGACCGCCCTCTCCACTAGCTTTTACATGACAGTTGCACCGCCATGTAAAAGCTAGCAGAGATGGGGTGCAGAGGGCCCCATGGACAGTGCAGGGGCCCGCTTGGACAGCCCCATCGTGCTATTCACTGTCTGCATTGCAGACAGTGAAAATCATGACAGGTGCTGTTGTACCCTACGCACCGCAACATTGCCGCTGGCTCAATTATGAGACTGCGTCAATGTTGTGTGCTGTTCCCTGCTGGGGTGTTTCTGCCCGCTGACCCAGCTGGGAACTTGTAACGGGGTCTGCGGGAAGACGGCTGCACTGGTGGCAACCTGACCGCGGGAGCTTGGTGGGCGGCCTTTTCTGCTCGCCAAACTCGTAATGACCCCCTATGCCATTCAAAGAGGAGGCAGTGCAATTGGGAAAGCTACGACCATGGATGCAGACAAATGGGGCCCAGACAAATGCCTGATACAGTTACTGATCCCTTTTGAGTTTTTCACATGGGAAGATAGCAAGAAGAACAGTACAATGGGCCAAGCTATCCAGTTGTTGCATCTGCTACAGGACCAGCTAAAGAAGGTGTCTGAAAGGTTTACACTCAAAAGTGTGAACAAAAACCCAGAAGTTAATGACTTGTTGGAGAGCTTTAGCTATCACTTGACTTGTAATGCAATGTTACAAAATTACAATATCTTCTCCAAGAGTAGCCACCCTACTTGATCCAAGCTACAAACGAATTCTTCCCACTTTCATTATTTTTTCTGAAGGGAATGTTTCAAAATAAAAGCAATGGGTTGTTAAGCAAGCCGGAGACCTGGAAAAAGAGTGGCTGGAACTTAAAGTCCCACTCCACAGTGCTGGGGTGACGCCTTCAACTTCCAGAGAGGGCAGTCTCGTTTCCTCACAGTAGCCAATACAAGCAACAAGAACACCTGCAAAAACAGCAATAGAAGAATTGGACCCAACCTCTGCATTGGCTTGGTTTCGAGTGGTGGGTCGTAAGTCTAGTGCAAAGGCAAAAGAGGTTGAGCAAGTAGCAGCACCAATGACCATCCAGAGGAAGTTCCACGTGTATATTGATGACCCAAAATAGGTGTTTGTGGATCAAAATCGATTGATGTATTAGTATGGGAAAATGCACTTATGGCCAGAGCTCAGCAGGCTGGCAACAAAGTATCTGGCTTGTCCTGTAGCCAGTGTGTCTGCTGAGCATGTGTCTGCTGGCACAGTTGTTACAGTAAGAAGGACCAGTCTCTCACCTCAAAATGTGGAGAGACTAACCATGATCAAAATGAACCAGCATTTCACACCACCTGATTACACCATTTATGATACACCACAGGAGGAGGATGATTGGTCAGAATCAGGTATGTTAGCTAATCAACTTCTGGGTGAACCACCTGAGTTTGGGAACAAACTCTACTTCCCAGACTGAGCATGCCAGTGCTACCTTAGAACTTTTTAATTACTTCCCTTAGAACTGCTTTCTTTACAAAACAAAAAAAAGAAACTAGTGGAATATTCTTTGTTTTTGGATTTGATTTTATGCCACCCCACCATTTTTCAGTAATACATGTGGCTGGATTGGAGTTGGACAAGAAGCTTTCACAACAATACTTTCATGCCATTGGAGAAAATACCTCCCTCCCTCACATGCCTATCCTTTTTCTGAATCACTTAGCAGGGCTGCCCCAGAAGATCATTTGTTTACAACAGTGCCAATACTAAATTCCAATGTGTTGACTGCATCAAATATACAATTGTGTACCTACTACCTAACCTACCTATGCTTGTATTGGAAGAGGTGATAACTGGGTACAACTATTGCAACAAGTGAGTGATTGTGAGTGGTGATTGAGGATTTACATGGAGGCAGACAGTGAGGGAGGGTGTTCAATGAATAGATTTTGGTGAATTACAATGTTTGGTGCTTGATAGGTGATCATTTTTCCTGTAGGTGATTGGCTTTTACAAAAATAGTAGATTTTCTTTCACCTGTACTGTCTACTCCTTTTTTCTGGTTCATCACAGACCTCACCACTCACTTTAGTTAACAAGCACAAATCTATACAACATACAACAATTCAGATACTCTACTTGTCCTTAAACCGCAGTGTTCTACACATCTAGTCATGCCGGGACTGGGACGGAGTTACATGGAGCCATGAGGAGAAAGATGGAAGGATTCCGGCCGGGCCTACCTTATCAACAACAGCTAAAAGAAGGGAGTTATCGACTTCAAATGGAAACCATGACTCTGAGCCCTAGTACTCAGCTATATGGAATGAGAGAGGTGTGTTGATTTGGGAAATACTGATGAGTGAGTGTATTTCACTGATGGCAAAAGTAAAACTCTGAGTCCTCTAGTTTTTTGCTCTGCCTGTGGGCATTCTTAGTACACCCCTCATCAAGCTTACCTTCCTTCTGTCATTCTGCTTGACTCTTCAATGCAGAGTCTGTTTTACAACTCATAGTACTTCTCTTCACCTGCATGAATGAAAGGCAAAAGATAAGTTTGAACACTCCTGCTTATCTACCAGACAGGTCTTGAAACAGGCACCAATGAGTGATGGGCATTCCAAGAATGCAGATATACCACCCAATTTGGCAATACAGTACAATTTTCCTTTTAACAATCATATGTTTTAGAACTGGTGGGTACAATTCACTGTGCTATTTCAAACCTAGGTGACAGAACATTTCGATATCTAATACCTTGGGTCTCTGGGGCAGAAGAAGTACTGTTTGCAGTGCATTTCATTGAACTGTGTCATACTCATTCCTTCATTAATTTCCTTCCAGAACAAGATGATGATGACATGCTGCTCACTGCCCTGGTGAAAACTGTTGTTGTGTCTGTCTTTGTCACACCTTTCCCCAAATCCCCTTTCCCATCCATTCATTAAACCCCTAACACCCTTCCCCCAGGCTATGTGATTTATTGAGGTGTGACAAGTTAATTTATGCTAAATAGATCCCATACTTAGTGGGGCAAATGCAGATAAATGCAACACCAAGTCAAGGACGGAATCTTCTATTACCTGATCAATAGCCCACACCAGTCCCTCTTACCCAATCATGCATAAGAACGAGCATTATTCCTCAGAGTCAACAGATCATCATTCAGGCACTTGTTATGTGTCAATAAACCGCAGACTTTCATGACATGAGGATTTCTTTACTTGGTTTTCAAATTCTCACCATTGCTCTAAATAATTTACTATTGCTAGTTTATGATTTGAGGTATTCTTTGAGGTGTCATGGGGGTAGCAGTCTGTCCTCAGTTTTTCTAAAGATATATTATAAATGTATATGTATAACCTACTGACACTCATTTTTTCTTTAAATTTAGTTGCCTGTGATCCTTTTGATTAATCATATAGTTGGAGATCAGATCGGGGGTGGGACCTCGCTGTGATACCTTCCCTGTTAGCGCACTGCCATAAAGAAGGCACCTTGGGAAACCCTTCAGTGAGCTGATGGAACATGGAACATTGATGGAGGGAGCATCCACCAGTCATCACTTCATCTTTTAGGTAAGAGAACAAAATTAACTACTTTACTAAGTATGTAACTAACTTATACTGCAGCTGAGATAAGTGCTTGGTTGTTTTTCTATGTTTCTATAGGCAATATAGGGAATGGCAGCATACTCTCCTAACTGGCAGACACGTAGAGAAATATAAATTAAAAAGATAGGCTGTGTGAAAAACATCAGGGCAAAGTTAAAAGTAAAACACAAAAACACTTCAGACATAAAGTGAATTGTAAAAATGCCCCCTTTACTAGCATAAAAATATAAATAAATTGTAAAACCCACACTCTCCACCCACAATAGGCCCAACCATCTCCAACATCTTACCCATCCCCAACCAATGTAAAAAATTAATGTCTAATGTACAAACCAAATTCCCAAACACACACCCTCTCCACTCACAGCAACTCCCTCCCTCCCCAAAGTTTTTTTTAAAAACAAAGTTAAAAGATGGTATTTTCAAGAGGGTCTCAACCTGTTCCATGTGGCTGTTGACGTGGGCCAACCAACTGCTCACTTGTGCCAGCTCGGGCAGCATACAGTGATGGTACAACTGGTCTGAGGGGGCGCATGGGGATGGGTACCTCCAGTCTGGCAACTGTGCCCATATGGCCTGCAGGTTGGAGGTGCGGCAGTTTGACTGGTGGAACTGGGGTCAGGTCTAGAAGCAGGAGCATGTGCTGGGTCCTCCTCATCCAAAAACCTCTGGTAATGTTGCCTGGTGGCCTCCTACCTCTGCCGCCGGATCTGGGCTGTGATCTCCTGCTGAGTCGTTGGTGGAGGTGGACCAACAGGAGCTATATCAAGAAAAAGAATTGTAAAGAACGTTCTGTGCAAACACTTTTTAATTACATAGTGGCACAGTATAAGTACATTGCTGCTGGTCACCTAGGACAGAGAGGGGCATGATTAATTATGCCTCAGAACACCACTGTCTGGCTGAAAGGATGCAGTAAAAAAACAGATTTGTTTCTGGTAAAGGATTGCTTTAAAAAAAGCATCATCTACTATGGAGTAGAAGTGTTCTTTTCTTGTTGTGCTAAATAATGACTGGAAGCGAGCTAGCTACTACAGGTTTGATATTCTCTGTAGTCTGAAAAAATATCTTTGATTGTAATGGCCCTGCTCTCTCTAAGTGACTTTTAATTCTACCCTGACAACAAGAGGCAGATGATGACTATATGTCACACACGTCACGTATAACATGCTGATAATAGATACCCTGTCTGGCTTATCTGGACGGTTGGAAAAACTATGCACTGCAGTACAGGGAGAGAAACTTTATATATATATATACATATATATATATATATATATATACAGATATATATATATAAAATGAAAGTTGATAATTGTCAAATTTGAACAGGTGTAAAATTCCATTATTGAAGACATATGAAGTATGAACCACTTGTCCAGGTCATAACAGTTGGCACATGCCAAAAATGTATTTTTCTCAATGTGGACAGAAGTTAGGAACGCATATGACCGATATTTTGAAAAAAATGAAAAAATAAACCTTTCTTTTTTGTTGGATAATACATCCTGTTTTCCTTTAAGGAAAACAGGCTGCATTTAAAAAAAAAAACTGCTTTATTTAAAAAGCAGTTACAGACATAGTGGTCTGCTGACCCCAGCAGACCACCATTCCATGTGATTGTGGCCATTCCAAAATGGGTCGCAAATTGCGACCTGCCTATGAATATTAATGAGGCAGGTATCTTGCGACCGATTTGCAATTTGCAAGCAGTGTCTGAAATACTGTTGTACATCAGCTTTGAGACTCGCAAATTGCAAGCCTTAGTAGCTGCAAGAGACGCAGTGCACTGGGGTACTGTCCTGCATGGGAAGGCAAGGGCTTAACTCCACCAACATTGGACAGCTGGTAGAGAGGCCCGAGGGGACCACTCCAGACCACGACCCATGATGCAGGATCCTGCAGCTCAGGATGAGAGGGGATCCATGCAGCTGGTCATCGTTACTGTTGGTTCCTGAGGATGCAGGGGAGTGACTCCTTCACTCCAAAGGAGATTCCTTCTTTCTCCTCATGCAGACTGAAGACTTGCCACCCTTAGAGGATGAACAGCCGTGGAAATGTGGCAGAAGCTGGAAGGAGTAGTAGAAACAATGTTGCAAGCAAAGTCTTTGTCGTGGATGCAGATTGTCAGTTCCTGGAGGGTCCCGTCGCAGTTCCAGTGGCCAGAAGTGGAAGTAGAGGAGTCCTGCTGGAGTCTTGAAAGCCGAATTTGAAGACCCATCCATAGGATAACCCTAAATAGCCTTGAAAGGGGGATTGGTCACCTAGCCAGGTGACCACAGGAGGGGGCTCTGACGTCACCTGCGTGACCTAGCCACTCAGATGCTCCCAGAGGCCACTGCCCATCTTGGATTCAAGATGGCAGAATCAAGGGATCCTCTGGAGGACATCCTCTGGAGGATCTCTGGGCCCCGCCCCTGGAGTGATGATGGACAGGGTAGTGGTGACTCCCCTTTCCATTGTTCAGTTTTGTGCCAGGGCAGGGACTGGGGTCCCTGAACCAGTGTAGACTGGTTTATGCACCCAGGGCACCAAATGTGCCCTTCAAAGCATACCAAAGGCTTGGGGAGGTTACCCATTTCCAAAGGGAAAGGGTGTTACCCCCTCTCCTAGAGGAAATCCTTCCTAGGCTTGAGCAGATCAAGCAGCAGGAGGGCAGAAACCTGTCTGAGGGGTGGCAGCAGTGTGGGCTGTTGGAAAACCCCAGAAGGCTGGTAGGAACAATGCTGGGGGTCCTCTAAGGAGCCACCAGAGTGCATGGAATCATACGTATGATTCCAACATGGTTGATACCAGACATACCTTGGTTCAGAGTTACCGTTGTGTAGCTGGACATAGGTAGTGACCTATGTCCAGTACACACGTAAAATGGCGTCCCCGCACACACGAAGTCCATGAAAATGGAGCTGGAGTTTAAGGGGGCACCTCTGCAGGGGTGCCCACACACACATAGGTAACTGCAACCTGCCCTCTGGGCTAGGAGGGTCTACCATAGGGGTAACTTAAAGTGACCTGGTGCAGTGACTTGTAGTGGAAAGGTGCATGCACCTTTTCATGCAGGCTTCAATGGCAGGCCTGCAGACACATTTTACATGGGCTCCCTCTGGGTGGCATAATACATGCTGCAGTCCATGGGGATCCCCTGGTACCCCAATGCCCTGGGTACCTGAGTACCATATACTAGGAACTTACAAGGGGGCAGCTGTATGCCAAATGTGGGGTGTATGTGGTTCAAGCAACCACATTTACAGAGAGAAAGCATAATCACTGGGGTCCTGGTTAGCAGGATCCCAGTGAACACAGTCAAACACACTGACAACAGGCAGAAAATGGGGGTAACCATGCCAAGAAAGAGGGTACTTTCCTACACTTACTTATACTACTACTACCACAGTACCACTATCCTAGTGACAGGACAGATGAGTCAGGATAACCAGCATAGTCAGCATAATGAGACCAAGCAAGCATCTACAGCAACAAGCAGAACTAGGTAGCAACAGGCACCTGTCTTGCTCAAATTGCATCACATAATATTCATAACATTACGTTATGTGAACTTAATTTACTTCTGAGCAACATGCTGTTTGGAAAAAAATAGCATTATAGGACAGGACACAAAGTAAGTAAAAATGTATTACAAATACTCACCAAGGCTTGCAATCTGGATGCTCAGCAGGTCCCTCTCCCGGTCAATAATGTCAGCCCAGTGGTCCATCAGCTTCTGCTGGTTGCTCCAAACCATAGGGGGGTGGCTGAGGCAACAGCGTACCATTTCCCACAGCAGCCAATGCTCCCACAGGCCCTACCCACTGCCAGGCCTGCTGCCTGCTGGCATCATGGAGTGGAGGTGGTGCTGCACAAAAAACACTAGTGCGGCCACCTCCTTTTCACTTAAGATGGCACGGGCAGCATCGGAGCCACACTTCCATGTCCCCAAGTTCTGCCATGACACTGGGGGTGATATAAAAAAACTGAGAAAAAGAAAGAATGTAGAGGGAAAAATTAACTTAGAAGAAGTAAGGGGAAAACCAATAAATGGACAAAAAATCACAGAAAATAAAAAATAGAGACAAAAACATAAAATACACAAGCATACATACACTCACTAATGAAATCAATGTAAAAAACTGTAGGATAAGTCGGATAAAGTAAGGCTCGCAAAGATAAAGAGTGGATTTAAAAGTAGGCCCAACACCATGCACAGAATAGGAAAAACAACATGGCCACACAGGTGACTGCGTGGTGCCTTTCGAGTTTGTGCTTGTAACACAGAGCACACGAACTACATCAATCAGCGTGAACGGGCAGCAAGTACAACTCTGCCCGCTCGGAGTTTCCTTACTTCTAGAAATTCTGTGAACTCCGCCCAGAACTAGGAATTGCTTAAGAAAAAAATAGATGAACTGGCTAATCAATAAATAAAACTGAACCTACAGAATCAAAAAGACTGCATTTTGATTCTTATTTATTTGGGTGGATTCACGCACCTATTCTTACAAATTACTATCTCTGAGGCAAAAAGGTCCAAACCTCAATCTATGATCCACCCTCATCTATGAATGGGTATCACACAACAAGTGGACAGCATAGGACCAAACAGTATACTATCCTAACCCTCTATCCGATAACGTTGCATCAAAATTGGACACATTTGCCACAAGGTGCCACTGATGACTCAGGAGGTCTTGGAAGTCCATACATTTTCAAGTTTCTGCGACAGTTCTTCCTGGTTACTTCTAAGACTCCCAGGACCTAATGGACAGAACTTAAGGGCCAGGACTCACTCCAGCAGATGCCACCAGCATGGTCTAGTCAAGGTCCGGTTGGTACTGGTCAACTGTTTACTTAAAGAAAAAGGCATCTTGCAGCTTGCTGTGTTCCTACTGACACAAAGAAGATCGTTCAACTGATACCCAGAGTCCACTTCTTTGTCATAGGTGCAAGAGGGAGCAGTGTTAGTCCTTTAGGGCTCCTTTCTGGTCTGTAGGTTCAGTCCTCTTCTGATCTTCCACAGGTCCAGAAAGTATTCTGAAGGGGGTTCCTTGAGGTGTCACATTTATGATTTGCACTAGTCAGTGGGTGGGTGTGGTTTCTATACACTCTATACCCAATTCCAATAAAGGTTCAAGGAGGCAACCCTCCACACATTTGAAGAATATCCTGCAAACCATCCACATTGCACCCGGGGAAATCAAAATGGACCAGGCCTTCTGCCTTTGGAGGGACCTAGGGTGCCGACCCACAGTGTTTTAGGGGAATGAGCAGTTCCCTCCTTCTCAGCTACCAAAAACAGGTTCCGGAACAGGTTCCCTTTCCACACGATGGCTGCCCAACTGGCTACCTTGGGACTAAAGAACAAAGATTGTCCTTTCCTTAGGTCTCCCTTTACACTAAACTATGAATGGCCAGGCTTCACTTCTGTACCTTTCAGGTTAATGAAGCTCCTGGAACCTTCTGAGCTGCCAGGTTTCATATTTTCCAAATACAGTCCATCCTGTCATTAGGCCTAAGCAAGTGTTCTGCGGTGAGAGCACATTTTACACCTCATTAAAGTAAAGCACAGGGTGGGCAACTGTGGGCAGGTAAGTTAGTGTCTGGAACTTCAGTAAGAAAAAAGGTAATTTTCTAAGTGTTTATTTCTTAAATATTTATTAGAAATCCAACTTCACCAATCAACAGAATGATTCATGAATATGAAAAATAGTATTTGAATGATTATTGTTCCTATCAAAAGTTACAGATTAAAATGTATAGTCTGCACTTCAACATTTTCTGGATTCCGCTACATAACTCCCAATGAAAATAGATTCTGGGGAATAGTCACTGAAAGAAAATGCCAATTTTAATTTATTTTTTTCAACGTTTAACTTTTAAAAATCAGACACCCTACATGTGGGCAATAAAGTGTACTTTGGAATGACCTCTTAAAATTTAAATGTGAAGTGACATTCTTATTTTGAAAGCAGGGTCTCCTGCCTATTAAATAGTGCTTGTTTTGATAGGTCTAACAGCTGTTTTTTAGGCTCCTGCAGTCACAGTACATTGTAGGCCTGAACCCAGGTTGTACAGGGCAGCACTGATGATGGCACAATAGGTGCTGGAGTTCACAGGTGGCAATTAACTTCCAGGCCTTGGATGTATTTTCTATTCCAGTGGTTCCCAACCTGTGGTCTGTGGACCCCCGGGGGTCTGCAAAGCCTCCTAAGTGGGGCCACGACTGCTTGGAAAATTAAATAATATTAACAGATTAATAAAGTGTAAATAAATAAAGTGGCTAAATGTACTACTGAAATTTTTAAAAAGTACTGTAAATGTCAATGAATTTTAAATTGAAGGATAAAAATTAAATCGGTATCCTTGGATTGATTTGTGGGAGCAATGCAGGTGCATCCAACAGAACATAGTATGGACAATGTGCGGTTTCAGTTGAATTTAGAAGAGCTCCAACCTTCCTTTAGTAAGTTGCACTTGTATGTAGGAATGTTTTGCAACCGGGAATGCAGTTTCAAAACAGTCACCATTTAAGCCATTCGCAAACAGGAAGGGGTCACCCATGGACCCCTTCCCTGTTGTGAATTGTAGCACCAACAATTTTTCAGAGCAGGCAGTGGTCCCATGGACCACTGCCCACTTTTAAAAAAATGAAAAGAAAACTTTTCATTTTTTTTTCAATATGCATCTTGTTTTCCTCTAAGGAAAATGGGCTGCATTTAAAAAAAATGTTTTATTTAAAATGCAGTCACAGACCTAGTTGTCTGCTGATCCTAGCAGGCCACCATCCCTAGGAGTGCTGGCCATTCCCAATGGGTCACAAATTGCGACCTGCCTCATGAATATTAATGAGGCAGGTCTCTTGCAAACCATTTGGGAATCACGCATGTGTCTCAGACACTGGTCTACATTAGAGAATGCGACTTGCAATTTGCAAATCACTAAAATTCGCAAATTGTGAGTCGAAATCTTTAATGGATGCACATCTAGGGCCAGATGTAGGAAACGTTTAGCGAGTCGCAAACGGCAAAAATTGCCGTTTGCGACTCGCTAAACACGTTTCCCAATGCAGAAATGCATTTTGCAAGTCGTTACTGACTCGCTAAATGCATTTCAGACTCGCAAATAGGAAGGGGTGTTCCCTTCCTATTTGCGACTCGCAGTGGGATGCAATACCATTTGCGACCGCGTACTCGGTCGCAAATGGCATCGCAGTTACCATCCACTTCAAGTGGATGATAACCCACTCGCAAATTGGAAGGGGTCCCCATGGGACCCCTTCCACTTTGTGACTGGACCCAAAAATATTTTTTCAGGGCAGGGAGTGGTCGAAGGGACCACTCCCTGCCCTGAAAAAATACCGAAACAAAAGGTTTCGGTTTTTTTTTTAAGTGCAGCTCGTTTTCCTTTAAGGAAAACGGGCTACACTTAAAAAAAAAAAAACTGCTTTATTTAAAAGCAGTCACGAACATGGAGGTCTGCTGACGTCAGCAGGCCTCCATGTTTGCGAGTGCCTATACTCGCTATGGGGCCGTAATTTGCGACCCACCTCATGAATATTGATGAGGTGGGTCATTGCGACCCCATAGCGAGTCGCAGTCGGTGTCTGAGACACCGTACTGCATTGCAAATTGCGACTTGCAATTTGCGAGTAGGATGGACTCGCAAATTGCAAGTCGCAATTTGCAAAAATGCTACATCTGGCCCCTAGTCCTTAGAAAGGTAGGTAGTCCTATGTAATCCTGTTTAAAGCGGGAGCACACGCATTTTACTCCTGCGTAGCAGGGTAAAGAGCAGAGAGTTCTACTGCTGGCAAAAAACAGGGGGCTGAAAAAGTAAAAAATCAGACTGATCGTGTAGAAAAGGCTGTTTTCTTCAGTGTGCCAACTTTAATTATTTATATTAACTTTTAGTACCTTTTCTGCTATTGTTCTCCATGAACACACCCTTTCACAGTCAGCCAACAGTCTAATTCAAAGGCATATGTCAGTCATATGCGAGTACATGAAATATCCTTATATGTTTAATGTAATATTATTTTCCAAACCTTTGTTGTAAATTCCAAACCAGGCTATTTATGAGAATAATAATTGCACTTAGAATATTGTATTTTATTGAAAGATTCACAACCAAGTACCAGTTTTATGTGGCAATCCATGTGTTTCTAGTAATCACATCATTGGACAATCATGAGAAAATTAGACATAATATTTTCAAGTTTAGAGTGAACAGCAATCACCCAGTTGCCTCTAGCTATCAGAGTCCCTCCTCGAAGGAATAATGGGAAACAGCAGAGCTATTGATTCAGCGAGTGTTAACCGCTTGGAGATTTGAATAGAGAGGTCCCTTTGGAAGGAGAAATTGTTAAATATCTGGACTGATTAAGTAATTCTGAAACAAAAGCTCTTCGGAGCTGCTGTGAAGAATATGACTTCCTCGCCTACTGTAGATAACAGACCGGCTGCATTTATTCATAAGTGAAGTGGACCAGCAGGTAAGATTCACATGTCCATGAAAACCATCATGGCTGCTATGGACCATCATCATAAGACTTTCGCTCTTGATGGATATGGGTGATGATACAAGCAGCGCTGTCTTTAGGGCAGTGCACTGGTGCAGCTGCACTGGGTGCTGAGATGGGAAGTGGGGGCACTTAATTCAGGAGGAGCGCTGTGTTTAGCAATCGGTAGGATTTAAAAGCACCTGCTGTAGAGTTCCTTGTGCATCCAGCTTTCAGGCAGCAATACAATTGCCACTCTTGTGATTAATGTTACTGCTAGAAAGAGAGATCAGAGTTCACTCTAGTGGCAGTTTTTACACCATAACGTTGCTCAGAGGGTCAATAGGCCTGCTGCTAAGAACGGATCTGTATTTTATGTGGGTAGCAGTGTGGATTAGTAAAGCCACTCTTTACCAGCACTGTAAACAAATGAAATGTATTTGATAGAGAACCTACGAAGATATGGGGGGAACTTATGCCAGGTGGTAGTGGGGGAATGCAAGGAGGAGGTCATATCCGGTGGTTGGGGGGGGGATTGTCACATCAGGCACCACCAGCACTAAAGCCAGCCCTGGGTACACTGCTGAGTGATTTAGTCAAGTATACAACTGAGAACACCAGAGCCTTGGGGGCTTGATCTTAAGTAACAATTTACCTTCAGGATGTCATACCACTAAAAGTGTGACCTAGGGCCAGATGTAGCAAAGGGTTTGCGCCTCGCAAACGGCGAAAATCGCCGTTTGCGAGGCGCAAAAGCCTCTTTGCTATTCAGAAATGCATATTGCGAGTCGGTACATCTGGCCCCTAGTTTTGTGTCTTGCATGTTCCCATTTCTGGCATGTGTGAGCTGCTGAACTGAGGGGTGTGAGTGGATGTGGTGGTGGTTGTGCAACGAAATGTTGTTGTGTGTGTGCTGACGTAAGCCCGGGAGTTATTGAATGCAGGAAGAGCATAGAGACCTGACAGGAGCTAGCCATCTATGGGTTAATTTGGATCTAACCTGTGATAAAGAACTTAGGGCCAGATGTAGCAAATTTAAAATTTGCGAGGTGCAAAGTGCGAGTCCATGCGACTCGCACTTTGCACCTCGCAAATTGGTATGCAGTACGGTGTCTCAGACACTGACTGCAACTCGCTATGGGGTCGCAATGACCCACCTCATGAATATTCATGAGGTGGGTCGCAAATTGCGGCCCCATAGCGAGTATAGGCACTCGCAAACATGGAGGCCTGCTGTCGTCAGCAGACCTCCATGTTGGTGACTGCTCTTAAATAAAGCAGTGTTTTTTTTTTTTAAGTGTAGCCCGTTTTCCTTACAGGAAAACGAGCTGCACTTAAAAGAAAAGTTTCGGTATTTTTTCAGGGCAGGGAGTGGTCCCTTGGACCACTCTGCCCTGAAAAAATATTTGTGGGTCCAGTCACAAACTGGAAGGGGTCCCATGGGGACCCCTTCTAATTTGGGAGTGGGTTACCATCCACTTGAAGTGGATGGTAACTGCGATGCCATTCAAATGGTATTGCATACCACTCAGACTCGCAAATGGGAAGGGAACACCCCTTCCTATTTGCGAGTCGGAAACGCATATTGCGAGTCGGTACCGACTCGCAATATGCATTTCTGCATAGCAAAGTTCGCCGTTTGCGACGTGAAAATACTTCCTTATTCCTTCCTACTTATGTGGGTTCTGGTTGGGGGCGTGCAAAACGGAGTAATTTTTCAGAAAAATTACCCAGAATCATGCGTTCTGAAGTGAAATCCAAAATCAACATTTGCCACTACATTTAAAATCGACGCAAGGACACATTTTGTGCTGACAAATAGCACCGAAAACAACATTCACTAGCAGTATGGTGGTGTGTGTTGATCCTGCGCGCTGTACGAAATACGAAACGGTGTAACAGGGTAATTTCTTGAATTTTGTGTAACACGAAATTACAGGAATAACGCAACACTGTCTGCGTAACAGCATTTTTTTTCCATTTCTGACTTAGCTATGTGAAGACTCGAACTCCATTCTCAATATCTCGATGTACAATTTCCTAGGAATTTCCACCTAGTCCATCACCAATAGACATTGTGCTGCTTCCACAACAGTTGCCCTCAGGAAAGACAGCGTAACAAAGGGGTACCACATGCCCACTTTTGGGAACATAGCTGTGAGATAAGAAATGAAGCATAAATGATGGCCCTAAACCTTGGAATGCGTCGTGGTCCTTGTACAATCCATGGTAAAAAAAACTATGAGTAGGCGCACCTCTCTAGTGTTTTCTACACACACTTGTGATAATGCAACATACAGCAGACTTGGGGGACAGCGATCGAAATGCATAAAGAAACATACGGAAACTGTGATTTTGAGAAAATGAGGGAAGGTATATCAACTGTGGGCAGGGGTGAGACAAACTGCTAATTAGAACAAAATAATCTGTTACTGTTTTGTGTACCTTTCTCCTACAGATAACCCATATACAATACAATACAATACATACTATTAAAATTAAAGTTAATGCAACTTAAATTCATCTGCGGCAAAAGCATTTTGTGTTAGGTACGCTTGGTTGGTTAATGCAATCTATAAGTGTCATCAAAAAGTCACTGATTGGAATCCTGGTTGGTGTACTGAGCAAATAGTGACGTGTGTAAATAGTACTAAGAGGTCCAATCCTGCAACTCTGAACGTGTAAGTCCTTAAATTAAATTTAAAAAAAAATACATCCAGTATAAATAGACTGCTGGAAAAAAAGAGCAAAAATATTGTATTTATATGTTTACAGACCTTTCCAACACTATGTTTTTAGCAGTATGCTTCCTAGAGCTAGAGCCAATCTTTTTTTTATAGATATCCATTAAAAGAGCAAATCCCAGATTCTGTCAATTAAAGCCTATCCTGGCTCCCAAGCAGTCTTCAGATTTGATCATTAATTAATTACCCACATTTACATTTCTTGTGTTAGTCCTTTAGGGCTCCTTTCTGGTCTGTAGGTTCAGTCCTCTTCTGATCTTCCACAGGTCCAGAAAGTATTCTGAAGGGGGTTCCTTGAGGTGTCACATTTATGATTTGCACTAGTCAGTGGGTGGGTGTGGTTTCTATACACTCTATACCCAATTCCAATAAAGGTTCAAGGAGGCAACCCTCCACACATTTGAAGAATATCCTGCAAACCATCCACATTGCACCCGGGGAAATCAAAATGGACCAGGCCTTCTGCCTTTGGAGGGACCTAGGGTGCCGACCCACAGTGTTTTAGGGGAATGAGCAGTTCCCTCCTTCTCAGCTACCAAAAACAGGTTCAGGAACAGGTTCCCTTTCCACACGATGGCTGCCCAACTGGCTACCTTGGGACTAAAGAACAAATATTGTCCTTTCCTTAGGTCTCCCTTTACACTAAACTATGAATGGCCAGGCTTCACTTCTGTACCTTTCAGGTTAATGAAGCTCCTGGAACCTTCTGAGCTGCCTGGTTTCATATTTTCCAAATACAGTCCATCCTGTCATTAGGCCTAAGCAAGTGTTCTGCGGTGAGAGCACATTTTACACCTCATTAAAGTAAAGCACAGGGTGGGCAACTGTGGGCAGGTAAGTTAGTGTCTGGAACTTCAGTAAGAAAAAAGGTAATTTTCTAAGTGTTTATTTCTTAAATATTTATTAGAAATCCAACTTCACCAATCAACAGAATGATTCATGAATATGAAAAATAGTATTTGAATGATTATTGTTCCTATCAAAAGTTACAGATTAAAATTTATAGTCTGCACTTCAACATTTTCTGGATTCCGCTACATAACTCCCAATGAAAATAGATTCTGGGGAATAGTCACTGAAAGAAAATGCCAATTTTAATTTATTTTTTTCAACGTTTAACTTTTAAAAATCAGACACCCTACATGTGGGCAATAAAGTGTACTTTGGAATGACCTCTTAAAATTTAAATGTGAAGTGACATTCTTATTTTGAAAGCAGGGTCTCCTGCCTATTAAATAGTGCTTGTTTTGATAGGTCTAACAGCTGTTTTTTAGGCTCCTGCAGTCACATGACATTGTAGGCCTGAACCCAGGTTGTATAGGGCAGCACTGATGATGGCACAATAGGTGCTGGAGTTCACAGGTGGCAATTAACTTCCAGGCCTTGGATGTATTTTCTATTCCAGTGGTTCCCAACCTGTGGTCTGTGGACCCCCGGGGGTCTGCAAAGCCTCCTAAGGGGGGCCACGACTGCTTGGAAAATTAAATAATATTAACAGATTAATAAAGTGTAAATAAATAAAGTGGCTAAATGTACTACTGAAGTTTTTAAAAAGTACTGTAAATGTCAATGAATTTTAAATTGAAGGATAAAAATTAAATCGGTATCCTTGGATTGATTTGTGGGAGCAATGCAGGTGCATCCAACAGAACATAGTATGGACAATGTGCGGTTTCAGTTGAATTTAGAAGAGCTCCAACCTTCCTTTAGTAAGTTGCACTTGTATGTAGGAATGTTTTGCAACCGGGAATGCAGTTTCAAAACAGTCACCATTTAAGCCATTCGCAAACAGGAAGGGGTCACCCATGGACCCCTTCCCTGTTGTGAATTGTAGCACCAACAATTTTTCAGAGCAGGCAGTGGTCCCATGGACCACTGCCCACTTTTAAAAAAATGAAAAGAAAACTTTTCATTTTTTTTTCAATATGCATCTTGTTTTCCTCTAAGGAAAATGAGCTGCATTTAAAAAAAATGTTTTATTTAAAATGCAGTCACAGACCTAGTTGTCTGCTGATCCTAGCAGGCCACCATCCCTAGGAGTGCTGGCCATTCCCAATGGGTCACAAATTGCGACCTGCCTCATGAATATTAATGAGGCAGGTCTCTTGCAAACCATTTGGGAATCACGCATGTGTCTCAGACACTGGTCTACATTAGAGAATGCGACTTGCAATTTGCAAATCACTAAAATTCGCAAATTGTGAGTCGAAATCTTTAATGGATGCACATCTAGGGCCAGATGTAGGAAACGTTTAGCGAGTCGCAAACGGCAAAAATTGCCGTTTGCGACTCGCTAAACACGTTTCCCAATGCAGAAATGCATTTTGCGAGTCGTTACTGACTCGCTAAATGCATTTCAGACTCGCAAATAGGAAGGGGTGTTCCCTTCCTATTTGCGACTCGCAGTGGGATGCAATACCATTTGCGACCGCGTACTCGGTCGCAAATGGCATCGCAGTTACCATCCACTTCAAGTGGATGATAACCCACTCGCAAATTGGAAGGGGTCCCCATGGGACCCCTTCCACTTTGTGACTGGACCCAAAAATATTTTTTCAGGGCAGGGAGTGGTCGAAGGGACCACTCCCTGCCCTGAAAAAATACCGAAACAAAAGGTTTCGGTTTTTTTTTTAAGTGCAGCTCGTTTTCCTTTAAGGAAAACGGGCTACACTTAAAAAAAAAAAAAAACTGCTTTATTTAAAAGCAGTCACGAACATGGAGGTCTGCTGACGTCAGCAGGCCTCCATGTTTGCGAGTGCCTATACTCGCTATGGGGCCGTAATTTGCGACCCACCTCATGAATATTGATGAGGTGGGTCATTGCGACCCCATAGCGAGTCGCAGTCGGTGTCTGAGACACCGTACTGCATTGCAAATTGCGACTTGCAATTTGCGAGTAGGATGGACTCGCAAATTGCAAGTCGCAATTTGCAAAAATGCTACATCTGGCCCCTAGTCCTTAGAAAGGTAGGTAGTCCTATGTAATCCTGTTTAAAGCGGGAGCACACGCATTTTACTCCTGCGTAGCAGGGTAAAGAGCAGAGAGTTCTACTGCTGGCAAAAAACAGGGGGCTGAAAAAGTAAAAAATCAGACTGATCGTGTAGAAAAGGCTGTTTTCTTCAGTGTGCCAACTTTAATTATTTATATTAACTTTTAGTACCTTTTCTGCTATTGTTCTCCATGAACACACCCTTTCACAGTCAGGCAACAGTCTAATTCAAAGGCATATGTCAGTCATATGCGAGTACATGAAATATCCTTATATGTTTAATGTAATATTATTTTCCAAACCTTTGTTGTAAATTCCAAACCAGGCTATTTATGAGAATAATAATTGCACTTAGAATATTGTATTTTATTGAAAGATTCACAACCAAGTACCAGTTTTATGTGGCAATCCATGTGTTTCTAGTAATCACATCATTGGACAATCATGAGAAAATTAGACATAATATTTTCAAGTTTAGAGTGAACAGCAATCACCCAGTTGCCTCTAGCTATCAGAGTCCCTCCTCGAAGGAATAATGGGAAACAGCAGAGCTATTGATTCAGCGAGTGTTAACCGCTTGGAGATTTGAATAGAGAGGTCCCTTTGGAAGGAGAAATTGTTAAATATCTGGACTGATTAAGTAATTCTGAAACAAAAGCTCTTCGGAGCTGCTGTGAAGAATATGACTTCCTCGCCTACTGTAGATAACAGACCGGCTGCATTTATTCATAAGTGAAGTGGACCAGCAGGTAAGATTCACATGTCCATGAAAACCATCATGGCTGCTATGGACCATCATCATAAGACTTTCGCTCTTGATGGATATGGGTGATGATACAAGCAGCGCTGTCTTTAGGGCAGTGCACTGGTGCAGCTGCACTGGGTGCTGAGATGGGAAGTGGGGGCACTTAATTCAGGAGGAGCGCTGTGTTTAGCAATCGGTAGGATTTAAAAGCACCTGCTGTAGAGTTCCTTGTGCATCCAGCTTTCAGGCAGCAATACAATTGCCACTCTTGTGATTAATGTTACTGCTAGAAAGAGAGATCAGAGTTCACTCTAGTGGCAGTTTTTACACCATAACGTTGCTCAGAGGGTCAATAGGCCTGCTGCTAAGAACGGATCTGTATTTTATGTGGGTAGCAGTGTGGATTAGTAAAGCCACTCTTTACCAGCACTGTAAACAAATGAAATGTATTTGATAGAGAACCTACGAAGATATGGGGGGAACTTATGCCAGGTGGTAGTGGGGGAATGCAAGGAGGAGGTCATATCCGGTGGTTGGGGGGGGGATTGTCACATCAGGCACCACCAGCACTAAAGCCAGCCCTGGGTACACTGCTGAGTGATTTAGTCAAGTATACAACTGAGAACACCAGAGCCTTGGGGGCTTGATCTTAAGTAACAATTTACCTTCAGGATGTCATACCACTAAAAGTGTGACCTAGGGCCAGATGTAGCAAAGGGTTTGCGCCTCGCAAACGGCGAAAATCGCCGTTTGCGAGGCACAAAAGCCTCTTTGCTATTCAGAAATGCATATTGCGAGTCGGTACATCTGGCCCCTAGTTTTGTGTCTTGCATGTTCCCATTTCTGGCATGTGTGAGCTGCTGAACTGAGGGGTGTGAGTGGATGTGGTGGTGGTTGTGCAACGAAATGTTGTTGTGTGTGTGCGCTGACGTAAGCCCGGGAGTTATTGAATGCAGGAAGAGCATAGAGACCTGACAGGAGCTAGCCATCTATGGGTTAATTTGGATCTAACCTGTGATAAAGAACTTAGGGCCAGATGTAGCAAATTTAAAATTTGCGAGGTGCAAAGTGCGAGTCCATGCGACTCGCACTTTGCACCTCGCAAATTGGTATGCAGTACGGTGTCTCAGACACTGACTGCAACTCGCTATGGGGTCGCAATGACCCACCTCATGAATATTCATGAGGTGGGTCGCAAATTGCGGCCCCATAGCGAGTATAGGCACTCGCAAACATGGAGGCCTGCTGTCGTCAGCAGACCTCCATGTTGGTGACTGCTCTTAAATAAAGCAGTGTTTTTTTTTTTTAAGTGTAGCCCGTTTTCCTTACAGGAAAACGAGCTGCACTTAAAAGAAAAGTTTCGGTATTTTTTCAGGGCAGGGAGTGGTCCCTTGGACCACTCCCTGCCCTGAAAAAATATTTGTGGGTCCAGTCACAAACTGGAAGGGGTCCCATGGGGACCCCTTCTAATTTGGGAGTGGGTTACCATCCACTTGAAGTGGATGGTAACTGCGATGCCATTCAAATGGTATTGCATACCACTCAGACTCGCAAATGGGAAGGGAACACCCCTTCCTATTTGCGAGTCGGAAACGCATATTGCGAGTCGGTACCGACTCGCAATATGCATTTCTGCATAGCAAAGTTCGCCGTTTGCGACGTGAAAATACTTCCTTATTCCTTCCTACTTATGTGGGTTCTGGTTGGGGGCGTGCAAAACGGAGTAATTTTTCAGAAAAATTACCCAGAATCATGCGTTCTTAAGTGAAATCCAAAATCAACATTTGCCACTACATTTAAAATCGACGCAAGGACACATTTTGTGCTGACAAATAGCACCGAAAACAACATTCACTAGCAGTATGGTGGTGTGTGTTGATCCTGCACGCTGTACGAAATACGAAACGGTGTAACAGGGTAATTTCTTGAATTTTGTGTAACACGAAATTACAGGAATAACGCAACACTGTCTGCGTAACAGCATTTTTTTTCCATTTCTGACTTAGCTATGTGAAGACTCGAACTCCATTCTCAATATCTCGATGTACAATTTCCTAGGAATTTCCACCTAGTCCATCACCAATAGACATTGTGCTGCTTCCACAACAGTTGCCCTCAGGAAAGACAGCGTAACAAAGGGGTACCACATGCCCACTTTTGGGAACATAGCTGTGAGATAAGAAATGAAGCATAAATGATGGCCCTAAACCTTGGAATGCGTCGTGGTCCTTGTACAATCCATGGTAAAAAAAACTATGAGTAGGCGCACCTCTCTAGTGTTTTCTACACACACTTGTGATAATGCAACATACAGCAGACTTGGGGGACAGCGATCGAAATGCATAAAGAAACATACGGAAACTGTGATTTTGAGAAAATGAGGGAAGGTATATCAACTGTGGGCAGGGGTGAGACAAACTGCTAATTAGAACAAAATAATCTGTTACTGTTTTGTGTACCTTTCTCCTACAGATAACCCATATACAATACAATACAATACATACTATTAAAATTAAAGTTAATGCAACTTAAATTCATCTGCGGCAAAAGCATTTTGTGTTAGGTACGCTTGGTTGGTTAATGCAATCTATAAGTGTCATCAAAAAGTCACTGATTGGAATCCTGGTTGGTGTACTGAGCAAATAGTGACGTGTGTAAATAGTACTAAGAGGTCCAATCCTGCAACTCTGAACGTGTAAGTCCTTAAATTAAATTTAAAAAAAAATACATCCAGTATAAATAGACTGCTGGAAAAAAAGAGCAAAAATATTGTATTTATATGTTTACAGACCTTTCCAACACTATGTTTTTAGCAGTATGCTTCCTAGAGCTAGAGCCAATCTTTTTTTTATAGATATCCATTAAAAGAGCAAATCCCAGATTCTGTCAATTAAAGCCTGTCCTGGCTCCCAAGCAGTCTTCAGATTTGATCATTAATTAATTACCCACATTTACATTTCTTTCAGGAGCAGGGGCCCTCGAGAGCAGGCTTGCTTCTTCCATAGCTGCCCCCCTTCTCTCACTTCACAGTAGAGGAGCACATTCTTCTCCCCTTTTAACCTAGAGCAACTCACCCCTTCAGGGACGGTTGTGTGTTTTGATAAAAGGTAAGGGAAATGTTCTGATCAAATTAATCAAGCTGGGGGAAGTCACCACCCCCTCCTCCTGTCCTTTGCGACCTCTGATGAGGGATGTTAGGTGTAAAAGGTGATGAGGACTCATTGAGTAGTCAATGAAGGGTGACACCTGCTGGTTGGCCATCTGGACATATTTAATAAATCACGTGGGATGCATGGGTCAATGCGTGGTGTTTCTGTATAATTTTGCAAATGCACCAGTGCTGCAAGGTCTGAGGCGGAGGATTACTGCCACGATGTCCTTTCTGCCTTTTTAAATAAAGCACAGACTGTGCAGGGCTTGTGAACAGTGTCCTCTGCTCTGTAAACTGTTAACATAGCTTAACACAATTTTCTGTACTGCACCAGGAGGGAGGGTTTTGTGTACGCTGCACATGTGCAGAGGGCCCCAGAGAAGCGCATTCTTCTGCACACTTAGAAAGAGGAAGATGCCTTTGAGGGTTGTTTTGGTGCAGGAAGGTGTCCCTCCCTTCACAAAAAGAATCCTGCCGGTAATTCAGGCACCCTTGCACCACGACGCACGGGTAACTGCGTTGTCGCTGAGAGCGCAGGAATGTGCCATATCTTAGTAAATATGGCGCATTCCTGCTGTTTCCATTTGATGCAGGGCAGCAACCTGTCTTCCTGCATTGCATTCTGTCAAATGTTAGTACATCTAGCCCAATATGCTATTTAGAATTAATATAACATTTTTATTTACTAAAATAAGTGTAATAATTCATATCCCGATCAATGTAGACAATCTGATATTCAGTGGGTGTTTGAAGGGGATATTTTTCCAGAGGCTGAATTGAACAATGATAATAAATCGTACATCTAGGCTAAAATCACAACTTATCTCACCTGACCAAAATGTGTTATCTTTGGCCAAACGTTTTAATTAAATATCTCATTTTCCTTTAGAGACCAAATGAGAGAATCACAGAGGAAATCAGTTCAGGTTGTGCGCTACACTGTATTTTTACCCCTGTATGACTTGATAGTTAATGATATTGTTTCTTATATAACAATGACCCTGACTGCAGTGCACGTGACCAACTGAAGTATTGCATCGGTTCTTTATTGGAAACACTTCAGGTCATAGAAGTGAATGTCTCCAAGTTTATGTTTACAAATGATTAGGTTCAACAGACTGATCTATGTGGTAAATTGAAGCATTTGGAAAGTTGAAGAAATACACACGTTTTGAAATGTAATGTTTTATTATAATTTTACATGCATTTGTTTCTTGAGTGACATGTCAAAAGTTTTGATGACTCTGCTCTTGATTTGACTCTTACGGACGAGTCAAACCCTTGACACTGTCCCTGCTCTCTAGGGATTTGCAAGTCTTGCTGACCTCTAAGTGTGGGCTTCTATGCATGTGTTTGAATGTTGTGTGCAGGCACATGTGTGGCAGGGAAAGGTTGGATCTACAATGCAAGACAGCACTCCAGCAGGTATGTAGTATGGGAAGACCAACTAATGTGGAAAGAAAAGCCAAATTACATGGTGTAACATTGCACATTTTGTGGCAGTGGTGCATCACGTGGAACAATTCCTGGGAAAATAGTTCACCTCATTAGTATCAGTTTGAAAGCTAAATACTGATAATGCAACTGAAAACTGACCAGGTACTGTGAATCATAGGGCCTGCCATTGAATGACAAGTGTGGCAGTGTGTTTAGCAACTTTTGGTTTGTTCATATTAGAAAGAACATTTTTTATGGTGAAATCTACAATTTATGGAGAAGCTGATGGATTCTGTTTAGCAAATGTATTGTTATGAGGAAAAAGCATCAGGGTCGCGTAATTGCTGTGATTGTTTGGAGGGGGTGAAAGGTGAGGCATTGCACTCCCTAGGCCCGTGATTAATATATCCTGTCTTTGTCTCCTTTCATGTGGAAAACGCACTGTTTAATGTCACATAGCTATTCGCTTATTTGTAGAAATCTAATGAAAAAAGGGTTTATCGGAGGTTGGTGCAACGTTGATGAAAGAGGTGGCAGAAAAGTTCAGTGAGGCTTCCTAGACACGACAACGAAACACTTGATGTGCAGAATGGGCCAACTTAAGAGGAATCCCACCTGCCAAAGCACCAATGCCCTACTGAGGATGGGTGCAAGTAAGCTGATGCCTACACTCTTCTATGGTGCAATGATGTTCAAGGACCACCTCAACCAATGGCTGGATAACCAGCAGTGCATCTGCTAAATTGTTTCATACTGCCAAAAAAGTAAAACGGCGCCAAGTGTACTATGAAATAAAATATCTGGGAGATATTCCTGGAGCCAGGCTCTGTGTGAGGCTCTTTACTGGCAACCTCTATTGATGCCCTGAGTGCAGAGGACCTAACATGCAACAATCTATCATATAAAATGACAGCAAAACTGTTAATGAAATCAGCAAAGATAATCTTTTTGTAGCAGAATCTCTAGGATCTAAGAGCCAAACCACGTGTAGTTGGGCAGTAGATCTGTCCACCCCGGGAGCTCTCCGAGAGCACTTGAGTCTGTCTCTATCTATTAACTCAAAATACTTTTTTATGAGATTGTGTCTGGCCTTCTTCCACTAAGGTGCCACGAGTATGGCTGAAAGAAGGGTGAAATTAATAAGCGAAGTAGATGGTGGGATCAAGGGGAGGAGTCTCTGTACATGTGATCTGCATTTGTGAAGGCTTAAAAAACCCTAACGCGCCTATCACGCCGTACAGTGTTCCAGACTTTAAATGTGAGGACCTGCATGGCAGCAGTCAAAGCTGCTGAAAAGGTGAATCCAGACAGTTATCAGGGCGGTTCTTAAAGTTCATGAAAAAAGCAACTATAATCCATAGGATACACTAAGATCCCAGTGGCAACAGGAGTGAATTTACACATGTAGAACGGAGCACAAAGCACTTTTATCAGCATGGATCACTTTTGGAAGGTAGAAGACCTGTATCCATTGTGGGTTAGCGATGATGGATCAATATGATTTAACCTTAAGAACAAGATGTCACAGGTGGTGTGGTGATAATGGTCTACTCTGGGTTTATGGTAATGGTACTGGTTTGGAAAGTGGAGCACCAACAACTTTCTGTGCGGAGCACTTTGGCCCTCCTGGACATGATTGATTAATATGGATAAGGGTACAAGGGGCATGATAACAATGGGTTACGCTGGGTCACTTCTAATGATCTGAAGGGCTGACAGTGTACGAGATTGTTTGTATAGAATATGACAGAACTATTGACTCTCTTATAATTATATAGTTTTTATTATATGGTGTTTTTGCCTTGGGGAAATGGAAAGCAAGGGATGAGAAATGGGACATATTGCGATGGGAAGACCAGGCAAGATAAGAATGTTTAAGGCTCTAGGAGAAATGGGTTAATTAATGTACCTACTGTCATGCCCAGACTTGTATAATATAATGTTTTTTATTCATTTTTCTGTTATAACCGTATTTATGTGTGCTGAGATGTAATATTGTTAATTAATTGGACATCAATAAAATTCAAATTTCAAATGTACTCACTCTTGTTTTGCTGAATTCGGAAACTTATTGAGAAAAGCACATATTTATTGTTGTCTGTGTGTGAATGTGACTTCTGGCTCCTTAATGCACACATAGGGGCTCATTCTGAGCCCGGTGGGCGGCGGGCTCTGCCCGCCGGGCGGGAACCGCCGAAAGACCGCACCGCGGTCAAAAGACCGCGGCGGCCATTCCAGCTTTCCCGCTGGGCCGGCTCCAAAAGAGCGCCCGCCGGCCCAGCGGGAAAGCCCCTGCAGCAATGAAGCCGGCTCCGAATGGAGCCGGCGGAGTTGCAGGGGTGCGACGGGTGCAGTGGCACCCGTCGCGATTTTCACTGTCTGCTAAGCAGACAGTGAAAATCTTTGTGGAGCCCTGTTAGGGGGCCCCTGCACTGCCCATGCCAGTGGCCAGTGGCATGGGCAGTGCAGGGGCCCCCAGGGGCCCCACGACACCCATTCCCGCCATCCTGTTCCTGGCGGTAAAAACCGCCAGGAACAGGATGGCGGGAAGGGGGTCGGAATCCCCAGCCGCCATGGAGGATTCCCTGGGCCAGGGGAAAACCGGCGGGAAACCGCTGGTTCCCCTTTTCTGACCGCGGCTTTACCGCCGCGGTCAGAATGGCCCTGGAAGCACCGCCAGCCTGTTGGCGGTGCTTCCGTGGTCCCCGGCCCTGGCGGTTTGAAACCGCCAGGGTCGGAATGACCCCCATAGTTCGGTCCACCACTGAAGAAATGCACTGTTCTCCTGAAGTCACACAAAGCTCCCTGCTCAAGGTGCATGCTCAGAGCTCAGTGGTGAGGTGTTAGGTTGTGACCACTACACTCATAACTGTGCCTAAAGCTAGTGGACTGTGACAAGACACTCCACGAAGCAGCACTTGGTCACACTGCTAATTTAAGAGATCAAAGATCCCATCCCTAAATAAACTCTTCCTACTACTCTCACTGGACACACCCTCCTAGATCATGTCCCTCCTCTGGGCCCTGTCAGCCAATAACTCTTTGATTTGTGTAGACAACCTTTACGGATTCACTCAACAGTTAATGCTCTCCTTGATTTGATCTATATCTCTCTATCTCTCTTTCACATGCCCTGAAAAACTATACACGGGTGAAGGGGGGTTTCTACAAGAGGAAAAAGTTCACTTATTTGTTTTCACTTTCTTTAACTTTTATTCGCGTCTATATTTTTTCATGCAAATCAAAAAATCGAAGTTTGCCAACAGTAGAGTTCAAAAACTGCAAAATGCAAATTGCTAAATTCTAGTCTTTCTCCTGAAAACATATGCGAATTCATAAATTTTAGAACTCTGCGTCCATGCGAAGACGGGCAATTTATGATGCATATTTCGGGCTCGAGACATTTTAAGGCTTGGACAAAGTTGACAATTAAACAGGCCCCACCTTCTAAGAGGCCCCCTTGCTAAACTGAACTTTAGTTCTATTTGAGCTCTGTCTCTTCTACTTCTCAATAAAAACATTTCTCCCTCTCTGTCTACTGTTATCTCTTAATCTCTAACTCTGTCTCTCAAACCCAGCGTCATCTTCAAGATTTGTAAGGTCCCGAGCAAGACATATTTAAACTGTTTTTGTTTTACCTCGTTCAAATTGTCATAAAATTTAGAAGTGGTTAGCAGCTGGTGGGCTTCAAACGGGTAATAACATTAAAATCTGTTCCCTACAGGGGCCCACAAAATAATTTTGCCGGATCCCCAAAATCCTTAAAATGACACTTTTCTGATTTTGCTTTAGTGCAATGCCCAGTGAGTTTTGCAGGAAGCCTGGCTACTATTGTACTGGTTCGGGGTGACTACAACTTGTATAAATGTGCTAATTCAGAAATACCATGGGACAGATTTATGGAAATTGGTGCCACTTTCCCTGGACCCCTTAGAGCCTCCCTCCTGCCACCACGTCTGCACTGTATTTAAATGATGGCGCATCATGGTGCAGGGTAGGGGACAATAGCATAATTTTTAATGACGCTATTGATGTACTCTGCAGGAGTACATTGAGGCCCATTTAAAATAATGGAAGCCCCCTTTTAGCGCCTGCTTTGAGCAGGCGTTAAGAGTGCTATACAAAACGATGTAAGGAAATCTCATAGATTTCCTTGTGCCATTTTTTCAGCCCCCCTAACGGGGTAACGCCCTCTTGGCATACACTATGCCTGGCACAGGCATAATATAGCACAAAGGGTTACTAAGTGGCGCAATGCATGCATTGCGCCACTTTGTAAATATGGTGCTAGTATTTTGGTCTTGTTGGACCAAATTAAAGTCAAAATAAATGACGCTAATGTGGTGCAAGGTGGCGGTATGAATATGCCCTAATATATTTTGTAATAATGGATAATAACTGCTAATTGAACACTGGAATTATCACAATAGTTGTGCAGTTTGGTAGTGCATTTTTCTTGTGCTGTTAGCTGCTCTCTGTTGTACATTCATTCCCATAACTATATGACAGGACACTTCAGGACTAATTCACCAAGCTATTCCTCCAACCATGTAACACTTAAAGGCAAAAAATAGCAGCATCCAAGAGTGGAAATTCTACTTTGTGATTTACAAAATGTAAATTTGAAGTAATATCTGCATTTACTAATGAGTTCAGTTACACGTGCAGATATAATTTTGCTATAGAGTAAATCTACTCAAATGGATTGCCACCATGAAAATGGTCAGTGATCTATTCCTGTCAAAGGCAGGAGCAAATCCATTTTCAGTTTGTGGAGTGGTATAAAGATATATCAGATCCGACACCGAGGTGATATGAAACAGCATCAGTGGCATAATTAGCAAATTATACATTATGCTGTTTAATGATCTTTAATGCTAAATATTTGTGATAATTGTATATCATTGGCACAACGTTTGCAACAGGGTTATAAGAAACCATTAAATAGCCAATATGGAGCTTGTGGCTAATTAATGAATTAGTGGTGATGTGAGGGTTTAAGATTCGCAGGGGAGGGCAGAGAGTTATGGGAAGCTGTAATTAACTTGTTTTTTCTGCTGTAAAGTCTGCATCGACTGTATTTACTCTTTAAAACAGATTTGATATGTTTTCATGTTTGTTTAATGTTGCAATCACTTTAATTACCTTGAATAATAAAACGTTTTTGTGAATTCCAATACATTGATTACATTGCTCCAAACGTAATACAACCAGAATACATTTCCTGTTTTCTTTGAAATACAGTGCCATAAATAAGCAAAGATGTTTGGTGTCCATATTCGTTCCACTTCCCCGTGGGAGTCATTTTCTAATAATGTAGAGCAGCCTGCTGGCATTTGCACAGGCATTGAAGATGGTTTTGTGGTATATTAGGAAGGGCAACAAAGTTGCCCGAGGACTAGTAAGATTGTTCAGCTGTTTGAAAGGCTCAAGGCGCTGCCTCGGTGCCTCCCCTCTTGAATATCTCACCAGCCGTTCCTCCCTTGCGCTCTCATAACTCCATACTAATCAGTGCTGAGAGTGGATTAGCAAGGACAATATGACATTAGTGCATGAAAGGAATCACACTCGACGCCCGTAAGTATTAAACTATAAGTTTCAGCAGGCATCGGTGCCACTGCACCTACTGCACAGCTACATCCTGAGGGCTGACCACTCCTTCTGTTGTTGACCCCACCAAGTATACTGAGTTACTGTCTATCACTTCATTTCCTGTCAGTTGTTAATCACAAGTAGGTGACAATTGACAGACTTGGGGCAGTCCCTTAAAGACTATGGGGGTCATTACAACCCTGGCGGTCGGTGTTAAACTGGCGGTAGGACCGCCAACAGGCTGGCGGTCTTACTTTGGGGAATTATGACCATGGCCGTTACCGCCATGGTCATCCGCTGGTTCTCCGTTCAGCCCGCTGGGCTGGAGACCTGGGTCTCCAGCCCGGCGGCCGTCACTAGACCGCCGGCGGTATTTGGACACGGCTTACGCCGTGGATTTCTAGCGGTCTTCAAAAAAGACTGCCGAGGTTGTAATGACCCCCTATGAGGTTACAGCTGACAGAGTACGGGTACAATTGGCAAGCTAGGGACAGTGATAGGGAATAACTGTAACATTGAGGAAAGTGATTGTCACTGCCCTCAGATGCTGCTGAGGGTGAAGCATTGATTATGCTCAATCCTGCACAGTACTTATCAGATAACACCAGACTATAGAGACAGTAGTAAGAAGACAGTGATGATGCTGAGCCACTGATGACTCCAGCTACTTATAGACGTGACACAGACCAGGCGATAATGTGAGTCACTGCCACGGGTAGTACTAATAACGACTATTTATAACTGTTTATAAGTCTCTCATCCTACTGATGTAGCACAGGTAGGACTATTGTTCCTATGTTGGATAAAAAGCTATACAATATTAAAAATACAAGGAGTGCCTGCCACTTTGTAGGAAAGTACCATCTTGACTGGCATGTTACCCCCATATTTCACTGTATATATGTTGTTTTAGTCTATGTGTCACTGGGACCCTGCCAGGCAGGGCCCCAGTGCTCATAAGTGTGCCCTGTATGTCTTCCCTGTGTGATGACTAAGTGTCTCACTGAGGCTCTGCTAACCAGAACCTCAGTGTTTATGCTCTCTCTGCTTTCTAAATTGTCACTAACAGGCTAGTGACCAATTTCACCAATTCACATTGGCATACTGGAACACCCTTATAATTCCCTAGTAAATGGTACTGAGATACCCAAGCTATTGGGGTTTCAGGAGATCCCTATGGGCTGCAGCATTTCTTTTGCCACCCATAGAGAGATCTCACAATTCTTACACAGGCCTGCCAGTGCAGCCTGAGTGAAATAACATCCACGTTATTTCACAGCCATTTACCACTGTACTTAAGTAACTTATAAGTCACCTATATGTCTAACCTTCACCCGGTGAAGGTTGGGTGCAAAGTTACTTAGTGTGTGGGCACCCTGGCACTAGCCAAGGTGCCCCCACATCGTTCAAGGCAAATTCCCCGGACTTTGTGAGTGCGGGGACACCATTACACGCGTGCACTGTACATAGGTCTCTACCTGTGCACAGCGTCACAATGGTAACTCCGAACATGGCCATGTAATATGTCTAGGATCATGGAATTGTCACCCCCAATGCCATTCTTGCATTGGGGGGACAATTCCATGATCCCCCGGGTCTCTAGCACAGAACCCGGGTACTGCCAAAGTGACTTTCCCGGGGTTTCACTGCAGCTGCTGCTGCTGCCAACCTCTCAGACAGGTTTCTGTCCTCCTGGGGTCCAGCCAGGCCTGGCCCAGGAAGGCAGAACAAAGGACTTCCTCAGAGAGAGGGTGTTACACCCTCTCCCTTTGGAAATAGGTGTCAGGGCTGGGGAGGAGTAGCCTCCCCCAGCCTCTGGAAATGCTTTGATGGGCACAGATGGTGACCATCTCTGCATAAGCCAGTCTACATCGGTTCAGGGATCCCCTAGCTCTGCTCTGGCGCGAAACTGGACAAAGGCAAGGGGAGTGACCACTCCCCTGACCTGCACCTCCCAGGGGAGGTGCCCAGAGCTCCTCCAGCGTGCCCCAGACCTCTGCCATCTTGGATTCAGAGGTGTGCTGGCACACTGGACTGCTTTGAGTAGCCAGGGCCAGCAGGTGACGTCAGAGACTCCTTCTGATAGGCTCTTACCTTTCTTACTAGCCTATCCTCCTTCCTAGGTAGCCAAACCTCCTTTTCTGGCTATTTAGGATCTCTGCTTTGGGGAATTCTTCAGATACCGAATGCAAGAGCTCACCAGAGTTCCTCTGCATTTCCCTCTTCACCTTCTGCCAAAGGATCGACCGCTGACTGCTCAGGACGCCTGCAAAACCGCAACAAAGTAGCAAAGACGACTACTGCAACCTTGTATCACTTCATCCTGCCAGCTTTCTCGCCTGTTTCCTGGTGGTGCATGCTCTGGGGGTAGCCTACCTCCTTCTTGCACCAGGAGCTCTGAAGAAATCTCCTGTGGGTCGACGGAATCTTCCCCCTGCAACCGCAGGCAACAAAAGACTGCATCACTGGTCCTCTGGGTCCCCTCTCAGCACAACGAGCATGGTCCCTGGAACTCAGCAACTCTGTCCAAGTGACTCCCACAGTCCAGTGACTCTTCAGTCCAAGTTTGGTGGAGGTAAGTCCTTGCCTCCCCACGCTAGACTGCATTGCTGGGTACCGCGTTATTTGCAGCTGCTCCGGCTCCTGTGCACTCTTCCAGGATTTCCTTCGTGCACAGCCAAGCCTGGGTCCCGACACTCTACCCTGCAGTTCACAACCTTCTGAGTTGTCCTCCGGCGTCGTGGGACTCCCTTTTCTGACTTCGGGTGGACTCCGGTTCACTCCTCTTCCAAGTGCCTGTTACGGTACTTCTGCGGGTGCTGCCTGCTTCTGTGAGGGCTCCCTGACTTGCTGGGCGCACCCTCTGTCTCCTCATCCAAGTAGCGACATCCTGGTCCCTCCTGGGCCACAGCAGCATCCAAAAACCCTAACCGCGACCCTTGCAGCCAGCAAGGCTTGTTTGTGGTCTTTCTGCGTGGGAACACCTCTGCAAGCTTCTTCACGACGTGGGACATCCATCCTCCAAAGGGGAAGTTCCTAGTCCTCTTCGTTCTTGCAGAACACCAAGCTTCTTGCACCCGGTGGCAGCTTCCTTGCATCCTCAGTTGGCATTTCCTGGGCATCTGCCCACTCTCGACACTGTCGTCACTCTTGGACTTGGACCCCTTGTCTTACAGGTACTCAAGTCCGGAAATCCACTGTTGTTACATTGCTGGTGTTGGTCTTCCTTGCAGAATCCCCCTATCACAACTTCTGTGCTCTCTGGGGGTTGTAGGTGCACTTTACACCTACCTTTCAGGGTCTTGGGGTGGGCTATTTTTCTAACCCTCACTGTTTTCTTACAGTCTCAGTGACACTCTACAAGCTCACATAGGTTTGGGGTTCGTTCGTGGTTCGCATTCCACTTTTGGAGTATATGGTTTGTGTTGCCCCTATACCTATGTGCTCCTATTGCAATCTATTGTAACTTTACACTGCTTGCATTACTTCCTTATGCTATTACTGCATATTTTTGGTATTGTGTACATATATCTTGTGTATATTTGGCATCCTCATACTGAGTGTACTCACTGAGATACTTTTGGCATATTGTCATAAAAATAAAGTACCTTTATTATTAGTATATCTGTGTATTGTGTTTTTTTATGATATTGTGCATATGACACCAGTGGTATAGTAGGATCTTTGCATGTCTCCTAGTTCAGCCTAAGCTGCTCTGCTATAGCTACCTTCTATCAGCCTAAGCTGCTAGAAACACCTCTTCTACACTAATAAGGGATAACTGGACCTGGTACAGAGTGTAAGTACCCCTTGGTACCCACCACAAGTCAGTCCAGCCTCCTACACACTTGAACTGGAAACAGTTTAAGATGCAGTGGACCAAAAACCATTTTCAATCACCTTTTCACACCTTTGAATATCTGCGATATGGTTCAAGACAGGTTCCACATTTTCTAATTGGTGGAATACAATTTATATTGTCATCCAGTTCCCACCATATGTACTAAGGTACATCATTCCAGATGGCTCTGACTTGCTTCTAGCCTTAGATAATATCCACCTGGAATCGTTTGCAAACAGTACATGGCAACATCAGTGTAACTCATTTGCATGCAGATGAAAGCCAACCTCCAAGTGGCATCTCTGAGAAACACCAGATGACAAAAGCTTTTCCCTGTCTCTATTAAACTTGATGTACTCTTTCAACTTCAAACAAAACTGCAATATCTTTAATGTTTTTCCTTTCACTTCTAAGTTCTGTGCCTCCCCCACTCACAGCTATGCAACCTCTTATCTTTGGTGCAGCACCTACGTATCTGCCTCTCTCAGCCCATCTCTTTATCTAGCCTGAATCTAAAAGAAGACAGCAGCAAGCTTAACAATGAAAACAGTTCATGAGAGGATAGATGCAGCTGATGCAGGAGTATCACACACCCCACACATATTACATGAGAGTTATGTTATTGGTTGCCATTAGTTTCCAAGGCAACATGACAATGTGTAGTACGCTAGCTATGAGAAATTGGGTTGTTGGAAGACGGGGTGTGAGCCCTGGTCAAGCAGCAGCCACAATCTCTTGCAGGGTGAACCACAAAAAGTCACTAAGTTAACCTGTGACTAACCCCCTGGTAACTCGGCACAAAAAGCAGTCCGGCTAAATTTAGAGGCAATGTGTAAAGTATGCTGCACACAAACAGCAATAAAGTTACAATACAGCATAAGAAAAATCCCAAACCAATATAGAAAAATTGAGTAAATTTGAATAAATTACGTGACACCAAAATAACAAACCTGATCAGTAGAACTGGAGTTGTGAATCTTCAAAGTTTTAAGTGAAATCCAGCGCCTAAAAGACAAAAGAACCAATTGTGGGAATCTAGTCACATGAAACCGGGTTAAAGTCGAAATGGCTTGGATACAAGAAGTGGATAGGGCCCAGTCAGTGCTTACTTTCAGACTTAGAAAAATTACTGAAGAAAACTGTCTGAGAAGGTAAAGTTAAGCAGGACAAGGCTGCAGGAGGTGTCTGAGGAGGGAGATTTGTTGTTGGATGGCCTTGGCGCGAAGCTGCGGTGAAGTTTCTACATTTGGAATTAGACGCAGAGATGGAAGTCAAAAAACTCCAGCAGGATGAAGCAGAGATCTGTAGCCAAAAACAGTTGCACAAGGTCAGATACCCCTTTGGCGAAGGACCACTGAAACAGATTTACAGCTGCAGAGAAGAAAATAGCGGCAGAAGCTGCAAAGTCAATCCGACTGGTGATGCAATTCAGGCAGATAGGCAAGCAGGTAGATCCTGGTCTCCTCCTGGTTCTCAGAGCACTTTTTGGCCAAATTGTCTGACCTCGGTTTTGGAAATTTGTCATCTGGGCACCTTTAGCACCAAAACCAAGGGTCCAGGACAGGTAAACACCTCCTTGGGGGTTCATGACTCACTCAGGCTGGGTCCTGGTGCGGGTTCAAGATGGTGGGAACCTTTTATGTCCCTGTGATTCTGAACAGGAAACTCGCCCTTGGAATCTCTTCTGGTAGTACTGGGTGCAGGTGAAGATGCAGGGCTCAACAGCAGGGCTTGTCTCTGAGGGTTCAAGGCAGGCTCCAGGAAGCAAAGCAGTTATTCCAGGTACAGCAGCAGTCTGGCAGAGTGCACAGCAGGTCACAGCAGCAGGCAGTCCTCTGAAATGTTTTCCCTAGGCCCAGTAATGAACAACTAAAGAGTGGGTCTTGAGGTCCTATTTTTATAACCTGGTGCCCTTTTTCTGGAAGGTGGAATAATCTTCTGGAAATGTTCTTTGAAGTGCATGGGATTTCCTGACTCCTCTGCCCTGGCTCCACGAAGACTGCACTGACAATACAGGGTTGTTAAACCTTTTGTGTGAAGGCAGAGCACAGGCTATTCAGGTGTAAGTGGGGCGGTGTTCAGCTCCGCTTCCCCATCCTGCCAGCAGAGGGCCCATTCAGGCACACCTAATCTCTCTATTATTTGACTGTGTGAGAGGAATTCACACAGTCTAACTGTCAGCTACACCCAGCTGTGTTACCCAGCCAAAGCTATATTCACAAAAGGACTAAGAGTAAGAAAATGCTACTAAAAATGGCATTTTCAATAAACCCAATTTTATCATTAAAGAGCATTTATCATTACAATTTCATAGGCATCAAACATAACACATCTACTTTCTCCCGATTAGGAAATACAGCTCATTAAATGTAATAAGGAATCCCCATTGTTATCCTATGGGAGAGGTAGGTCTCACAGTAGTGAACAACAAATGTACGTGGTTTCCTCTACAAGGATATGTAAAGTTTAAAAACACATGTCCAACCTTATAATTACACAGCACCCTGCCCTATGGGCTGCCAAGGGCCTACCTTAGGGGTGACTTATATGTAATAAAAAATAGAGTTTAAGACTTGGCAAGGGGATTTAAATGGCAGGTCTACATAGTAGTGTGACACTGCATTCAGGTTGCAATGGCAGGCCTGGGACATATTTTGGAGGGCTACATTGAGGGGTGGCACAATAAGTGCTGCAGGCCCACTAGTAACATTTCCTTAACAGGCCGTGAACATATGGTATTCCACTCTACAAAGGACTTACAAGTAAATTATAAATGCTAATTAAGTACATGCCAATCAAGCCATGTTTAGGGGAGTGAGCAAAAGCACTTTAGCTCTTGTTAGCAGTACAAAAGTGCACAGAGTCATAAGGGAAATAAAATTAAATCAAGCAAAAATTGGAGGTAAGTAGGCAAAAGGTTTTGTGGGAAGACCATCCTAGGGCTGACAGGGTCTTACACTTGTCCCCCCAGCTGAAAGTGGGGAGAACTACCCAACACAATCTCCTGGGAGTTCTCATTACGAAGGCAGAGGAACCTGGAGAGACCATCACCACTGACCCAGGTCCACGTTCCACTGTAAAGACCATTCGCTTGTTTGGAGATGGACACCTCAACACATTTGAGTTCTTACTTTTCATTTGAGGGGCCAGTGATCTGTCTGAACCCGGAAGTGAGTCCCAAACAGGTATGGTCTTAACTTCTACAGTGCCCAGAGCACAAAAAAGGTTTCTTCCTTAATAGCACTCCACCTCTGCTTCCCCCTGGAAAGTAACCTCTTAGAGTTGAAAGCTGGAGTTTGGTCTAGGCCCTCGTCATTGGTCTGTGATAAGATTGCCCCTATACCATGCTCTGAGGCATCTGTCTGCACTATAAATTCTTTAGAAAAGTCAGGGGCCTTGAGCACAGGGGCTGTGCACATGGCCTGTTTGAGGGAGTCAAAAGCTTTCTGGCAAGCCTCTGTCCAAATCACCTTCCTTGTTTGCTTCTTGAAAGTCAGCTCCATCAAGGAGGCACCAATAGTGCCATACTCCTTGACAAACCTGTACTATCCTGTGAGGCACATGAAGACCCTCACCTCAGTTTGAGTTTTTGGGCGATTCCAAGATAGAATGGTCTCTAACTTGGCCTGCAGGGGATGCAACATCCCCCCAGCCACATGGTGTCCCAAGTAGACCACTGACCCCTTCCCCATCTGGAACTTACTGGCCCTGATAGACCTGGGTTTTGTAGTGCATGAGGCTTTTCCTGCAGGTAAGAGGTAGTCTTTCCGGATGCCACTGAAGACAGATATGTCATCCAAGTAAGTAGCACGGATGGCATCTATATCTGCCAGGACCTGGTTCACCAGACTCTGGAAGGTGACTGAGGCATTTGTCAGACCAAAGGGCATCGCCTTAAACTGAAAGTGGCCCTTAGGTGTGGACAAGGCTGACCTCTCTTTATCCCCTTCAGTTAGGGTAATCTGACAGTACCCTGAAGTTAACTCAAAGGTACTCAGGAACTTGGCAGTCCCTAACCTATCAAGGAGTTTAGCCCCTTGTAGTCCATGCAGAACCAGATTTCTCGTGTGGCGCACAATGGGCCAGCTTTGGGTACCAGCACTAGTGAGCTGGACCAGGGGCAACTGGAGTGATCAATCACTCCAAGCTCCAACATCTTACAGACTGCCTCTTTGATGCTAGCCCTCTCTTTATCAGACAGTATGTAGATTTTGTTTTTGATGGGGGTGTCTCCTGTATCATGTCATGGGCACACAGATGGGTAAGACCATGAATGAGTGAAAATACAGACGCAAACTGTTTCAATAATTGGCCCTCAGCTGTTCTGGGGTAGGCATAAGGGAGAGGTTGACACCCTACACTGACTCATCTTTCTTGTTTGATGATAGGAAGCCAGGGAGAGGTTGACTCTCCTCTTCCTCCCCATCATCAGTCACCAACAGCATGTGAACTCTGACCTCTCATATTGTGTCTTGAGATGGTTGATATGGAGGATCCCTAAGGGGTGTTTGGGGGTCTTGAGGTCTACCAGGAAGGTGGCCGCCCCCTTACTCTGAACTATCTCATAAGGCCCAGTCCAATGGTCTGGGAGGGCCACGGCTCTGTAGGCTCAATCACCCACACTTTCTGCCCAGGCTGGAATTCCACAGGGGTAACTGTCTGGTCTTACCACTCCTTCATAGCCTCCTGGCTAGCTTCCAAGTTCTTAGGAGCCTACTTACAGAACTTGGCCATCTGGTTTCTGATGGCTAGCATGTAGCTAACCACCTCCTGGGGGGTTTCTTGGGAGCTTGCTTCCAACCCCCCTTAACCAGACTGAGAGGTCCCCTAACTGGTTCATAGGGGCAAAGGCCAACCCCCTTCTGTGGAACCTCCCTGTATACAAAGAACAGGCATGGTAGGAGGATGTCACACTTATGTCTCACAAGCTCAGTTAGGATCATAATAAAGCCCTACACGGTCTTGCAGAATCTTTCAACACGCCCATTTATTTGTGGATGGTAATGTATAGTAACTCCAGACTCTTTCCCACATTAACCTCACATACGCAGACATGAAGTTGGTGCCCCTGTCATATACTGCTTCTTTGGGGTAGAATCAGCCCAGGGGCCGTAGCAGTAATTGGAGGTATGGCCTCTGGGTATTTAGGAGCATAGTTCACCAAGACCAGGATAAACCTGTTGCCTGCGGCTATTGACAATATCAATGTCCATCTTTTCAAAGGGGTGCCAATAACAAGTAAGGGATTCAGGGGAGCTTTCAGCATTTTCCCTGTGTTCCCACTGGCCCAGCATGTTAAGTAAGTCCTCCAGATTGCACCAATCTATCAATCAATCAACCTTTACTTGTAAAGTGCAGCTACTCACCTGTTAGGGTCTCAAGGCACTGGTGGGGAGTGTAGCGTGGAACGGTGAGGTGGTTTAAAAGAGCAATGTCTTCAGTCCCTTCGTGAAGCTGGTGAGGGAGATGGTTTGTCTGATGTGGATGGGTAGGGCGTTCCAGGCAGTGGCTGCGAGGTAGGAGAAGGGTCGTCCTCCTGTTCTGGTTTTACTGATGTGGGGTACTTCTGCGAGAGAGAGCTGGGCTGAGCGTAGGGCCCTGTGGGGTACGTGGAAGTTTGGTCACTCGTTCAGGTAGGCTGGTCCGATGTTCTGGAGGGCTTTGTGTGCATGGTGGAGGATCTTGAAAGTGATTCTTTTCTCTGTGGGGAGCAAATGCAGTCTACGTAGGTGTTGCAAGATTTGGCAGTGTCGGGGTAGGTCGAGGACCAGTCTGGCAGCTGCGTTCTGGATGTTTTGCAATTTGTGGGTGAGTTTTTTGTTGATTCGGGCGTAGAGAGCGTTCCCGTAGTCTAGTCTGCTGGTGATGAGGCCGTGTGTGACGGTCTTTCTCTGTTCTAGCGAGATCCATTTGAAAGTCTTGCGTAGGAGACAGAGGTTACGGAAGCAGGTGGAGGTGACTGAGTTGATTTGATGGTTCATGCTGAGGTCGGGGTCCAGGATGATTCTGAGGTTGCAGGCTTGGCTGGTGGGGATGGGCGGGTTTCCGAGGGTGGGTGGCCACCAGGAGTCGCTTCATGCATTGGGTTGAAGGCCCTGATGAGTACTTCTGTCTTGTTTGTGTTGAGTTGAAGGCAGTTGTTTCTCATCCAGTTTGAGACTGCTTTCATGCCTTCATGGAAGTTCTGTCTGGCCTTGTTGGGTTTGTTGGAGAGGAAGAGGATAAGTTGGGTGTCGTTGGAGTAGGAGATGATTATGTTTATTCCGTAGCTTCTGACGGGGGTTGCTAGCGGGGCCATGTAGATGTTGAACAGCGTGGGGCTCAGGGAGGATCCCTGGGGCACTTTGCAGGTGGTGGGTGTGGGATCTGCGAGGAAGGGGGCGTCTCACTCTTTGCGTTCTGCCGGAGAGGAAGGATTGGATCCAGAAGAGGGTCTTGTCTCTGATGCCGGCTTCGTGGAGTCTTCTTATCATGGTGTGATGGGAGACTGTGTCGAAAGCCACCGAGAGGTCTAATAAAATGAGTGCAGCCGCCTCTCCCTTGTCCAGTAGGGAGCAGATGTCGTCTGTTGCGGCCATGAGGGCTGTTTCAGTGCTGTGGTTTGACCTGAATCCGGATTGGGAGATGTTGAGGATGTTGTGTTCTTCTATAAATGTGGTGAGTTGGCTGTTGACTGCTTTTTCAATGACTTTCACAGGGTTTGGAAGTAGGAAGATGGGCCTGTAGTTTGTGAGGTCAGTGGGGTCTGCTGAGGGTTTCTTGAGGAGGGGGTTGATCTCAGCGTGTTTCCAGTCATCTGGGAACATGGCGCCAGCTAGTGAGCAGTTGATGGTGAGGCAGAGCTTGGGGACGATGGTGTCTGCAGCTCTGTTTAAGATGTGATGGGGACATGGGTCCGTGGGGGCCCCAGGGTGTATGGACTTCATTGTATTCAGCGCAACTTTGGTGGAGAGGGGTGTCCAGGTGGAGATTGTTGGTTTTGTGGTGTCAGAGTTTGGTAGAAGGGGTTCTGCGCATAGGTTGTCCTTGTTGAAACTGTCATAGATGGTCTTGATTTTGTGGTGGAAGTAGGTGTTGAGTCTGTCACAGAGGTCCTGTGAGGGTGGGATGTCTGTTGTTTCACTGTTGGGTTGGGCAAACTCCTTGATGATGCTGAAGAGTTCCTTGTTGTTGTGTGCTTGTGAGGAGATTTTGTCTTGTATAGCGTTCTTTCTGGTGTTTCTGATGAGCTGGTGGTGTGCAGTGGTGGTGGCTTTGAAGTTGCTGTGGGCTTCTGGGGATTTGGTGTTTCTCCAGATTTTCTCGAGGCGGGGACAGATACGCCTCGATTCTCGGAGTTCAGAGGTGAACCAGCTGCCTCTCTTTGCATGGGTGTTGTTGTTCTTTTTGAGGGGGGCTATGGTGTTGGTGCAGTCGGTGATCCATTTGTGGAAGGTGCGTGCTGCGGTGTTTGGGTCATCGTTGTGTGCGATGGTAGGGGCGGTGGTGGCGAGGTGGGTGGTGAGCTGATCATCTTGTCCAGTTTCTATGTGATGGTTGGAGTTGGGGTCTGGTGATGAACCGTGTGTTTAAGGTGAATTGGATGCATCGGTGATCTGTCCATGGGAGTTCTGTGGTGTGGCTGAAGGTAGCGGAGGGTCCTGTAGTGAAGATGGGTTCGAGGGTGTGTCCTGCTGAGTATGTTGGCTCTGTCACATTCTGCCCGAGTCCTATGTTGTGGAGGTTGTCTAGGAGGGATGTGGTGTTGGGGGTCTTGTAGATTCTCGAGGTGGAAGGTGAGGTCTCATAGAAGGGTGTAGTTGGGGGCTGTGATGGCATTTGCGGAGATGCAGTCTGTGATGGAGTCGGTGAATAGTGTGCGAGGTCTGAGGGGGTGGTAGATGATGGTTCCCCTAATGGTGGATGTTGGGCTGGTGTGTAGCTTGCAGTGGAGGTGTTCCATCAGGTTTGCAGATTCTTCGGAGACTTCGGAGTGTGTGCTCAGGTGGAGGTTGGACCTGTGGACGTTGTGATTCCCCCACCCCCCAGAGCGGCTGGGGCAGTCTGTCCGGGCAAACTTGTATCCCTGGGGGATGGCGATGGCGATGTCCGAGCCTGAGGTGGTCACAGGGGTAGGAGCGGCAGGGAGTGAGAGGGGGAGAGTGAGAGTGAAGAGAGAGAGAGCTGAGTGAGGGGAAAGAAATGAGGAAGAGAGGTAAAAAGAGCAGAAAGCGCAAAAAAGGAAAGGCAAAAAAGTCACAGCACACAAAGAACAAAAAAGAGGAAAAAAGAGAAAAGAGGCAGAGGGCAACCTAGTAGAAGAGCAGAGCTCTCCCACTAGACACCAGGGATGAGATGTAGGCAGAAGTCTATGGGTGGAGAAGGGCCTCGAACTTCTGACAGTGGTCAGAGTTCGGGGGACAGAAGGGCTTCACTTGCCGGTGGACCTACGAGGTGGCAGAGCAGTTCACTGATCAGGTCAGTGAGCTTGCTCGTCCTGCCGTGCAGCAGCCGCCAGTAAGTAGGGAGGGGGAGGAGAGGACAGCTGGGAGGCGGGAGGGGGAAATGGCGCAAAAAAAGGGGGCGGGGAGAAGCAGCGGGGATAGAGCTCGAGAGAGAGGAGGGGGTGGGGCCGCAGGGCAGCAGCGGTGGGGAGAGAGATGGGGGAGAGTGAGACTGAAGAGCAAGAGAGTGGAGTGAGGGGAAAGAAATGAGGAAGAGAGGGAAAAAGCACAGAAACCGTAAAAAAGGAAAGGCAAAAAAGGAACAGCAAACAAAGAATAAATAGAGGAAAAAGAGGAAAAAGAGGAAAAAAGAGAAAAGAGGCAGAGGGCGGCCTAGTAGAAGAGCAGAGCTCTCCCACTAGAAACCAGGCATGAGGTGCATGGAGAAGCCTGCAGGTGGAGTAGGGCCTCAAACTTCTGACAGAGGTCAGAGTTTGGGGACAGAAGGGCTTCACTTGCCGGTGGAGCTATGAGGTGGCAGAGCAGTTCACTGATCAGATCAGTGAGGAATTCTTCATTCGAGGCCAGTAAAAGTGGGGAGCAAGCCTGTCAAATGTCCTGTTCTGTCCCAGATGTTCTGCCAGCAACAGTAGGAAGGCCCTATAGCATTGTGGTACAACAAATTCCCTTGTTGCAACATGCACAGGTGCCTTAGGCTCACTATACAGGAGGTCATTCTCCCAATATATGCGGTGATCTCCAGAGGTATCACTAGCTGCCTGGGATTCAGCTTGTTGCCTCATGCCCTCCAGGGTTGGGTTCTCCCTCTTTTCCTTACAGAACTCCTCCCTGATATATCCTCCTTCTGCTGGCCATTCAGCAAGCTCATGCAGGTCACCAATAGAGTCGGCCTGGATGGAGTTCATGGAGTCCCGCTACGCAGAACTCCGTGGAGTGGTTTGAAAAAGCTTGTCGTGCTACGCGGAGTTCCGGGGCTAGTGGAGATTCCCCATTGTACCCGTTCACGTTGCTTTTTATATCAAATGCAATGTAAAGTACATTCTCACATTCAAAATTGTGCGTAAACTGCACCACACAGTTCGCATGGGCGCGGCCATCTTGTTTTTCCTACTCTGTTCATGGTGCTGAGCCTGTTTAATCCTTTTATATCTTTTCAATCCTCCTCCCTCCTCATTAATCTACCCCTCATTTTTATTGGCCATTTTGTTTTTCCTACTCTATTCATGGTGCTGGACCTGTTTAATCTTTTTATACATTTTAATTCCTCCTCCCTCCTCATTAATCTACCCCTCATTTTTATTTATTGTTTTAGTGTGTGTTTTTGTGTCTGTTTATTTTATGTTTTTTCATTGTTTGTGTGTTTTTGTGACTTTATGTATTTTTGCTTATTTTTCCCTTTACTTCCTTATTCCTTCCTTCTTTCCTTCTCCTGTTTCTTTTTGCTTTCTTTACCCCATCCAGTGCCATGGCAGAGCAGGGTGGCCAGCAGGGGAGCGACGGCCTCAGCCCCCCCGAGCAGCCAACAGCAGCAGCCGCCTATCTTGTGGGTGGTAGCGCCACCAAGAGATGCAGTCATGGGCAACCTTTTGTGAGGTGAAGGTGGCACCACTGGTTTTTTTTTATGCAGTGCCACCTCCCCTCCATGATGGAAGCAGGCAGAGGGCCTGGCAGTGGGTACCCCCTGCAGGACGGTCAGCTGCATTGGGGGAGGGTGTGCAGGTGTGTGCGGCACCCCAGCCAGGTCCAGCGCACCACCCAGCAGCTGATGCATCGTTGGGTGCATATCCTCGACTGGGAGCAGGGTCTGTTTGACCTGCTAGGCGTTGAGAATCTGGGGCTCGGTGAGTATTAATTATATTATTTGTTGTGTTTGTGTTCTACAATGCTAACTTTTTTTCCGATGAGCATGCTGCTTACACTCAGAGGTGATTACATTAAGATTACGTAAAAAATATTATTATGTGATCCCCTTTGTGCTAGGCAGGTGCTCAGTGCTACCTAATCGTACTTGTCTGTGCTGACTTTGGCTAATTATTTAAGAAGCCATTGCAATGCAGACTCCTCTGTCCTCCTGCCACCATAGTAAATTAGTAACATCAGTAAGTTAGTGTTCTCAGTGACTTTTATTTATGTAGCTCATACAATTCCAAACAATTTCACAGTGATGTTTAGTGCTACTAGTATCAATCTATGCATTGCAAAAAAGGGAGACTGAGTTGGTCCATCAAGTGGGTTCAGAAATGAGAATAGAATCAAAGATCATTCATTCCAATGCATTAGTTCCAAATGTAGTTTTTGTTAAGGAAATTTGGAATAGGGATTTTAGAATTAGCATAGCCAACTTAACAATAGTCGACACTAGTACCATGGGTGATCTGATTTACATAAGTACAATGTTACTGCATTTGTCTTATATGATAATTTTGTAGAAAGTTACTGTACCACTAATCTATTTTTCTCATCTTCTTTATTACATCAGCACCCTAGCGCATGAAGAGGGGCAGCGCCGAGGTGGGTCCGGGAACAGCTGGGGAGGAGAGGTTCCCACCACCAGCTCCACTGCTGAGGGCTCAGCTCATTCCAGTAATTCCTATTATTTATTGTTTCCCAAACTTTTACCTCTGCCCACTATTATACTACTTTTAATTTAGCCTTATTTGTTTTTTAAAACTGTCTCCTTTTTTCCAACTCCCCTATCCAATTTTTGTTTAATTCCTCCCATTCCTGCATTATCTTTTTTTTCTGTTTTTCATTAACCATTATTATTCTATCCCTTCATTGCGCTTCAATGATTCCAAGCCATCATCGTCATCATAGGCTATAGCTCTGCCCCTTCATTACAAAATGTTTTTGGTTGGCTTAACTACCTGGCTTTTCTAACAATGTGAACCAATAAAATGCCCTGGGTGATATTTTTGAGAGATGATACTCCAGTGCTAACAAAATTGTAGCAGTGTATATTTTTATTTTAAAAACTAAGGGGAGGCGTATCTGGCATCTAAAAAATGTATAATATTTTTCTCTATGCCACACCGACCACTATTGGCGGCGGCTCAAGTGCCGCCTCAGGAGGAGAGTCAGTTGGAGGGGGAGAAGCGGTGGCAGGGACGGGTGGTGGTAAGTCACATTGCTGGCTTATTGACAAATTACTATTATAGTTACTAGCTACAAGGGCGTTGTTGTGACCTGTGGTTGAATTATGGCCTCTTCTATCTGCAACTCAGCAAAAGCTAACATAATGTACGCTAAACAATTTTGGTTTGGTGGAAACGGAAAAGAGCAGAAGGTTAAAAGAAAGGATGGACAAAATGAGTGAAAGGAAAGGATGCATGGGTGTGTGAAAGGATGCATATGTGAGTATTGGGTAAGTGGATAGATGGGTGAAAGTATGATTGAAAGAAAGGGTGGACACTTAATGGATGGATAATGGATTGAAGTTTTGGTTAAAGACTGGATGAGAGAAAGTAAATCTTAAAACATGGTGGCTATGGGTGAATATAGTAGGAAGAATGAAAGGATGATTGAATATTTGCTTGGATAAATAAACAAAGGAGCTCTTCTGAAGAGGGGCTTGCTGTTCACGTACTTTGCTTACTCTTTTTTATGGTTATCAAAGCTATGGTTCAGAGTGGGAGGTGGGGGTATTTTAATTTCCCCCTCCCTGCCCATGTCATTTTGCCACCCATGACTGAAGAAGTGCAGTATGGTTTATTTCTGCATTGTTGGATGTGCAACATGCGTCTCCTTCAGTTAATGTGGCATTTACACAGTTTTCAATACATTGCAAACCACATACATAAGGTGTGTTTCACTTCACCCACTCAGTCACCTGTCAGTACTTCACTCCTTTATCTTTTCCTAAGTTCTTTCTTCTCAGCTTACAAACAAAAATTGTAAAATCCATTCTTGGCATGTGCCACATTTTATGGCCGTGTGAAGTGCTTCCAAAATACATTTCATGGTTTCCCATAACAGATTTATTTTAGGCCTGTTCAGATTTTTCCCTTTAGGCTTTCACCTACACAGTGACTAAATGAGCAAAGCTTAGCACATGATGAATTGTTGATCAGTGACACTCCTCTATTTTATAGCAAAAGCTCTACCTACCTGCCTAATCCCTCTGCCTTAACCTGCAGTAGAGTAAGTCCAGTTTTCTTTCCTTACTGCCCAGTGAATGAATTTGTTGGAAATAAATTGTGGTGGTGGGCGAGGGTAGTGAGTAAAGTGGGACTAGTAAGTGTCTGATTTGATTTCAAGTTTGGCGTAAGGGATACTCTGTGACGAATGTGCCAAATACATTCTAAAAAGCCTGTTCCTTTTCCTGTAATACACTTCATCATTTTTCCCACTGTCTACTTACGGCAGACAAGATAATATATCTGCATTTTGTCTTTGATGTAGTATCTCATTTATTATTATTTTACCTCTTTGGGGTCGGGATAAAAACTAAGTGAAAGGCAATTGGAGAATAGCAGGGCCATTGGAATTAAAGATAGATAATTGTCAACTACAGCTACCCCAGTTGCAGACAGTGGCATAGTACACAAAGTGCTGGCTAGCATGCCTCCATTAATTTGTCACAACTTGTACACCATAGTGCACAATAGAGGTAATTTATTTTTTATCATTCCACTAAAAGTGTCTTTTTAGTTACTAGAAAAGCCTTTAAAAGTAAAAAACGAATCACAGTTTATTTTAATCTGGTGTTATTCTGCCTAAATTATTTTCTACCAGACATTCAGTGCTTTTTATGTGAAGCATGTGCAGGTAAACAAATAAAGTTGGCCCTGTGACTCTCCACATCAAATTCCAATGTCCCCAGGGGACCAGAAATGAACTGCTACTGTGTCACTAATGTCTTTTAAAGAAGTGTTTGCTCTGAGGATTGTTTACAATTTTTTATTTTATTTTTGTTTTTCTCAATATAGCTAGTCCTGCTGGTCGACCAGCGCCACTCACCAGGCAGGAGATAGTGGCCCATCTACAGTGGCAGAAGCTGGAGACTATACAGGTCAAATACCGGAGGCTGGAGGTCCTAGAGGATGAATAGGCAGAATTAACTGCTTCTGACCCAGGACCCAGTTCAGTGGTCCACCAGCCTCAGACTGAAGGCCATTACATCACTGGCACAGCCACCATCTGTCAGGCACCTGCCCACGCCTGCTCTGACAGGGCATTACTCCACCATATCCTGCAGCGGATGGACCGTGTGGGGAGCCGGATTGCCAGAATTGAGTAGAGCCTGGACCAGCTCCAGACCCAAAGAGGCAATGCCCTCTTTTGAGTAATTTTATTTATTTTTTATTGTTTGGTGGGAGGAACTTGTTGAGGGTGGAGAAAGTGAGGAGGGAGTCGGACCAGATTTCACTTTGGACTTTCAGTGGACGTTTGGGGATGGGGTTATTTGTTTGGAGAGAGGGGTGGGACTGTGGGTTGTCTATCTGTTGAAAATAAAAGGGGATATTGTATTTAATTTATGCTTCAAATGTTTATTTGGGTGTTTTAGTCTGCACTGTTGTCATTTAGTGTAGCCTGTTTTTAAATCTGCTAAAAACAAGTGTATGTCATTTACTTATACACTTACTCTACTGCCCTATAAAACTTTATTGACCACTAGAGGATGACTGTTGTTAGAAATTGGGTTTTTGGTTGGCAGTCAGGTAACCCCTTGTCCAAGCAAGGACCCTCACTTTAGTCAGGGTAAGTCAAACACAATCCAAGTTATCCTGTGCCCTCCCTCTGGTAGCTTGGCACTGAGCAGTCAAGCTTACCTTAGAAGGCAATGTGTAAAGTATTTGTGAAATAAATCATGCAATAACACAATAGAACACCACAAAAATACACCACACAGTGTTTAGAAAAATATATAATATTTATCTGATAAGATGCAGGTCAAAACGATTAAGATGCAATAAGTATATGTTGAAATATCACTGTAAAAATGAAATAAAGTGTCTTTAGTCTTTTTAAAAGCAACAAATGTCTCTTGCAAGCAAAAAAACCCTGGTTTGCGTTCAAATTCACCGCAAGGGACCGCAGAGGATGAGATGCATGGAAAACGGGGAGGTGTGTGTGGATTTTTCTGGTGTACACAGATTATGCGACGTTGAGTTTTCACGTGGGGCAGGCTTTGCATCAATTTTCGGCACTTAGACTGGAATCCTCTTTGGGTTGTGGGGTTTTCAGACGCCACGGAAACGATGCATTGAAATCCGGCGCTTGCAGGACAAAGACACAGGGGCTGCGTCGATCCGTTGTCGTTGCTTGGAAATTTCTACCGCACAGAAGGTGCTGCGTCGATTCCTTTCAGGAAGTTGGGCTGCGTCGTTCTGGCTCAGCTTTGCGTCGATCCAGTGGGCCATTCGTTGAATTTCCAGTTCCTAAGCTGGTGCTGCATTAATCTTCTCCAAAGTCAGGCTGCGGCGTTCTGGTTTGGCGTGCAGTGATTTTCTCACTGCGGTGCATGCTGTGTGTCGGTTCTTGCAGGTTGTGCGTTGGTTTTCGCTGCACAGGGAGTTCTCTTGCAGTAATGAAGTCTTTTTGGTCCTGAGACTTCACGGAACAGGAGGCAAGCTTTATCCAAGTCCTTGGAGAGCACTTCTCAGCACAGCCAGAGAGCAAGGCAGCAGGGTACCAGCAAGGCAGCAGTCCTTCTCAGAAAAAGAGTCCGGTGAGTCCTTTGGGCAGCCAGGCAGTTCTTTTTGGCAGGTTACAGGTTCTGGTTCAGGTTCTCTTGTCTAGGAAGTGTCTGAGTTGGTAGGGGCAGAGGCCCTGTTTAAAAACCCAAATGTGCCTTTGAAGTTGGGGAGACTTCAAAGAGTGGCTTAGGAGTGCACAAGGTCCCCTTTCAGTTCCATCCTGTCTGCCAAGGTCCCAGTAGGGTGTGTGGCAGTTCTTTGTGTGAAGGCAGGCTACTGTCCTTTGACATGTAAGTGTCAGGCCCTCAACCCTCCCAGCCCAGGAAGACCCATTCAATATGCAGATGCATGCAAGTGTGACTGTGCATCCTGTGTTTGGGGTTTGTCTGAGTGAATGCACAAGGGAGCTGTCAACTAAACCTAGCCAGACGTGGATTGTAAGGCACAGAAGGATTTAAGTGCAGAGAAATGCTCGCTTTCTAAAAGTGGCATTTCTAAAATAGTAATATTAAATCCAACTTCACCAGTCAGGAGGATTTTACATTACTATTCTGGCCATACTAAATATGACCTTGTTACTCCTTTCAGATCAGAAGCTACCACTCAAACAGTATATGAGGGTAGCCCTAATGTTAGCCTTTGAAAGGAGCAGGCCTCACAGCAGTGTAAAATGAATTTAGGAGTTTTACACTACCAGGACATGTAAACTACATAGGTACATGTCCTGCCTTTTGTCTACATAGCTCCCTGCCCTATGGGTTAGCTAGGGCCTACCTTAGGGGTGACTTATAGGTAGAAAAAGGGGAGTTTTAGGCTTGGCAAGTACTTTTAAATGCCAAGTCGAATTGGCAGTGAAATTGCACACAGAGGCCTTGCAATGGCAGGCCTGAGACATGGTTAAGGGGCTACTTTAGTGGGTGGCACAATCAGTGCGGCAGGCCCACTAGTAGCATTTAATCTACAGGCACTTGGCACTTATAGCGCACTTTACTAGGGACTTATAAGTAAATTAAATAGGTCAGTTTGGTATGATCCAATGTCACAATGTTTTAAGGGAGAGAGTATATGCACTTTAGCACTGGTTAGCAGTGGTTAAGTGCGCAGAGTCCTAAAACCAGCAAAAACAGTGTCCAAAAAGTAGAGGGAGGCCATCAAAAAGTTAGGGGTGACCACCCTCAGGCTGTCAGGTCCAACAATTTTCATTGCCTGTGTTGCCTAGAAAAACATAGATATACACAAACAATATCTTCTTCAGTAGAAGTTAATGCCTAGCTAGACAAGTTCACTTCAATCCATAGTTCTTCTCTTACCTAAATAGATGAAGCGAGGTCTGATACCTCATTCTTCTTACTTCAGGGTTTTCCCAAGATGGCATCTTATCTTGACTTAAGGGGATAGTGGTAGTAGCAGGCTAGCGAGCTAGCAGGGGAAGACACAAGGTGCCACTCCCACCTATGTGAACTCCAACAGCAGGATTAATCAAAGAGTTATCCATCACTGTCAAATAGATTGAAAGAAAACAGAGAGTTAGTGGTTCATATACTATATCATAACTTTAGGAAGACTGAGACCAGAATTGACACATAACAAAGAAGACCTAATATGATAATAAAAACTAGTATATCAACATCTTCTGAACAATGGGAAACTAGTATTTAAAAACTGAACTTAGGAAATTAAATCCTTGAGTCAAGAGAAGTGGGCTCTGAGTCAGGAGTGGTGGGGCAAGGGTAAGCATTTACGCAAAACACAACACACAACACAAGGCCTTAATGATGATGTTGTTGGGGCTGGTGTAGAATATTGCTCAGGTAATAGAAGATATCGCAGTGAGTTGGTGTCACTTTCACCACATCTGCCATAGCAAGTGTGTGATCCATTTATGGTGGAAAATTAAGTCACACCTCAATAAATCACACAGCCTGGGGGAAGAGGGTTAGGGAGTCAATGAATGGATGTGAAAGGGGATTTGGGGCAGGTGTGACAAAGACAAACACCACAAAAAAGAAACTACGGCAATATTCATTGGGACGCTGATCAGCTCACCAACCTCAATCTGTTGTGGAAGGAAACAATGAAGGGATAAGTATAACACAGTTCAGTTAAATGCATTGCAAACAGTCATTCTGCCCCAGAGAGACCCAGGATAGTATAGCTCTAAATGTTATGTATCCTGGGTTTGAAGGACTCACATTATGGAGGATTGAAGTTAATCCACCCAGTTCTAAAAATTATGAATTTTAAAAGGAAAATGATACTGTATTGCCAAATTGGGCAGTGCATCTCCATGCTTCTTGGAAAGTCTGTCACTCTTGGGTGCCTGGATGAACCTGTCTGGTAGATAAGCTGGAGTGTTGAGCTTTCACCAGGTTTTGGTCATGCAGGAGAGGACTAGGAGAAGGCCTGTATATTGAAAAACAGTAAATGTGTCATAGGGTAAAGGAGAAGGACAAAAGGAAGCACAGTAAGCTTCATGAGGAGTCAGGAGTGTACCAAGAAGACTCAGAGGCAGAGCAAGAACATAAAGAGGAGTTTCACATTTAAGCCAGAAATGCAGCAAACACACACTCAGCAGGATTTCCCAAATCAAAGCACCTCTATCCAGTACACAGAGCTGAGTGAGAACTAGGCCTTAGAGTCTACCTTATCATCATGGTTTATCTTTTAAGTTAAGAACTTTCTCCTTCTAGCTGTTGAGGTAGTCCTGCCCCGAGTATTTTATTCCCCTTCCTCCTTCTTCTGATTTTGAGTTTCTCTGTCCCAATCCCAAGCCGAACGAGGTAGACTTGTGTGGTGCACTGTTGTTGAAGAACAAATAAAGAAACAGAATTGGAGTATTTTGTGTAGACTTGTGTTTGGTAACTAAAGTGACTGGTCTGGTCTCTGAGGAACCAGAAATAATGAGTGGACCCTGCAGGTAAATTTCGCTAAGTTTGAAAGGCCAATCACTTTGAGGAAAAATGATCCTTCATCAGCCCCCAAACATTGCAAATCATCGAAATAAAGTTTATAATTTGTTGAACTCCCTCCCTCACTGTCGGCCACCACATACATCATAAATCATCATTTACAATCACTCAGTATATCACCACTCATTAATGCAATAGTCAGTAGTTACCTCTTCCAATCCAAGCATGGTGGTTGATGCAAAATGTTATCTCCTCTTTGATGGTAGCAACTCATTGGAATTTTGCATTGCACTGGTAGTCTTTTAATCAATGATCTTCTGGGGCAGCCTGGCTAGATGATGTAAAAATAAAAAAGATAGGCAATGGCATGTGAGGGAGGCAGGCATTGTCTGAAAAGTCCTGAAGGGAATTTGGATGTTTCTTCACTGCACACAGGTCCACACCCAATAAGGCCATATATATCATTATTATAAATAGTAGGGCAGTATTAATCCAACACAAACAATGTTCCACTAACCATTGTTTTTTGTGCAAAGAAAGAAAGGAATAAGTTCAATGAGAAATAATTAAAAAGTTCTATGGTGGCAATGACATACCCAGTCCGGGAATTAGAGTTCGTCCTCAAACTCAGATGGTTCACCCAGAAGTTGGCCAGCAAGCACACTTGATTCTGACCAGTCATCATCTTACTTGTCCTGTGGTGTTCCAGGTGGTATAAAATGTTGGTTCTTTTGATTATGGTTAATCTTTAGGGCGAGAGGCTGGTCATTCTCGCCTGCAAGAACTGCACTGAACACATATTCATCAGATACACTGGCTACAGAACAAGCCAGATCCTTTATTGCCAGCCTGCTGAGCTCTGGCCATTGGCTCTTCTTCCCATACCAATAAAACAATAGGTTTTGATCCACATACATCTACATCCTAGTGGGACATCCAGAAACTCCTGGAAAATCCTCTGAAGTGTCATTGATGCTGTAACTTGCTTGATCTGTTTTGCCTTCACCTGTGCACTGAACTTGAGATCCCCCATTTGAAACCAAGCCAATGCAGGGGTTTGGTCCAATTCTTTCTGATGCTGTTGTTGACGGTGTTCTTGTTGCTGGTTTTGGCTGCTGTAAGACAAGACTGCCCTTTCTAGAAGTTGAAGGCAGCACCCCAGAATTGATGAGTAAGACTCTAAGCTCCAGACATTCTTCTTTTTCACTGACTTGCTCAACAATCCACTTCTTGTAGTTTGAAACATCCCCTTCAGAAAAAAGAATGAAAGTGGGAAGAATTTGTTTGTAGTGTGGATCAAGTAGGGTTGCACAGATGTACTCTTTGGATGAGGAAATGTCATTTTGCAGCCTTGCATTACAAGTCAAGTTACAAGGTAAGCAATAACTTAGTCTCTCAACCTAGGCATGTGCTTTTGAGTTTTTGTTTACACCTCTGAGCACGAACCTTTTAGACATCTTCTTTAGCTGCACATGTAGCAGATGTAACAAACGGATAGATTGACCCATTGTACTGTTTTCCCTGCTAACTTCTATCATGAGAACCTCAAAAGGGAGCAGTATCTGTGTCAGGCATTTGACTAGGCCCCATTTGTCCGCATCCATGGTCGTACCTTTCCCAACTGCATTCCCTTCTCTTGGAATGACATAGTCATTGATCTGTCTGGGCTCAGACAGCAACATAAAATAGGGTGAGTTCTAACATGTTGGCACCTCCTCTATCAGGGCTTTAACTGTTACTCTGTTACCATGCTGAATAATCCACAACTACTTTTGGGCTTTAAAAGAATTGCTGAAGTGAGTGCAGATTCATCTGCAGGTGGTCAATATGTGCAGACTATTGACCTCATTACAAGTTTGCGGTCAGACGAGCCGAACGGCAAACTCACAGAAAGTACTCCACTGTCATGGCGGTGGCCCCCCCAAGTGTATTATAGTGTTCCCGCTGGGCAGACCGTGCACATTCTGATTGTGCATGACAGGGGGCCCCTGCACTGCCCATGCCAATGACCCCCCTGTTGCCCCTGGCCAGTCTTTCCATAGTGGGATGACCAGTAAAAAATGGTAAAACTCAGAACAACTCAGACCACATTACCCCATCGGGAACGAAGTTCCTGAGGTGACGAGGGTCTCCTGGTAGGTCCACCCACCAGGGTTGTAATGTGGTGGTCAGACCTTCTGGATTGCGGTGGTCCAAATCACACTGCGAGTGTGGCAGTCCTCGGACTTCCACACTTGTCTTCTTGTTTGAGAAAGTTTTGCACAACCAGTGATGCAGTGTGCCAAAAACAGGACCATAAAAGAGCCACCGTCTGCCATGGCCTTGTCTGTGTTACTGCCATTGGTCATGGCAACAAATCCAATATGGGAACCTCTGGGTCGCAGCCGTTCAGACACCATGCTATTAAATTCCTTCAAGATGTTTGCAGCATTAGGTGATTTCTTCATGGTAAACATGGCTACTATTGCATGCTGCTGAATGTGCTTAAAAATATCTTCAGGGCAAAGGCCCCACAATATAAATGTGCCAATGGGTGGTTGTGGTCATAGGGCCCCTCCTGGCAAAACATGCCCGTAATAGTAGCCTGGACTTTCTTCTTTTGACGCAGCCAACTTTTGAGATGTAGGTGGTGCTAGACACAATGTGCATTGTGGTGCACTCAACGTATGTTGTGATGTCTCCATCTGACGGAGTCTTCCTGTGCCATTGTGAGGTCACTGAGGCGGGCGATTCTGACACACTGCTGGAGACAGGGCTGCTTTGCGTGAGGATGTGACCATCTTCTTCCTCATCTTCCACTGTAATTTGACCAATTGTACCTGATGTTTCTCGGCTCTCTTCACCACCACAACCATGTTAAGCAATTTTTTAAAGGTGCTCCTCCCACTAGATTAGGTGATGTTTTTTCAAATGGTTTGTTTGGCCTCCAGTACCATAACGTGAACCAGGCTTACCTCGTTGAGCACTCTCGAGGCAAATAGAGCCTATCGCAATGTTCTCCTCCTTGCTGCAGGTTGAATAGTAATGTAAGGCTCCTCTATGCCATCTTCCACATTGACTGATTCATCATCATCATCTTTCTCAACATCATCCCCTTCCATGATTCTAAGGTTTGTGCAACTTTTCTTTTCCCTTGCCTCTCCTGACATCTCCTGGACTCTGCCGGGGTCCACTCCATGTCCCTTTCCTCATCAAGTGGTGCTTGGAGAAGATGGCAGAGTAGTACCCTTCCTTTTTTTGCTGGAGATCTGGGAGCCATTGATTCTAAAAGAGAAGGTTCTTGCTCAGCAGGAATCTTAGCCTCTTGTTCTGCTCCAACTTTGGGAAGATCTACTATTGCTGGCTGCAGCTGTGTAGGGGGCTGGCCTGGTTTGTAGTGGGTACCCAAGGTACTTACACCTTACACCAGGCCCAGTAATCCTTTAGTAGTGAAATGTAGTCTAGAAGCCAGGCTGTCCAGAGGTAGCTGTAGGCAAAGCAGCCAAGGCTGAACAAGGAGACATGCAAAGCTCTTGCAATACCACTGTAGTCACACAGTACTCACACACATGAAAGACAATTCTCAGTGTTACCAAAAGTAAAGGTACTTTATTTTAGTGACACAAGGCCAAAAATACTTTGAAGACTAAACTCCCTTAGGAGGTACGTGAATTACACAATATGTACACTAGTAACCAAAAACAGGTAAGTAAGCAGTCAAAAAATAGTGCAAATAGTGAAAATCACCATAGGTTGCAATGGGCTTAGGTGGAACACAAACCATATACTAAAATAGTGGAATGCGAAATTTGTTTTCCCACCTAGGCAAGTGTAGTGGGTAGAGGGGCGCTGGGAGTGTAAGAAAACACCAAAGGTAAGTGAAATACCCCACCCCAGAGCCCAGGAAAGCAGGAGTAAAACAAAGCAAGTTTCCTAAAGGACCCAGAGCACCAGTCGTCGCTGCAGAGAGGTGCCTGCTGAAGCACGGAAGTGACTCCGTCACTCCATGGGAGATTTCTACGGTTCTTCTGGTGCAGGATGAAGATGGGCAGTCCTCAGGGCGTGCACAACTTGGAAACTGTGGCACTTGCTGGCAGGAGCTGAAGTTACAAGGTCGCAGAAGTTGTCTTTGCTTCTTTGTTGCAGTTTTGTAGAGTTCCTGGAGCAGTCAGCGGTTGATCCGTTGAAAGAAGATGAAGTAAAGGATGCAGAAGATTCCTGCTGGAGTCTTGCAATCCGAAACTGAAGAAACACCCAGAGGAGAGACCCTAAATAGCACTCAGAGGGGGATTGGCTACCTAACCAGGTATGGACCTATCAGGAGGGGTCTCTGAGGTCACTTGCTGGCACTGGCCAATCAGATGCTCCCAGAGTTCCCTGACCGTCCTGAAAACAAGATGACAGAACCCAGGGACACTCCCCTTTCCTTTGTCCAGTTTCATGCCAGAGCAGAGGCTGGGGGTCCCTGAACAAGCGTAGACTGGATTATGCAAGGTGGGTACCATCTGTGCAAAGCATTCCCAGAGGCTCTGGGGAGATAACCCTCCCATGCCCGTAACACCTATTATCAATGGGAGAGGGTGTAACACCCCTTTCCTAAAGGAAATGCATTGTTCTGCCTTCCTTGGATTGAGCTGCTCGAGCCCCAGGAGGTCAGAAGCCTGTCTGTGAGGCGGCAGCAGCTGTGGCTGTGGTGAAAACCTCAGAAGACTGGTATGGCAGTACTGGAGATCCATGGTGGAGCCCCCAGGGTGCATGGAATTGGACCACCAATATCAGAATCAGTATTGAAGTACAATTCCCAGTTCTTAGATACCTTACATGGCAATATTCGGAGTTACCATTGTGATGCTACATATATGTATTGACCTATATGTAGTGAACACTTATAATGGCATCCCCGCACTCACGAAGTCCGGGAAAATGCGCCTGGGGTGCCCTCGCACACAGGTACTATGCACCTAGCCTTCAGGGTCTGAAGGTTAGACATATAGGTGACTTATAAGTGACCTAGTGCAGAAAAATGGCTGTGAAATAGTGCTTACACTATTTCACTCAGGCTGCAATAGCAGTCCTGAAGAAGTGTTTGTATGAGCTCCTTATGGGTAGCAAAAGAAATGCTGCAGCCCATAAGGATCTCCTGGAACTCTAATGCCCTGGCACCTAGGTACCATATACTGGGGACTTAGAAGGGGGGCTCCACTGTGCCAATTTGGAGTGGAATAATGGGTTACCAGCATATAAGTAAAAATTTGAACCAGAGAGAGCATAGTCACTGGAGTCAAAACAATAAAACATACTGACATGTAGGCCATAAACTATGAGCACTGGCATCCTGACTAGCACGATCCCAGTGACACAGTGAAAACACACTGACAAACAGGCAAAAATGGGGGTAACCGTGCTAGAAAGAGGCCACTTTCTCACTAGCTGCTGTCCACTTTTTTCTATTTTCCGAAATGATTGAACACTACTTTGCAAAAGGAACAAATCAAATTCAGCGTTACTGCTCATCGGCGACGCCATGATTGTAGTGGCATCCTAACTGACAGACATGGGCTTGCGCTGGGGTTGGGGTGGTGCTGTTGATATAAGAGTGCTGCTCCCAGGTTCCTCCCTGGAGGCCCGTGTGGCAGGCACACACTTCCTGGGAAAGGTTGCGGTTGGCACGCCACTGGAGAAGAGCTGCTTCTTCTCACTGACCACTTTCTTGAAAGCAACTTTCTTTGGGCCATCTTAAAGCTCTCAGTTGGCAGTGGCACTAAGCTGCACAAGTAGAAAAGATTGAAGAACTAACTGTACAGGCCTTCTTTTTGGCAGTACTGCAGGTGATGTGATGTCTCTTCTCTTGTGCACCTAAACGCAACTAAGCAAGAAAAACATGTTGTTAGTGAATCATTGCATTGTTGCAGGTTGAAATAATACAGACAAATGCAATATTAGTGTGGTTGGTTACTTATGTAATAAATACCAATTTAATCAATCATTGTAAAGTCTAACCACACCATAAAAATTCATTTCAAATCAGGCAGCACAACATGTTGTTTGCTTCAGCTTCATCTGTACACCTGTGTTAGTCAGAGAGAGGTGTATTGGTAAATGGAATAATACTTAACTTAAGGGGCAAGGTGGTCCGGGGAAACGGAATAATCATTAAAAATATTACTTTTGCTGCTGATGTCTCTGCAGTGCAAAGCAGCGAGGGTGTCCAGGAGGAAATTTAATTTTTGCACACCTAAAGAAAACGAATAAAGGAGCTTTTGGTTGATGGATGGATGGATTGATGGATGGAGGAATGGATGCATGGATCCAGGCAGAATGCAGAATTAAATCAAATGGAATTACAAATTTTAAAAAATTAAAAATATGAAGATAAATGAAAAATTTAAATACAAATTAAAATAAAAAAGCAAGAAATTAGAAAAAATGTAAATAACAAAACAAAAAAACTTTAAATTATAATACAAAATTTAAATAAAAAATCAAACTAAATTAATTTAAAATTTAAAAATAAAATAAAAAATAAATATAAAATAAAATATAATAAAATATAAAAATTAAAATTAAAATAGAAAGTTAAAACAAAAAATTAAAATGTAATGTTAAAAAAAACAAATGATCAATAATTGTCGATGTTTGTATGTAAGCCAAAGGCACACTGGCTGCATGCACACAATTTCTGCCAGGCACATGGTCAAACAACAACAACAAAGAGCAAGGAGGCCTGTAAACAAAGAATACATACAAGCCTATGGCAATCCTGAGCTGGCAGGATGCACAAAATGGCCACCAGCCACATGGGGAGACAATGAGAAGGAACAAGGAGGCATGGCAAGCAAAGAACACATGCAAGCCTATGGCAAAGGGACACTGGCTGGATGCCCAAAATGGCCACCAGCCACATGGTCAAACAGCAACAACAAGGAGCAAGGAGGCAGGGGGAACATAGAACATATGCAGGCCTACGGCAAAGACACATTGGCTGGATGCACAAAGTGGCTGCCAGAAACATGGTAAAAAAACAACAAGGAGCAAGGAGGCATGGCAAACAAAGAGCACATTCAAGCCTATAGCAAAGGGACACTGGCTGGGTGCACAAAATATCCACCAGCCTCATAGTCAAACAACAACAAGAAGGAGCAAGAAGGTATGGGGAACTTAGAAGAACACATGGAAGCCAATGGCAAAGACACACTGGCTGGACGTACAAAACGGCTGCCAGCAACATGGTCAAACAACAAAAAGGAGCAAGGAGGCATGATAAACAAAGAACACATTGAAGCCTATTGCAAAGGGACACTGGCTGGATGCACATAATGGCCACCAGCTACATGGTCAAACAACAACAAGGAACAAGGAGAACAAAGAGCACATGCAAGCCTATGGCAAAGACACGCTGCCTGCATGCACAAAATAGCCGTCAGACACATGGTCAAACAACAACTGCGAACAAGGAGGCATGGAAAACAAAGAACACATGCAAGTCTATGCACATAGACTACACAAAATGGCCCCCGGCCACACAGCATGGAGAGCAAAGATAATTGGTGGATTATGACAAACACACATACTGGCCTTAAAGAGGCATATTGGTAACACTGAAGAAAATACTAACATTACTTCAGCTATGCAAAACACGAAATTAACTGAGCTATAAAAATTTCACAATAACGGTGCACATCCTCCTATGCTATCAAATATTACTCACAACACATACACTTTTCGCAAAAAAACAAATGCAAACAATAGGCAATATTTGTAATTTTATCCAATGCCATCCCTGACCTAAATGAAGTTTTAAAAACATATACCACTGAAACATTTATTTCATGTGCTGATGACTACTAGTACTGGGCCTACTGGCTAGATGGCCCTTTGGAAATGTAGGACACAAAGTAAAATAATATTGCAAATGTTGCAAACATGTAGAAAAGGTACTGAGCTATGCAACAATTTTCCTTTACAAAAGATGAAAAATCAATGAAATGCTAAATAAATAATAACTGGGCCCCCTTCTTAAACCCTAGGCCACCCACCACTATACATTTTTAAAATTAAAGTAAAGTACAAAGAAATACTGGTCCATGCCTAAGCAAACAAACAACACCCTTATTCAATAGTTTGTGAACTTGTGTGATTTCACAAAAACAAAGCCATTAAATCCAAAGGTATATCCAGGAGAGAAAGAGAGTGACACATCCACCTTGTAATCCAAATGAAAAGTGACCAGGAGATGGACAAAGCAATGGGAGGAGCCTGCTGGACAGGAACAGGGAGTTGGAGTCTCTGGGGCACTTCCTTCCAGTTTCGCAAAAAAGAAAAAAGGCTTCTCACACTCAAAAAAATCTGAAACGTCCATTGGAGAAGAACATCCACTCAAAAATCTCTTTTTGACTAGATGTAGATGTATCTCAAATAGACAATTTAATCCAGGTGCATTTGCACCTGTGAGCTGGACTGTTTTGACCGCCATTGCAGCTGGAAACAGCACAAGCAAATGCGAAGTCTTTCCCTGCTCGCTAGCGGCCCAAGAATATTGTGGCACTCACGAGAGTGCGCCAAAACAAAATCTTACATGTGTGAATGAACTCTGCTAAATGCCGGAATTCAGAGACTCTGTGCTACTTCATGTAGCACAAAGTGCCTGAATTCCGCAAACTTGGCTGGCGGATCAGAGTTTAACACCCAGGCCTACAATTGAGGCAATGTCCTCCCCAGTGTGCTCTGGGGTGGCCTCTTCCTCTGCACCATCCGCATCCACTGTGGGACATTCATTGGCTGTTTTCCCATACCCCTTACCCTTCCCTCTCATGGCAGCTGTCTGTGCCATTTTTCTAGGCTCCAGACCTCCTTGACTCCCCTTCTGGGCAGCCATGGACCTGTTGGTCACAGCAATCCCAACATTTCTACAACATAAGTGCCATTTCTTCCCAGGCAGTGTGCCCATTAGTATTTCCCAGAAGACAGTTGACAAGCATGGTAGTGCTCACAGCAACTTTCAGAAGACCCAAGACCCCCCACTCAAATGGAAATAGGGTTGTAGATTTACCTGTTGTCTGCTACTACAACCTGGTTGAATGTATTGGTAATCAACTGCTCTGAGGGCTCCGGTCTCCCTCAGAGCCTCCATCCTCTCCCCCTTGATGGTGGCACACTGCCTATACATGAAAGAGTTTGAAGGAATGTGGGCTTTGTGCTCCATTTCCTTGCAACACAGGGACATTAGGGTAACCTCATTGGCTTCTAACCACTAACTGGGGTCATCTCCTCCCCAAGCACTACACTAGCCAACCTGGGGGATTTCCTCCAGTGGGTGGCTGAGCCCTCTTGTGGAATTTGCGATCACCCTTGTAATGCCCACACTCATAACATTCATAAAACTTGGGGGCAAACGTGTTATGGTTCTTATCAGAGAAGCCTTTTTTTCTGGTGGACAGATTGGGACCCTTTCCCAGGAGAACTATTTTGGGGGGCTTGAGGGAACTCCTTCTTTTTATCTCCCCCTCTTTCTTCTTGTGTGGGAACCCTAACCACCCGTTTGGGAGTTTCCCCAGTTGGATTCTAGGACACTTTGGTGCTGACCCAGAGGTACGCCTCCTCAGCAACCTTCCTGGTGTCAGTCAACTTACTATCCACCAATTGTTGGCTCAGCTCTATAAAACAGTGGTTGAGCATGTATCTTCTCAAAACCAGGCTTTACAGCTCAGTGAAATCATCTACTCTGCTGACCATCACTCATTCATTCAGTGTTTGCTATTCACAGAGGTATTTTCCAGTAGTATCTTTACGACTGTGAAGTTTCTGCACATAAAAACATAGGACTGCCCAATTTTTTTTATCTGCGCAGTCGTAAAGATACTGTTCATAAAATACCTTGATGAATATGAAACAATCATAAACATACACAAAAATCCAAGTTTACCTTTGTGAATCAGGCCTATATCTTTAGAACTGAAACAATTTAGATATACTACCAAAAAGGAGCCTTTACACCTCATAAGCTATATTTCTGAAACATTTCCATGCTACGTCCGTTTCAACAATACTCAATGACACAACACACCACTGCACTCCACTGAACAATACACAAATCCACTCCGTGACATATCAATCCACTCAATGACACCCCACTCTACTCTACAACAGTCCACTTTATTCTGACATTTCACTCCACTCTATGCCACTCCAAGGCACGCCATTCCACTGTATGCCATTCCACTCTCCGCCATTCCACTGTACACCACACCACTCCATTCCAGACTATTCCACTATATGCCACTGTACTGCATGCCAGTCCACTCTGAGCAATTTTACTCTATGAAACTTCACTCTATGCCACCCTTCCCAATCTACACCACTCCACTGTATGCTATTCCACTCCACACCACTCCACTCTATGCAACTCCACTGAACAGCATTCCACTCCATGCCACTCCACTCTACACCACTCTACTGTGCTACTCCACTTTATGCCACTCCACTCTATGCAATTTCACTCTGTGAAACTCTACTCTATGCCACTCCATGCCACTCTACACCACTCCACTATATGCTATTCCTCTCCATGCTACTCCACTTTATGCCATTCTACTCTACATCACTCAACTCTATGCTATTACATGCTATGCCACTTATCCATGTACCACTCTGCACCACTCTGGTTGAAGATATTCCACTCTATGCCACTCCGCTCTATGCTACTCCACTATATGACACTCCGCTCTATACTATACACTATATGACACTCCGCTCTACACCATTCCAGTATACTCTATTCAATTATATGCCACTCTATTGTATGCATCTCTACATCACTCCACTCTATGCTATTCCACTCTACCCTATTCCACTCTACGTCACTCCACTCTATGCCACTCTATTTATACCACTCCACTCTATGCCTTTCTACTTTATGCCACTCCACTTTACGTTACTCCACTCTATGCTATTCCACTCTATGCCACTGTACTGCACACCACTCCACTCCATGACTCTCCACTCTATAACACCACACTATAAGCTATTCCTCTCTCTGACACTTAACTCTACAACATTCTATGCCACTCCATTCTACGCAACTCCAGTCCATGCCACTCCAGTATATTCCATTCCATTGTATGCTATTCGGCTCTACTCCACTTCATTCTATGCCACCCCACTGTACGTCGCTCCACTCTATGCTATTTGACTACGCAGTACACTCTACTGCACTTTACAGCATGCCACTCCACTCTCTGCTATTCCACTGTGTGACACTCTACTATACTTCACTCTACGTAACTCCACTCTCTGCTATTCCATTCTTCAATACTCCATTCTACACCACTCCACTCTAACCCACTCCACTCTATGCTATTCTGCTCTACACCACTCCACTCTATGGGATTCCATTCTTTGTCACTCCATACTACTTTATTCAACTCTATGCCACTCCACTCTATACCACTGTACTGTACACAACTCTACTTGTGCCACTCTGTTATATGCCACTCCACTCTACCCTATTCCACTCTTTTCTTCTTGACTCTATGCCATTCCACTCTACGCTACCCCATTCACGCTACTCCACTATATACCATTATTGCACTCTACGCTATTTCACTCACCGCCACTCCACTCTACACCACTTCACTCAATGCTATTTTACTATACACCTCTGGACTGTATGCACTCTGTGCCACTCCAATCAATGCTATTCCACTGTACACCACATCAGTCTATGCCACTCCTCTCTCTGCTGTTTTACGTTATAACAGTCCACTCTACCCCACTCCATTCTATGTTGCTCCACTCTCTAGCCCCACACCACAAGCTATTCCTCTCTCTGACACTGAACTCTATAACACTCTAAACCTCTCTATTCTATGCCACTCCACTTCAAGCAACTCCAGTATATGGCATTCCACTTTACGCTATTCCACTCTATGTCACACCACTCTACACCACTTCACTCTGTGCAACTCTACTGTATGTCACTCCACTCTGCGCTATTTGACTCTGTATTCCACTCTACAGCACTCTACTGTATGTCACTCCAATCTATGCCACTCCACACTTCTCCACTCTAATATACATCACTGTAAACCACTTCACTATACGGTATTCTATTCTATGTCACTCAACTGTATGCCACTCCACTGTACGCTATTCCACTCTATGCCACTAAATTCTATACCACTCCACTCTATGCCACTCCAGGTCACTCCACTCTACGCTATTTCACTATACGCCTCTAGACTGTATGCAGTCTACGCCGGTTCACTCAATGCTATTTCACTGTTCCCCACTTCCCTGTATGCGACGCCACTCTACACTGTTTGACTGTATGCCACTCCATTCTACTCCACTCCACTCTATGCTTTTTGACTATATGCCACTCCACTCTATGATTCTACACCACTCCACTCTAAGCCTCTCAACTCTACTCCATTACACTCCTGTATTTGCCATTCCACTCTATACTAACCCACTCTTTGCCACTCAATTCTATGCCACTGTACACCACTCCACTCTATGGTATTCTACTCTACATCTCTCCACTATACACCACTCCACTCTATACTATTCCGTTCCATGCCACTCCACTCTAGGCCACTCCAGAATCCACTACTCCACTTTATGCCACTCCACTCTATGCCACTCCATTCTATGCCACTCCACAGTATGCCACTCCATTCTATGCTACTCCACTCTTCACCACTCCACTATACACCACTCTGCTGTATGCTATTGTATTCCATACCACTCAACTGTACCCTTTTACACTCTCCACGACTTCACTCTACACCACTCTACGTCACTCCACTCTATGTCACTCCACTGAACTCCACTCCACTCTTTGCCATTCCACTCAACACCATTCCGCTCTTCACCGTTCTGCTCTATGCCACTCTACTCTATTCTGTTTGGCTCTGTGCTACTCCACTCTATCCCACTCTGCTGTATGCCACTCCTCTCTGTGCCATTCTACTTTATGCCACTCCTCTCTATGCCACCACACTTCACTCTTCACCACTCCACTCTACGCTATTCCACTCTACGGTATTCCACTTTATGCCACTCCACTGTACACCATACCGCTACACACCATTCAACTGCACACCACTCTACTGTATGCCACTCCACTCTAAGCCACTTCACTCTATGCCACTCCACTGTAATCAATTCTACAACACTAGTCTACAACATTCCACTCTATGTCACTCCACTCTATACCACTCCACTCTCCGCCATTCCACTCTACACCATTCCACTCTTCACCATTCTGCTCTATGGCACTCTACTCTTGTCAGGAATAAGGCCAGTGTGATTATTGTCTTTGGGGATTCAATGTGTTGTCCTATTGCTGACTATGTTTTCCCTGGCAGGACATAACATTAGTTTCTGTTTGTCCAAAAGACTTAAACAGCCTTTAGTAGGGTATGGTGTGGTTCATTGGGAGACTGGCTGAAATTGAGGATATAGGGCATTTAGTTGTCTTTGAATAGTAGTGTTGTTGTGTGATAGACAAGATGAGACAATATGAATTGTCATAGGCAGTGACTACTTTGAGAAAAATAAGTGCTGGGGTCCAAAGTTTGTCCAGAAGACTGTGTCCACCCCCTACCAAATGTTGGGGTAACAAATAACAATTCTGCAAAGTCTTGATTCTACTGCATGCTTCTTTCTTTCACAACTTGATACCCCTTGACTCTTTATAGCACTCTTGCATGTTCTTTTTTATTCCTGTATTCTCCCATTGTCACAGGCTTTCTGCCTTTCTCTTCCCCCTTCTTTCCCATTTGTGTGTTTTCCTACTTTTGCCCTGGACCAAAGTTAGTTCAGGAAAAATGGTTACCAGAAATAAGTGCTGGTGGGCCTCACCTGCAACCACTGGCTCAATTTAAGTTTTGTGCAGAGGGTAGTAGAAGAATTTGGCAAGAAAAGAAAGAGGTTGTGTGAGATTGAGGGGAGTATGAACGTTTAGTGTGCAGGAGAGTGGAATAATTGCTATAGTCATTTTGTACTGGTGTTTTATAGTTGTTTTGCCAGCTTGGCAGCCATTTTTAAGTTAGCGGGCAGTATCTCCATCACAGCAATGGAGTAATTTACTCCATTGCCCTGGTGGAGAAACAGGTCACCCGCCCATATCTAAATTAGGCTCTCAGTCCTTAAAAGCCCCTATAAAGATTTCATTACACAGTCCAAGCGTCATGCAAAACCCAACTGCAAAGCTTCAAAAAGAGGACTTCATTTCTTGGTACATGTAGGATTCCTATCCTCTGTAAACACACCTGTAACTATCCTCTCATTCTACCACAGCTCCATAGAAATGCATGGTGGTCCCACACTGTAAATTTGTTATTGCTTCCACAGAGTATATGCATTAATGGTCATAGACTCAGAAGTATATAATTGAGGCTTTCACACAGCGCAGCAAGCCAGCTTGCTGTGCTGCGTTAAAGGGAAATGACAGGAGTGCACCATATTTAACATAACATGGCGCATTCCTGTTCTTTCCTTGCACTGGAACCCTTTTGGCTGCCTAGCGTCATAGATAGAGATAAACATTAGTAGAAACAAAGATATTTTTCCTCGTCATGCCTCAACATCTTTAAAACCCCCTGCCAATTTTTGATCCACAGGTCATTCATAACTGAATGTCACAATATTACCTGATGACACCCTAATGTAAGAGAGGAAGGTTGGTTTGTTTAGCTATGACATCCCAATTTCTAATATAGGTATCATTTTATAAAGGTAAATAATTCTGCTACTATTGTGTGTCTGCTTCCCACTGTACAAAACTATGAATAAATAAATGGATATATCATCATCGTACATTCGAATGGAAGCTTGTGTTATGATCCTTGTCAGGTGCTTTGTAGAAGTTCTAGGGAAAGTGCTGGTAGATATGACAGGTGACATGCTTGATCCATATAATTGGTGTGCTGATTGTAAACGGATCTGTTGACTCTAATATGTATAAAGGGATCTGCTAGGAAGGATCTTATCTGCTGAAGGCTCATGCATTAAACCAGAACACACACTATTGGTTCATGAACTTCTTTTCACTGGAAGTTACTTTATAATGTTGCAAATTAAGGTGTTTGGGTATCCTGAGTCAAGCGATGAGATCAAACATCACTAATGTGACTTATGTCAACTGAAATAAGTTTGGTGTCCCTTTCTGATCCTAATCTACACTCACCATCAATCAACAGGTGTAGGAGGCTGTCCTGGTTTGTAGAGGGTACCAAAGGTTCTTTCACCTTATACCAGGTTCAGTTATCCCTTATCAGTAAAATGTAGTCAGTGTCTAAAAGTCAGGCTGTTTAGTGAAAGCTGTAGGCAGAGCAGTCAAGGCTGAAATAGGAGACATGCAATGATCTTGCAATACCACTGTAGTCACACAGTACTTAAACACATGAAAGACAATACTCAGTGTTACAAAAATAAAGGTACTTTATTTTAGTTACACAATGCCAAAAATACTTTGGAGACTGTACTCCCTTATGAGGAAAATAAATCACACAATATATACACTAGTAACCAGAAACAGGTAAGTAAATAGTCAGAAAATAGTGATAACAGTGAAAATCACCATAGGTTGTAATGGACCTAGGGGGAACACAAACCATATACTAAAATAGACGAATGCGAAAGTCGGTTTTCCACCTAGTCAAGTCTAGTGTGTAGAGGGGCACTGGGAGTGTAAGAAAACACCAACGATAAGTAAAATACCCCACCCCAGAACCCAGGAAAGCAGGAGTAAACATACTAGAAGTCATGATAGAAGATAATGCAAGAACCAGAAGAGACTGCAAGACACCAACAATGGATTCCTGGACTTGAAGACCTGTGGAAAAAGGGGACCAAGTCCAAGAAGCACTGAAGAGTCCAGGGAGAACAGGAACCCCTGCTAACCCAGATGAAGGTGCAAAAGTGGAACCACCAATGGGAAGACAAAGTTAGTATTGCACCAAAAAAGACAGATGCATGTTCCTGGTTGGTGCAGAAGATATCCCACGCCGGATGGATGAATGTACTCTGGTTTGCGTTGCTGGGTTCCGCCAATGAAGCCTTGGCAACCAAATGGCACTGCCAAGGACCAGGAGGGACCTGGTGGCCTCTAACCAGGAGGGGAAACAGAGGGGGCTCTCAGCAACTCAGAGAGCCCTCAGAAGACCAAGCAGCGTGCATAGGCATCCCACAGCACAGGGAAAAAGGAGGTGCAAATGGAGGCCCACTCAGCACGACACAAAGGATTCCCATGCCGCTAGAGAACCACTCAGGGGAGGAGTGCTGGTGGCCTAAGCTGGGCTGTGCATGAAAAACTTCTTGGAAGGTGGTACACAAGCCTTGCCAACTGCAAGTCACGCGGTGCACGGGGGTACTGTCTTGCATGGGGAGGCAAGCTCTTACCTCCACCAAAGTTGGACAGCTGGACGTTGGGACTGCCGGAGTAACTTTAGTCCACCATCTCTTTAGTCGAGTGTTGCTGGATCAACACCTGTCATCTGGACAGGGGGTCCACGCCATCGGTTGCAGCTGCACAGAGGTGCCTGCTGAAACAGGGAAGTGACTCTGTCACTCCACGGGAAATACCTTCTGTTCTTCTGTTGCAGGCTGAAGACAGGCAGTCCTCAGAGGATGCACAACCTAGAAACTGTTGCAGTTGCTGACAGGAGCTGAAGTTACAATGTTGCTGAACTCGTCTTAGCTTCTTTGTTGCAGTTTTGTAGTGTTCCTGGAGCAGTCAGCGGTTGATCCATTGGTAGAGATGAATTAAAGGATGCAGGAGTCTTGCAATCCGAATGTGAAGAAACACCCAGAGGAGAGACCCTAAATAGCCCTGAGAGGGGGATTGGTCACCTAACCAGGTAAGCACCTATTGGGAGGGGTCTCTGACATCACCTGCTGGCACTGGTCACTCAGATGCTCCCAGAGTTCCCTGACCATCCTGAAAACAAGATGGTAGAACCCAGGGACTCTCTGGAGGAGCTCTGGGCACCACCCGTGGGGTGGTGATGGACAGGGGAGTGGTAACTCCCCTTTCCTTTGTCCAGTTTTGCACCAGAGCAAGGACTGGGGTCCCTGAACTGGTGTAGACTGGATTATGCAAGGAGGGCACCATCTGTGGCCTTCAAAGCATTTCCAGAGGCTCTGGAAGGATATCCCTCCCATGCCTGTAACACCTATTTCCAAAGGGTGAAGGTGTAACACCCCTCTCCTAAAGAAAATGCATTGTTCTGCCTTCCTAGGATTGAGCTGCTCAAGCCCCAGGAGGGCAGAAGCCTGTCTGTGAGGAGGCAGCAACTGGGCTGCAGTGGAAACCTCAGAAGGCTGGTATGGCAGTACTGGGGGTCCACTGTGGAGCCCCCAGAGTGCATGGGATTGTGCAACCAATACTGGAATTAGTATTGGGGTACAATTCCCAGTTGTTAGACACCTTACCTGGCCATATTCGGAGTTACCATTGTGAAGCTGTCCATAGGTGTTGACCTACGACTTCACGAAGTCCGGAAAAATGGGCCTTGACAATGTGGGGGCACCTCTGCTAGTGCAGGGGTGCCCTTACACACACACATGTACTTTGCACCCAGCCTTCAGGGTTGAAAGACCTGATATATAGGTGACTTATAAGTGACCTGGTTCAGTGAAAATGGCTGTGAAATAGTGCATGCATTATTTCACACAGGCTGCAATGTCAGTCCTGTAGAAGCCTTTGTATGGGCTCCTTATGGGTGGCAAAAGAAATGCTGCAGCCCATAAGGATCCCCTAGAACCCCAGTGCCCTGGGTACCTACGTACCATATAGTAGGGACTTATAAAGGATGTCCAGTATGCCAATTTAGAGTGAAGTACAGTCACTAGTATGTAGTGACAAATTTAGAAACAGAGAGAGAATGAACACTGGAGTTCTGATTAGTAGGACTCCAGTGACAATTTAGAAAACAGTGAAACACACTGACAAGCAGGTCATAGACCATAAGCACTGGGGTCCTAGCTAGCAGGATCCCAGTGACACAGTCAAAAACACACTGACATCAGGCAGAAATTAGGGGTAACATCCCAAAAAGAGGGTACTTTCCTACAACAGGTTATTTGCTTCCTCTTTTTTTTGACTTGTTGTGTCATCTTGCCCTTCCGGATCTTTCTGGGCAACAAGAGATTTGAAATGAAGCAGTAAATTAGTAGACCTTGTTATCAGCTAATAGTCTGGATTAATCTGCAACAGTAAATTTGTTATGGTGTGCTTAGATCCAGTTGTAATATGCCTTGAAGAAGGATACAAACTTCATCAAAGTAGTAACAAATCATAGCATTGATCTCGGCCACAATGGCCTTGGATTGATCGGAAGGTTTGCTGCTTTAGTGTTTAGCTGGCCACCTTTGGTACTTGTGCAAGATTCAGTTTCACAAAAACGTACATAGTTATCTGGATGTTGAATGAGATGATGGATATTATGGGACATAGGCCCTCATTATGACATCGGCTGTCTTTTCCCAAGACCGCCGATGGCAAGGGTGCCAGAAGACCGCCAGTGCTGGCGGTCTTCCGCCTGCCATAATCTGGACACTGCTGGATTTCCACCACAATTAGGGCGGAAATACAGCAGTAGCCATGCTGGCAGGCGAGGCACCTGGGCGGTGCTACCATCTGCACCGCCCCTCCAAAAGGACGCCACAAGCCGTACTATGGCCATGAATGTGGCCTGGTTGTGTCCTGCTGGTGGGGCGCTGCCGGCGGTAGCAGCGCCCCTTCCTGTTCCCTGCCGGACAACCTCCTCACCAGACAAGGTAAGTCGGGCATCCAACAGGGGAGGTGGGAGTTGTTTGTGGGGTCTGACTGAGTGTTTGAATGTGTGTGTGCATGTGTGAATGTGTCTGTGAGTGTTGTGGTGTATGTGTGCTTGTATGCATGTGAGTGAATGCGTGTATGGATGTGTGTGAGTGAATGGGTGTATGGAAGTGGAGTTGAATGGGTTTATCCGTGATGCATGTGGGGGTGTGTGTATGCATGTATGAGGGTAGGGGGTGGGGTGCAGTGACTGTATGAGGGGTGGAGTGGTGCGGGGCACTATGTGTGTAGGGGGCTGGGGTGGTCAAGTGCTTGCTGGGGGGGGTGGGGAGCCGTCTACCGGTGACAGGGAACTAATTCCCTGTCACTGGTAGCCCTACCGCCATGGTTTCTGTGACGTTGCTACCGCCGTGGAAACCATGGCAGTAGGCCTGCTCAAAATGTCACCCACGTTCTTTTGTGGACCGCTGGGTTGGAGATAAACATCTGCGGCCTGGAGGTTAATACCGCCATGGCAGTATGAGTGGAGATGTGGCGGTATTCTGAATACCATCACATTAATCCTGGCAGTCACAAGACCACCAGGGTCATAATGAGGGCCACAATGTGATGATCTGGAATGTGATGACTATTTTACGTGTGTACTGGGTTGGGTGGCTATGCGGTATCTGGTGGCTTAGTGAACTAATGCATCCACTGTAGGGGCCTCAGCTCAACATCATGATCACAAGTTCAAATCCTGGTGCATCTACTCAGCCTGTCATCCTTCTTAGGTCAATAAAATAAGTACCATTGAGTTGGGTCACCATAGACATATGTTATTCAGCACCAAGAAACCCTTCTGGGTGAAAGTGTGCTTTACAAAAACGCATGGTATGTTATACCTCATGAATCACGCTGAAATTAGAAGGAAACCGACATCGCGTTTTTAACAACTACAAGTACCATGACCCTTTGCCTTGTTCTGGCTGGGCATTTCCTATATATAATGTAGCCACACCAGGTGATCCAAGCTTGCTATTCGAACTATTCCTTCTGAAGTCAGAGAGGAGCAGTGCAATTTCTCTCATGGGTTCATCGCTGTTTGTCTCGGAATATTGGTGTGACAGTGACCTACTTTCACCTTTGCGGTGCAGAAAGAAACGCCTTAGAAACAAGATTGTTTAAAAAAAATCTAAGTTTTCATGTTGTTAACATCTGCTTCAGCCTTCTTTCAAAGAACGTAACAAATATACATATTCAAATATGTTTACCTTTGCAATGAATGCTGTTTAAGGACATTTTTGCAAACAAGTAACTCTTACAAGAAAAGCAAAGTTCATGCCGTGCGTGACACTGGAGAATGTGCCTGCAGCTTGGCTTGGAGCATATGGTGTTTGATACTTTCAATTTAAAAAAGCTAAACGACTTGTTTTCTCAAGATTAACTCTTCAGCAACTTTATACAAAACACTGTTGCATGTTCACTGGTGAGTTCTGTTACTTGTTTTTTCGATTGCTAACTTCGACACAAATAATTCCTTCCAGTAATAAGGACTTGCTTGTTCAGAACCTGCAGGAAAGCGGATTCATTATTTTTGTTTCACAACCATCGTAGGCACTTAAGTTTCATTTGTTGTTTACAAACTCATATTGAAAACTTATCATTAACGGTACTCGAGGAAAGCGTTATCCAGGTGAACCAGTTAAGGGACCTTTAAGTGCTATGAAAAAGCTCTGTTTTTTGGATTTTCAATAACATAAGGAAATTCATGTTCTGAGATAAGTGCTGTCATCTAAAAAGATCAAAAAACTCTTTCCTAAACAAAGAAGCTCTTGCTTGAGTTGATACTTGTTTGATGATAGAAACTTTGAGAAATAAGAACACTTGTGTTATGGATTTTATTTCTCCACGTTTCTTATTTTTTGGGAGCTCATTTCCTTTTTTTTCGAAAAAAAGATTTTCAAGACGTTTATTAGCGGTATCAGCGGTATTACACATATATATTTTTTAGAGGATCATTGAATATAACATATGCATATACCACACTAGCATATCATACATTTGTCATTTCAGGTCTCCTTCCTTGCTGTCCCTTTCCCTCCTCCTTCCCCTCATCTGGCATTTCAGGGTTCCTGTGTCAGATTCATTAAGGACCCCAGTGGTGCCTGAAAATGGGTCCATTCTCAGCATCGTGCCATTCCTGAGAAGTGTTGGATTCTTTTGAAACAAACCTGCCCAGCCTGACACATAATTAGTGGTTGCCTCAATGTGACTCCCTGTATCTTAAGGTCTTAGCTTCCGGTATGGCTAGTAGGTTTTTATGCTGCTAGAGAAGAGTGTTCTTAATTGCTTCTAATATATATCTCTGCTCAGGAGATTTTGAACTTCTTACTTCCCTTATTGGATGGCATTATTGCTATAGTTGTTTTGAATTAGGATGTGGTACCATTCACACACTTTAAGACTGGCTGTGTCAAACTCCACCAGGTTTCCACATTTTGGCACTGCTCTTTAAAGCTTGTTTGATCTGTTTCAGATGCTCCCTGGGCAACTCTTTGGCAACTTTCAGTTGCTTTAGGAACCTTGGAGTCCTTGTCTCAATTATTCTGATGGCGACACACTTTGATTTGATGAGGGGTTCCAGTGGCATTGCATCATTCAAGCACTAACATAAACACCAACTTTGGCCAATGAATCAGTAAATGTGTTGAGGTTGCTTAAGTACAAAGGCTAAATGTGTTCTGCGTGAATGATCTCAGATCATGGAATTTGAGTGGGAAACCTGATAATGTAATACTCGGAAAGATAGGTCCTTGGTATTCTGACAATATTAAATCAAGGGTCATTTTAAAGGAAAATGCCTCCCTGAAGGCAGGCATACATGTATGTATGTACGTATGTATGTACATGGCATATATGTAGCCCAGAACTGGCCAAAAGACAGTGGAGCTGTATGTGGCCAAAGACAGTCAGAAAGTCAATGATTAATAGATGCTGGGTGGTGGACATTTAATGCAATGTGATGTAGTGCTCTTTAAAGAGGCAAATAGAAGAGGCAAGTTGCTATTGGGCTACTAAACCCACGATTTTGTTCATTCTAGTTCTGCAATCTGCACCAATATGGAGAAAGGAAACTGGACCTCCGTCAAAGAATTCATCTTTTTGGGCTTTCTTAGTCACCCAGAGCGGCAGCTGCCCCTCTTCTTCATTTTCTTTGCTATGTATATAAGCATTCTGCTAGGAAACCTGACAATTGTCCTTCTCATCAGGATTGACTCTAGACTCCACACACCAATGTACTTCTTTCTGAGCATCCTGGCATGTGTCGACATCTGCTTCACCACTATGACAGTGCCCAAGCTGCTAATAGACCTGGTGACATCGAAGAGGACAATTTCATTCTCTGCTTGCATCACCCAGTTGCATTTCTTTCTTTCATTTGGCAATATGGACAGTTACACACTGGCAATAATGGGTTTTGATCGATTCATGGCAATATGTCATCCTTTACATTATGTACGATTCATGTCAAGGAAGTTATGTAAATCATTGATAGCCTGCGCCTGGGTGGCTGCATCTCTACATTCATCACTGCACAGTGTCTTGACCTCCAGGTTAGTCTTTTGTGGCTCCAATAAAATTGAACACTACTTTTGTGATATCCCACCTCTTCTGAAGTTATCGTGTTCAGACACCACCATCAATGAGCTTGTACTGTCCACAGAGGCAACTGTATTCATAGCAACTCCCTTCCTTTTTATTGTTATCTCCTATAGTCAGATAGCTCCGGTCATTCTAAGACTGAAGTCCTCCACTAGAAAAACAAAAGCTTTCTCCACCTGCCTCTCCCACCTCACCTCCACAGTACTATTTTATGGTCCTATATTTTTTACATATGCTTGGCCATCCGCAGTCTTTACTCCGGATAAGAGCATATGGGTAAGTGTAATTTACTCCATGGTGACGTCTTTCCTCAACCCTTTCGTGTATAGTATAAGAAATGAGGAGGTCAAAGGGGCATTCAGGAAGATGATAGGTAAAATTCAAGGATATCAATAAATATTTCAGAAAAAGAGGAAAACGTGGTGTTTTGTAAAGTTTGTTAATGTGGGGTGTGGGTGTGTCTGTGTGCACAGTTATACATATAAACGATACATTTCATGCTGTTGTGATTCTCTGATACACTCACATAATAAAAATACAACTTCACAAAAGCCACAAAAATCATCAGTTTAAATGTATGTTCTACTTATGATCCCAACCAATGGGTCATAATTCCTCCAAATCACTGAGGGGGGGCAGGTTATTCTGCAGAGAAATAACTGTTTGGTTTAAGCAGTACCAACAATGTTACAGTCAAGGAAAGAAGCCAATCATATTCCTAAACCAATTTAGAAACATAGAGGATGGTGTGATGAGCAAAAAGGCAGCAAAAATAAAAATTGGGTAATGGGAACAGGAGATATGTTTTTTTGAAGTTTTAAGGCAAAAAACTTTTATAAAAAATGAAGCACCATTGTAAGGTTTGTAGATGAACTAGGTATGATTTCAGGCTGACTGCAATGGACCCGAGAATGAGCTACACTTAGCGGGTTGCACCATCAAAGGTTTTTACCTTGGGACTTAGCCTACTTTTTGAGGCTCAACATCTTTCAGTATCAGACGGTCCAAAGCTGAAGCCAACAAGGTTCCTCAAAATTAGATACACTGTCATTTTGCTTTAAAAAATATTTATGGGCTAAGAAAATCCACTGGATGTAATACCCCAAACTATTGTGGTTCTTTTGACGAACAGGTGGGCAAAAGGCACATGAATATGCTAGGGAACCATTATCAGTAATGGTTTAAGACAGGGGTCTTCAAACTGGGGGGCGGACCCCCCTAGGGGGGCCTCCTGTGACCCCAGGGGGGGAGCAGGGCTCTGGTCAAAAGAAGCATTACCCAGATAACAGTGTTTCTTTTAAGCAGGAACATGTTATTGTATTTTTAAATAGGTAACAGTACTTAACTACAATGTTTAAATATGTCTAGACATATTTAAACATTGCCATCTTTAAATAATATTGGGGAAAAATTGTGAGGGGGCCAAGTGATTTTTATTTTTCAACTGGGGGCGCATCATTAAAAAGTTTAGAGACCACTGGGTTAAGAGGTTAGAGTATTATTCTTAAGAGACCTTCATTACCTCCAATGGTTGGACAAACAATTCATCTGGTGAGCCATAACCAACTTTGATATGGGGGCTTAGAACATTTTCATGCTTTCGTAATAAAAGAAACAATGCATTCACTATAGAAAGCATGAGTGCCTTCAACGGATCCATCATTTCAGCTGGCAATATGTGTGGAGCTTATACAGAAATATTACAATATATTTATGTATCTGCAATTCCCCAAGTAGTACATATTCCCCCACAACTCTAAATTTGAAATGCAAGATAAGCAGAAGATGAAATAGTAGCACCCTGCAGATTTGCTTCAGTACATCCTACACAGTTGGAGGAGAGGCAGAATTCCTAGTAATCTCATAAAAGTGGACAATCATTTCTTCAACTAACTAATGAAAGGCAAAATTTGCAGAGAGTTGCTTGTCAAAAGACCAGCTTTATGGTAGAAACCTAATACCACAGGTGAAGTCCAAGGTCAGAGGAACACAACTCAAAATCACATTATTGAGTATAATGACAGCAAAACCATCAAGAATAGAAGTTGGTGCTAACAATACATCAGTACATGAGTAGTGACCAGCCAAGCAGAGTAAAGTGTATACGCTGTCTTATCCACATAAAGGTATACTTATGCATCCTTAAGGCACAGTTTTCTAAAAGATGAATGATAGTAGCTCATCAACTGAACGTGCAAGTACAAGAAAGCCTGATCAGAGTCTAGATGTAGACATGTGCGGAAATTAGAATTTCCACTAATAATAATGGAGGCAGTCCCACTAACTGAGGCCATTGTCACCTCCTAAGAGATAAAGGCTCATCAGTACTGATATTATAAACCAGGCATACAGTCAGGCAATTCCGAGCAGAGTTAGTCTCACAAAGTTAAATTCTGGTAAACAAAAAAAGAGTCAACGGAAACCAGGGCATGCATCAGTCCAGCAAGTATGGCACAGACCTGGTTTATAAAGAGTAGCTCTCTAGAATGTTCTGCTAGGGTATTACACATCTGAGGGCATATATACCACAGTCTTCAGTAGCTTGTTATCCCAGGTACAAGCTACATGCTGTCTCACCATAGCTTCCACATCCTTGTCCGAAATCATACACAGAAACATCAGTTCTGACATATCCTTTCTGTCATTTCATGTTGTTCATGCTCATGTGCCATCATTCACCACTAACAGAATTCTCTCCCTCAAGCTTAAGGGCCCTGCCAAGCTTCCTTCTTCTGAAAATCTCCCCATGCCAAGATAACTGCAGAACAACACTGTCAAAATTAATTTCTTGTTCTTCAAGGATATTCCTCCTAGCTCAATATGATTGCACACAGTTTACCACCCTGCACAATTCATTGTCTTCCTGACATGCACTTGATCCACTTCTCCAGAGGTGTATACGTAAGAGTTACATCGCTTTTCTCCACCACTATACACTCCTCTTCAATTTCATTAACTTGATTGTTCACTATTGGCAAACATGACAATTGGTAGGCAGTAACATTTCTTATTCCAGGAACGTGCTCCACCCTGGCCACACGCTCCTGTAGTGTGAAAAGACATTGGACAGTACAAGAGAATTGCTTTTCAGACTATTTAGTGTAAAAAGATCAACAAATGACTTATGAGTGGTATTGGAAGCGCTAGTGTGTGGACTGAAGGGCAGGACTACAAGCCCCAGCATTCCGGCCTGGCAGGTACGGGTCCAGCAACATTTAGAGCCAGTCTGGCGCTTAGTTATCCTGGGGCCAAACGCGATGCAGGATGCGCTAGTGTGTTGACTGCAAGGCAGGACTACAAGCCCCAGCATTGACATGGGACTCGCTAATATGTGGACGGAAGGGCAGTACTACAAGACTCAGCAGTCCAGCCCCAGTGAAGGTGGGGCCAGCATTGATTGATGCCAGTCAGGCCCATATCTACCCCAGAATCAAATGCGGCATGGGATGTGCCAGTGTGTGGTCTGAGGGGCAGGACTACAAGCCCTAGCATTCCAGCCCCAGTGGAGGCAGGGTCAGCAACATATGGTGCCTGTCTGATACATAACTACCACAGGGCCAAACGCAGCATGTGATGTGTGTGGAACGTACCTAGGCATGCCCTTGGGCCAAGACTGGTTCTAGAGCAGGCCCGTCTGCCCCCATCCAAGGCCAGAGGAGGCCAAGCTTGGCCTCCCCATTTACATCTACTGTACACAGCGTGAAATGGGAAAAGTAAAAATCTTTTTGTTCTACTGGCCCAAGTGCCAAAAAGGGACCCCAGAACTGCCCGTCCATTATTTTGTATCTCACTTCTGCACTTTGGGGCTTTAAATGATGAAATTCAGACTGTGGTTGAAGAACGAGGACGGGGGGGGCATTATTCTGCCACTGCTCACCGGTTGGAGAAAAAGAGGGGGGAAGACTCAGCACATGGAAAATAAAGGGGTTGCACCACTAAGAGAAGATGACAAAGCGTGGGTTAAAGTGTCTGAGATCCATTCTTACCCAGGTACCTCCTTCTTTAAACTGTTTCAGCCCACCAAGAACAATAAAAATAAGGTTGTGGGAGCCAAAAGGAAGACTGCTATTGGGTAGACTAACCCTAATGAGGGCAGTACTGCCCCCCGGTTGCTGCAGATTCATTACCTCGCAATGTAATTGGGACTTGACCTGAACATTGAGTAGTATAACTACTCACATTGAACCACTGATTAATAACTTTTATGAGAAATTTGAAATGCTATTCGAAAATGTTTAGGAAGGTCTGTATGATAAAGTGTCTGTGTCAGAATCTGGGCTTTGTATTGGTAGAGAAAATTAAATCCAGGGTCAGTAGTACATGCCCCTTTTCAGTGGTGGTAAATCCACCTCAAGGTAACTATAGTGACATGGCTTGGAATCACCTCCCTCTTAATTTTTCTGATACCTCTAATAGAAGAAATTGATTTGTGGTAAGGCAGGTAAACCCAAGCACACCACATCTGGAGTCTCAGGTGAGAGGTGGGTGGCTCCTGAGATTATCAATATTCAGCATGATCAATATTCCCTCTATCCAGACTCTTACTACCCAATAGGAGCAACTCATTTTGAAAGTTAGAGGAGCGGAGGGGAAAGGAGATAGTAGTCTTTCCTTCACTCCCCCGAATAGACCAGTGAATCCCTATTACAGGTTACACCTCCCCCTGAATCCATACATCAGGTTGCCATTTTAACCAGAGTTCCAACACTAAGGCGGTCATTCTGACCGCGGCAGGCGGCTAGGTTACCGCCATATGGCCGCTCCGCGGGCGGCCATTCTGGCTTTCCCGCTGGGCCGGCGGGTGACCGCCAAAAGAGCGCCCGCCGGCCCAGCGGGAAAGGCCCTGCAACAAGGAAGCCGGCTCCGAATGGTGCCGGCGGAGTTGCAGGGGTGCGACGGGTGCAGTTGCACCAGTCGCGATTTTCACTGTCTGCTAAGCAGACAGTGAAAATCTTTATGGGGCCAGTGGCATGGGCAGTGCAGGGGCCCCCAGGGGCCCCACGACACCCGTTCCCGCCATCTTGTTCCTAGCGGTAAAAACCGCCAGAAACAGGATGGCGGGAAGGGGGTCTGAATCTCCATGGCGGCGCTGCTTGCAGCGCCGCCATGGAGATTCAGCCCATGCAGGGGAAATCCGGCGGGAAACCGCCGGATCCCCTTTTATGACCGCAGCGGGCTGGGAAGCACCGCCAGCCTGTTGGCGGTGCTTCTGTGGTCCCCGGCCCTGGCGGTCTTGGACCGCCAGGGTCGGAATGACCCCCTAAGATCAGAAATGAAAGAATGTACCATCCAGTTAGAAAACAAAGTTATGCATTGGTGTAAAAGACATATGGGATGGGGTGGAATCACTTAGCAGCCCACATCAATATGGTTAGAAGAACTAAGTGGGTAGATAATAGGGAGACAACCTGGGAAGGGGATTGTATTATGATTAATTTTGAACAGCCAAATATTGCCAGATATTTAATACACCCAGCTTCTCAGACTATCCCCACTCAACAGGGATTAAGGTACTTGCATTGGGTTAATTTTATTCACCAAATGTTACTTCAAATGTCAGAGATTCTAAGAAATTACTAGGAAACCACGTAGGCCAGCAAGACACAACCTGGCAGTAGTGTATACCTACACAACTGACAAATAGATTCCATCCCATAAGCACTCTGGATTGTAATGATTGACTGACCACTTCTGCTAAAAACCCACCCCCGTACAGGGAGGAGTTGATTGCCACTTAACCAATCAAACTCCTGCTATAGTACAAAAGCCAAATACACTTACCAAGTTTCTGAGCTGGAACATTGCCAGCCTAGACAACAATGTTATGAAAGGACATCACATAGTGAGGCTTTAAGAAACATGGGATATAGGTAGTTCCTTCCACATGTACGGGCAACTCTTGTTTTTCTCCCCAGCCTCTCCTTCTTTAGCGGGTAGAGCTAGGAGCGGTTTGCTCATCATGGTTTCTCTAGATATCACCTGTGAGACCTTCTAAGTTGACACGGTTCACAGTATTTGTTTGCGGTCAAGTTAGTTTAAAGCCCCCTAGAATGCTTATCATTTTGGGTTACCTGATGCACATTTACTAATCATAATCCATCACCTCTCAACATTGAGTGGAGACTGGAGGAGAAAGTAGTGATTAAAGTAGGACTTGAGGCGCACAATATTGAGTCTGTAGATCAGGGTTGTAGAATAAAGTGTAACAAGGTGGCCCCAGAGTTCATCCTACATAACACACGCATGTGATCAGGACATTTGTACTTGTTTAGAGGCTACCTCCCATCCCAAAGTATTGTTATCTGCCTTTAATAGGGTTTGTGTGAAAGAATCTAGGAGTTTAAACTGTGCACGTGATAAAACCAAGGTGCCTAGTAATAGATGGTTTGACCATAATTGTTTGGTGGCTTGTCAAAGTTTGCTCTTAGTCTTAAAGAAAATTCCAAGAAGTGATGCAGAAGTCACTTTTGCTAGGAAGATATAGAAAACTGCAAACACTGACCAGAAAGATGATATTAGAATTGAAGCTTGGAATCAACTTCCTTATTTTATATGACTTGCCAATGGAGTAGTGGAGTGCCATATAGACCCTGACACTTGGCTGCAGCATTTTCAGGAGGTATGCGGTTCCGTCACTGCTGAAGTGATGGCCTCTGACAGGGAGGGACACTATGGTAAATGTAATTCCATGAGGAGTTAAATGAGGCAATTCTTTACATGTCCAAAAACAAGCCTCTAGGTCCAGATGGAGTACCTGCTTATCTATATAAAATATATTCCAAGAATTGGGCAAAAGTTCTAACTAATGTGCTAAACACAGTATGTAAAATGGGTATCTTTCCATAATTATCCAGGTCAATAATTATACCCATATTGGCAGATAAATGACCAGTGATATTGCTGGCCCATGTCACTATGGACTCAGTGGTTAAGGTTATGGGGTGTGTCATCCTCACCAGGTTAACCAAGTGGCTGGATGAAAATAATGTTTTGTCTAACCCACAGTACGGCTTTAGGTCTGGCAGGAGCACCCTAGATCATTGCCTGAACTTGCAGATGTTTATAGAGAAATACACAATCTCTAAGGGGGTGCTTGTTACATCCAGCCTTCAGGGATCTCTTGTCAGCTTTTGACAGAGTTTATAGGAGTAAATTGTGGATAGTCTCCTTAACATGGGCATTGATAGAGATATAGTAGATTTCCTGCATAAACTACGTAAGGATCTGTCTGCTGTAGTTAGATATGAACAGTCTGGGAGCTCCACCTCACCACTCAAGGTTAATTGGAGTGCATTTTGGCCCCACTTTTATTTACACTATATGTAAATGATTTGGACCCAACATTATGAAATGCCTGTAAAGACATCCCATAAGCAAGATCGCACCCTATTTTTGCCTTATTATATGATGATGACACAGTGATGTTAACGAAAACTGCTGTGGGGGTACAGCAGCTTCTAAAGTCTTTTGCTTGCTTCATGAACAGCATGGATCTGAGTACCAACTATAATAAATCCCACCCAACGGTAATGGGCTCTAGAGGCGAAAAACGCAGAAATTGTATCCTAGAGGGATATGATATCACCGAAGTAAAGGTATTTTTATATCTGGGGTCTTAATTGACGACAAGGGCTCTTGGGTCCTTTAGTGAGAGCAAAAAGAAATGTTATGGCCAGGGTGGCTACCTCAGTTTTTGATTTTGCTTGCCATTTGGGAGCAAAGCCCTTTAAGGCCTTGACTATAATCTATAAATCTAAAGGCATCTATGGCAAATTATGGTAGTGGCATTTGAGGCTAAAAGAGGCCTTGGAGTTACAAGTAGCTGAAAATAAATTCACGAGGCGGCTATTATTCTTGACCCAATCCACAGCCTCTTTTTTTGCATGAGGAATTAGGGATGGGATACAATTCAGATTTGTTAACACTGCAACCCTTGCTCAGATGGATGTCGATATGGTTAAGCTCAGAGTTGGGATTGAATCAAGTTATATTGAAGGACTGCATGTTTGATGACAGAAACCTATCTGACTGCAGCCTTGAGAAAAGCACAGAGTGAAAGAAATGTCTTGTTTAAGAACGTAGTGCTGACCTAGGCAAAGAACAGCTAGATAGTGAGAAATAAAACAAGACCGCAAATGTGGCTATTGTTAAAATAATAAACAAAGCTGAATAAAATGCACAGCGGCAGGCCTAGTTCACTAAAATAACATGTATAAAGCGATAATCTAAAATGGCTACACAAGAGTATATTGTGCCTTTCTTGAGAGGGAAACAAATTAGACAAGTTAGGCATGCTTTAATCTTTTTATAGATGTTGCATAATGAATTTATATGTTTCAATGTGGCAAATGTTTTATTAGTAGAGGTAAGACTTAGGTAGAAATGAGACTTACAGTGGTATTTATATCAGAGGATTATGGGCCATTTAAAATGCTTGTTTTATGGTTTCTAAACAAAAAGAAGTTTTTATCACCGTTATTTATTTGACTACATATTAGATGGGTGTTCTTATCATTATTTTATCATTATTCTATTCTTATGTTAGTTTTAAATTATTTGTATAGATCTTTTATGGTTTTGAGGAACTGAATAAAGAATATTTGATTGAGTGGTATTTATAGTGGTATTTATAGTAATGTTAGATGCCCATGTCTTGAATGGGTGTCACCCAAACAACAGACTTGTGATACTTTTTTCCACAAAGAAGTGCTTAAGCTCTCTTCCGCTACTTGTCCTTGGTGCATAACCCACTATAACCCTGTCCTGTCATTCATTTGCATCAATTTGCCTCACAAGCCAAAATTGCCTATATACGTTACTGTGATTGACCAGCACCGTGTATTAACATGTTTCAGGTAAGATCTCCAGACACATGTTTCAGTTTTCTGCACCAGGTCTTTTCTGCAAAGTTTGAAATAAACCTTGCATAGTACTCTGTGACTCCAATGAATGAATATAACTCTTTCAATACTGTCAATAAAATATATATGGCTTCCTGGAAATGAGTAATAATTTGTATAACCTTAGAAAGCTACTTCAATGTCCTTGTAACAGGGCTAATGCCAATCCTGTTAGCATGCAACAGAACCCAACAACCTCTTCAGGAGCAGCAAACTATATCGGTGGTTTTGTTCTCTCAATCTGTACATAATTCGTATGAGTCAGAATTATTTAATTCATTATGGTAATCTGAGCAGTCATTATAACTAATAAAATGGATATTAGAAAAAGCCAAAGCGTTTTATTTCACACATCTCTACTACCTACATTAGTGTTAATTCTACCTAACACCAATAGATAAGCATTATTAGCCTTATGCTTATTGTACCTCCTGAATCATTAGTAATCCAATATAACTATTTACTGACAAGTCATCTAATAATCCCCAAAGACCTCAAAAAGATTTTGGGGGTGTGCTTGAATACCAACACTCTGGCATAACCCTTGAGCAATCAGTCTTTGTGTTTTGCCCCTCCCTAGTGTCCTTGGTCCCTTGATATCCTTTTCTTTAATAATTTTCTAAGGAGACCCTCTCTTATCTGCACTGCAATGTATGATAAATTTCCCTGTTAGAGACACATTGATAATAATGCAGCTGAGACCAATTTCGTAAAATCACTCTCCAGAGAGCAGGATGAAATATTCCTATCCACTGTGTTTTATCTTGATTAGTGTTGACCTGCTACTCCACACACTCGTCAGCATCACCACGCAGAATATTAGTTTTCAACGACCTAGGCATTACAATGTAAAGTATTAGTACCTGTCATGTTTAGAAAGCAATTAGGCCTTGTAATTAAAACGTGAGCAATATCAAGCCCTGTTGCATTTACCATGGACACTTCTCCTAGGCCCTAGGGCATTCTTAGAATTTCATTTATGTTTGGCAAGAGATGCCAATCCCTCAAGCTGTAATCTTACCCTAGCTTTTCAGGCCTCAACGATTAGGCCAGTTATTCAGAGGCTTCTATGTTCTTAGTATACCAGCTCTGCACAATTTCTATAATTTCATCATAACAAACATGTTAATGGCAGATTCACCTTGTGGACCTTGGAACTGCTCCTTTTGTGTTGAAAGTTTTTCAACTGTCCAAGCCTCAAGCCTTTCACTTAATAGTTATGAATAATATCCTTTCTACATGTTATATTTCCCTTAACTCTTGATAGATAAAACCTTCAATGAATGTTTCATATCTAAGGGCCAGATGTATCAAAGATTCGTTTTGCATTTCTTAAATAGCGAAATTTCTTAAAATTCCCAATCGCTATTACCGAATCGCAATTAAAGAATGCGACTCCATTCATCCCGATGGGCCTGCAGCCCCATAGGTGCGAATGGTTTTGCATTTCCCAATTTGCAAATTCCAGCAAATTAGGTAATGCAAACCCCAGGGTGCTGGGGGCCTAAGGCCCCCTCTGATGCACCCCAAAAAAATATTTGCGGGCATGCGTGCGCTACATGTCATTTTTAAAAATGCAGTTATAATGCATTTTTAAAAATTGCATATGCTTACCACCAAATTGGATTTGGTGGTAATTGCATTTCCTAAATGCTCAATTCGCATTTAGGAAATGCTTGATACATGTGCTCTGGAAATCGCCAATAGGAATTCCATATTTGCAATTTTCTATTTAGAGAATCGCAATTTGCGATTCTCTAAATGAGGGCGCAATTTTAAGGAATCGCTATTTTAACGATTCCTTAAAATTGCGCAGGGAATGCATTTTTAAAATTGACATGTAACGCACACATGCTCCTTTGGCATGTGCACGCCTTACATGTCCTTAAAAAACTTCTTGGGGTGCAGCAGAGGGGGGCTAAGGCCCCCAGCACCCTGGGGTTTGCATTTCCCAAATTTGCGAATTCCAGTTAGGAATTCACAATTTGGGAAATGCAGAAAAAGGATTTCAGCAGTTTGTGGGAAGGATTTTCTTTTTTAAAATAAAAAAAACAAATGTTTCCCTCGCCGTTGAAGTACTCTCTCATGGGGAAGAGAGCAGTTAGCAGTGTTCACTGTCCCCTACCGCCAGGGTTTTACTGGCAGTGATGGCCAATGAAAACTGGCCTGTAACTCCGCCCATCTAAATTAGTTGGATGAGATTAGAGGTTTGCCTCCACAGGTCTGTTGGAGAGGGTTAATCAAGGTGGAGACAGAGTAGTCTCCAAAGTGATTAAACCTATAGGCTGCTTATGTGTAAATTTGGTGGGCAGACCTTTATCTTGGAGGTAGGTATGATCCATTGCCACAGAGTTTGCATACCACCAAGATATAAATCAGACTCTTAATTTGCCTAAAAGGAATCATCAACTGACAGCTGTTCCGACCTGGGATCTTAGGGTAGACTTGGAGTCAAAGTTCACCCTTAATTTGTTTTGACCTTGTCAGATCCTGTAAACCATATACTAAAAATATTAGGAAGTTTTAGAAATGTTATTTTGGATCTGGCTTCAGTTGAGATCAAGTTGAAAAGATGCTGTGGTTGCCTATAACTGAAGGTTGTTTAAAAATATCACTAGGTTCTTGCATGGAGGAGGGTCCTCGAAAATGCAATTTAAGCCTGGCAATCACATACCTGTGAAAATGTGGACACTTACGTGCCCTGAAAGGGTAAAAAAGGAAGGTGGGATAGTTATTTGAACGGTATATGAGAATTGAGGATGGTACACTTAATGGTCATGGTTCAGAAAAGAAGGAGCAAATCAATGCTTGGCCTATTATCTGTTCAATTTATCAAATTTCTATTACAACAGCAGCAAAGAATGTGCACATAGAGTTTATTTTTTTCCTTCAATAGATTATGGGGTTCATTATGACCCCACCGGACCCCACCGGTCAGAGATAATGTGGTGGTAGTACCGCCAACAGGCTGGCGGTACTTACTGCCACATTATGACATAGGCGGGTTGGCTGAAGGCAACCTGCCAATGTACTACTCCGACCACCATGGCGGTAGCAGCTGCCGGGCTGAAAAAAACAATCTCCAGCCCGGCAGCCGCTATTGTACCGCCAGCGGTATCATGGCCCTGCCTACCGCCATGGTTTCCATGGTGTTCGTAACACCACGGAAACCATGGCGGAAGGCCCTATCAGTGACAGGGAATTCCTTTCCTGTCACTGATAGGAGGCCCCTTCCCCCCAACACTCCTGAGACACCCCCACCCCCTCTTCATCCACGCTCCCACTTCAAACCTCCCCACCATACACACACACATACAGAAACACATTCATTCACACAGACATACACACATACATACATGCATGCATCTATTCATTCTCGCACACATCCGTACAATCATTCACACTGACACACAGACAAGCATTCACATTTCCATTCATACATGCACTCACACACATGCATACAAGCTCGCAAACAACACTACACACACACTCCCAATTACACACACTCACACATACATGCACACACACACAACACCCCCGCCCCCTCCCCTGTCGGATACCCGTCTTACCTGCATCCAGGGGGTCTTCCGGCAGGGGATGGGACAGGGCGCTGCTACCACCAGCAGAGCACTGCCAGGCCGTATCACGTGTCATGATACGGCTGGCGTTGGTCTACTAGCGTGGCGCTGCTGGTGGAAACAGCGTCACCTTACCACCATTCGCCAGTATGGCCAAAGACGGATTTCCGCTCTTTCTGTGGTGGAAATTCGGCTGTGGTCATAATTTGGCGAACAGATGGTAGCCACGGCGATGATCTTTAGGTGCCCGTTGCTGCAGCGGTAGGTGGTTTTTACTGTCATTGACATAATGAGGGCCTATGTGATTTGCCTTTTGGTGTCCTTTTTGGTACTTTATTAATGATCTGCATATATTCATGAAATACTTTGCAAACCAAAAAACAAGAAATTGGTAGATTAAGAAAGAGAAGGTAGAGGGTGAAAAGCAGAATTTAAAGATAAACATTTGTAGTTGAGCTTACCATGCAGACGTTTAGGCCCTCATTACAACCCTGGTGGTCTTTGACGGCCAGGGCTGTTTTGTCGGAAGCACCACCAATAGGCTGGCGGTGCTTTCCTGGGAATTACGACCGTGGCGGAAGTGCTGCGGTCGCACTGCCGAAACCGGCGGTTTCCCGCCACTTTTGTCCCAGCGGTTTAAATCCCCCAGGGCAGTGCTGCTTGCAGCGCTGCCCAGGGGATTACGAGTCCCCCTCCCGCCAGACTGTTCATGGCTGTTTGAACTGCCATGAAAAGGCTGGCGGAAAAGGGAGTCGCGGGGCCCCTGGGGGCCCCATGCAGCTTTTCACTGTCTGCATAGCAGACAGTGAAAAGCGCGACGGGTGCAAATGCACCGGTGGCACAGCCGCAACACCGCCGCCTCCATTTGGAGCCGGCTTCCGTGTTGCGGCCGAGATCCCCGCTTGGCCGGCGGGTGGAAACCAGGTTTCCGCACGCCGGCCCAGCGGGGATCTCCAAATTGACCCCATGAGAGTGCGGCTGCATTGGCGGCAACCCGGCGGTTTTACTGCCGCCCGCCAAGGTTGAAATGAGGGCCTTAATCTATTGAAGTGGTGATTGTTAAGAAGATGTACTCCTTTCTTAAAAATGGTATGCTGTAGTCATCATCTTTGATGTGTTTAGACATAAAATCCAGTGAAAAAGTGCAGAATGACCAACAAGTGATCGGGCCCCTTGAGAGGATCAAAAAAGTTTTGTTGGAGTGAGTGGAAAGAGCTTATAGTTCTGGTGTGGGTGTAATTGTCTCACTTAATAACGTCAAGCCACATGTATCAAGCTTTTTTGCATTTGAATCGCAAAATTTGTCAGTTTGCGAATGCAAAAATGCCTTTCAAGATGTATGAAAGGCATTCGCTGTGCAATTTTAAGGAATCGCTAAAATAGCGATTCCTTAAAATTACTACCCCATTCAGAGAATCACAAATTGCGTTTCTCTAAATAGGAAATCGCAAATAGGGAATTCCTATTTGCGATTTCCAAAGCATATGTATCAAACATTTCCTAAATGCAAATTAGGCATTTAGGAAATGCAATTACCACCAAATCCAATTTGGTGGTAAGCATGTGCAATTATTAAAAATGCATCATAAATGCATTTTTAAAAATTACATGTACCTCACACACGCCCCTAGGGCTGTGTGTGCTTCACATGTCTGTAAATATTCTTTTGGGGTGCTTCAGAGGGGGCCTCAGTCCCCCAGCACCCTGGGGTTTGCATTATCTAATTTGCAAATTCCTAACTGGAATTTGCAAATTGGGAAATGCAAAACCTTTCGCACCTATGGGCCGAAAGGCCCATAGCGATGAATGGAGTACCATTCTCTAATTGCGACTCGGTAATACAGATTGCGAATTTTAAGAAAACGCTATTACCGCATTTCTTTAATAGCAATTTCTTAAAATTCGCTGTTTAAGAAATGCAAAACGTATCTTTGATACATCTGGCCTGTAATGTTGTGAAAAACACCACCACACACATCCACCGGAAAAAACTCCTTTTGAATTAAAGAAAAGAAGTAAGGCTTTATCTAAACAGTTTTTTATGAGGATATGGCAGGCCAAGGGAATAAAATAATTGGTGGAATAACTTTAAAAGAAGGTTGTAAGGTTAGAATGAAACTACAATAGTGTGCTAGAGCAGGCAAAATAATCTTGGTTGTATGCTGGAGATCAGTTATGGGAAAATGGTTAACCAAAATCCATGATCTGGTTGAAATGGAAGTATTGAGCTGTAATTTAGTGAGGGTACCATGCAACCAGTGGTAAAGCGTCCAGTGTTTTGCTACATCATATTTGTGCTTTATCATAACTAATTTGACTTATATGTAAAGTATAAACATGATATGTTCAGTATAAGATTTGAGATATATCTGATTTGTAGCAACATTTACATTACATTAATCACAAATGAATCATGCCATTTATGTTTGATGCTCTTCCTTCTGAATTAATGCTAGTCCTCATCTTTGATTTCAAGTATATGCCTTCATGTTCTCTTTGTTATTCATAATTGATGGTTAATTTGTTGGTTGTTACTGTTCTACTTTAAATGGTGAATGTGTGTTTTCTTCTCTGTGTGTTTGTGTTAATAAACTACAGCCAAGCTGTTGGTCATTTATAAAGCACTGTAAGGAACTGCCATCACAGTGGTTCCAGTCACTGAATTTCACTGTTTGATGCAGAGTTCCGTTAGCAAGAAGCATGCTAGAACCCCAGTGTGTCATAAAATACACAGAGCAAATAGAGTGTGAGATTCAATATTTGCCATCTGAGCCACCTTAAGCTGTTCTTGCATCTTGCCTTTGCTGAGATTAAAGTAATTTTATTTTAAAATACTATCAGTTATCCAGACCTCTTTTTATCATAGTGTTTGCTCATAATCTTCTGTGGGCAATTATGTCCAGGTGAAAATGCCATATGTGGTGGAGATACATTGTCCAGTGTTGTTTGATCATCAAATTATGGATAAGTGCTGGTCAGTTAAAAGGATAAAAAGATGTGGAGTTTGTTGGGTGTGTTGCTATCTATTGGTGGAGTGTTGTCGGCAATTCATGCAATGGTATTCTGGGGATGGAGGAGATTGTGAATACCAGTGGAGAAGAGTATAGATGGAGGGAGGATGGCACAGTGATAGGGAATAAACAGTGGTATGAAAGTGGATACCTTTCATAAAACACAGAAGCTAAGGATTTTTCAGACCATACTGAAAGATAACGGTTTGATTTGATTGGATTGTAATGGGTTTGGGTAGAAATCTGGTGTGTGAAAAGAGTTTATGTGAAAAATGAATGAACCATTGATGCAAAACAGTGCAGTAACAAAGTACCCACAAAGTACCTTTCCAGTACAGAATACCATGCCTTAACAAAGTTTAATTATTTTCCCACTTTGTATGTGAGTTGTACTGAGCAGGACACATGTGTAATTCAAGACATTTTAAATTGCTCCAATATTGCACTTGGCTTGATGAGGTATAATTTATTGGTACAAATCTGTGTCTACAAATTTTCATATGTAGGTATTATTCTCAAAATTTGCAGATGGTTACAAGGGAACACCCATGTTCCATTGATGGAATACTGCCTGAACGCAAAGTAAAACACAGTGCCCTTTGCATTACTGTAGGCAAACTCCATTGCAAGTCATGATTTTCTTTGAAAAGTAAACCCCAAAGCAACACCTTATGTTGGGTTTAAGTCATTAGTTTTACCCTGTCCCAGCACCACATGCTAGTCATACATACACCCATGTATGTATGTCATGTTGACAATGTGTCGACGAGTATGTCATTTGGTCGAGAGTGATGGCTGAAAAAAAATCGAGAATGCTCCTATGTGTTGTTTTCTGAAATACATTGTTATTAAATGATTTATAGATGTTTTCAGTCATTATTCAATTTATCATTGGACAAAGACACAGCGCTTCCATTAAAATTTTTATCTATAATATTGAATTTTGCTTTTAACTTTTTTCAGTGCTCCTTTCACAACATTGTTTCTGACACTATATACAAACGGGTTCAACATAGAATTCACCATATTGTACATTATACCCATATCTTTCTATAAGGAGTGGACTGAGGATGGACTGATGTATGTAAAAAGCACAGAAGCGTAAAATATAACTCTGGAAGTGGAAGCTGTGGAAGTTAGGTAGATAAAGCAGATGGAAAAAGCTTTTGTCCTTCCCTCAGAAGACTTGATCTTCAGAATGACCATCACAATCCAAACATAAGAGATGATAAAACGAAGAAGTGAGGCACCCAAGATGACAGTTGTCTCAGTGAAGATTACAAGCTCAGTGGTAGTATTTGAACATGACATCGCCAGAAAAAGCAGAAGATCACAAAAGAGAGACAAAATTGTAGTACAAATTGTATTGACGAATGAAGAGAGACGATCACGCATGTGCAGAGCAGCAGTGACACACGGATCCGCACTCTCATGATTTGCAAATAATGCAGAGGGTGACATATTGCCAAATATTGATCAAAGCCCTTAATCCCCAACAAAAAATTGCCAATATTTCCGATGAGAGGAAAAAATGCAATTAGATGATGAAAGCAGCAGAAGACATTGCCTTGTTCACTGACAGCAGGTCCACCAACTGTTTTGGAACTGTTAAGAAGGTGAAACAGAGGTCCACACAGACCAGGACAATCAAAATGAAGTACATTGGTGTGTGGAGCCTAGAGTTTATCCTGATAATAATAAAGGATGTGAGGTTTCCTAGTAAGATGATTGTGTACATGGTGAGAAGACAAACAAGAGATGGATCTGCTGTCCAGATGTCTAGAAAAACCAAGGAGAATGAATTCTGAAACAGAGCTCTGGTTTTGTCCCTCCATTTGACGTGAATCTGTGAAAACCAAAATAGAGTTTTACATTCAGTCCAACACCCAAGTCTTCCTAATGCACTGCTCATGACTTCACACATAAGGTCAAACAAAGCATTGCAAATGACATTAGTTTGAGAATGTTCAGATGAAAGTACTTTTATCTAACATGATCAAGCAAGAGAGAGATGTTCAGACATCTGACATTCTCTATTTGGGATTGGTGTGAAAATTAGGGAAACAACAGGAAAGATTGCAGCATTTTACAACACAAATTCCTCATAAATTTACAGCACATTCAAAGGTTCCTAATGAACCATTGTAACACTTTTGTAGTATATTAGACAAGCCTTACCCTTCTCAAGGAGTGTTAGAGCACACCTTCCATAAGAACACAAACATTGAGGCAAAATACTGGGATTTCTCACCACAATCACTGAAAAAATAACTATATGTGTTAGAAGCAGTTAAGAATAGAGTGATCCCATTGTTACAAGACCTATCTTTTTGAAAATGTCTAATGCCATTTGCTTTATTTATTTTTTCCACTTTGCCTCACCAAAGGAGATTCTCAATCATTTCACACATTATGACAGATTTTCTACTTGAAAACGGAAACACTAAAAAGGCAAAAGAATTAATCATCTCATGTGTCATGTATACCAAAGAAACTAAGGGGCATATTTATAGTCGTTCGCGCTGAATTTGCGTCATTTTTCTTATGCAAATTCGGCACAAACTGAGCTCTATATTTATATTTTGACATTCAACATGTCTAGCATCAAAATATTGGAGTTTGCACCATTTTTTTCATGTGTGAACCTACCTTGAGTCAATGAGATGCAAGGTAGGTGTTCCCATCCAATAAATGGTGCTAACACCATAGCGCATATTATCCCCTGTGTAAAAATGATGCACGGGTGCGAGGCGGGTCTGAATAATGGTGCTTAGCTTGCATAGCACCATTATTTCACGTGTAGGTCAGACCAGGCGTTGGGGACCTGTGGACCCATTTCCATTTTCAGACACCATGGAATGGGCCCACAGGTGCCCACCCCAAGCCCCAGGAACACCTACAGCCACACTAGAGGGACACCAGAGGATTGGGGACCTCATCCTAGGTGAGTAGGGTAAGTATTTTTTGTTTTTATTTTAAAGTGCCATTGGGGGCCCTAGGAAGGGGCCCCTGCATGGAACTGGGTGCAACGGCCATGCCCAAGTGACATTGGTCCAGTGTGCTGGTCATTGGGGTGGTGGGCATGACTCCTGTCTTTTATAAGACAGGAGTCATGTGTTACGAATGGTTGTGCGTCAGGAAATGACGCTAAGCTGGTTTGAGGCATTTTTTGCCGCTCAGCCTCCATCTCCTCTCCCTCCACCCCCACCCGGCTAGTGTCATTTTAGTTGACGCTAGCCCAAGCTTTGCGCCAACTTGCGTAATTTCATCAATATGGCGCCCGGCTGGCGCTCAGGAATGGCGCAAGCCAACGCTAAATGTTTTGGTTCACTAAAAAGTTTAAATATGGGCCTAAATGTAGATTAATTGCATGTGCTCTTACAGCAATTGTACTTCTCAAGTGTATAGGGATTATGGGATCAGATAGATTACAGCAATTGGCCATGCCCAGGCCTCATACAGACTGTGATAATATCATGGAGAACTTTATTGATATAGATTATTGCATCTACCCACGGCATAAAATGACAGACACAGCCTCTGGTTCTAAGCAGTAGAAATCAGCAATAAGTCTCTATGACCCACAGTGAATTATCTCTGAACTATGATCTTTAAGCATATTTCATAAATTCAAACAATTTGACCAAACCATCCATTTGAAATACTGTGAAATACAGAGTTTATTTTTGCCTAAATAAGCTCAATTCATGTAAGACAAAGCTTTCCTATTCAGCAATTCAAACCAGTAATGTTATTTTTTCACCTGAAATTACAGATTTTCATTTTACATTTTCCTAACATGCTCATTTGTACTCCGTCACATTTTGAAAGAATAGAGAATACCAGAAAGCAAGACACAATGGGGGTCATTCTGACCCTGGCGGCCGGTGGCCGCCAGGGCCACCGACCACTGGAGCACCGCCAACAGGCTGGCGGTGCTCCCACGAGCATTCTGACCGCGGCGGTTCAGCCGCGGTCAGAAGCGGAAAGTCGGCGGTCTCCCGCCGACTTCCCGCTGCTCGGGGGAATCCTCCATGGCGGCGGAGCGCACTCCGCCGCCATGGGGATTCTGACACCCCCTACCGCCATCCTGTTCCTGGCGGGTCTCCCGCCAAGAACAGGATGGCGGTAGGGGGTGCCGCGGGGCCCCTGGGGCCCCCTGCAGTGCCCATGCCAATGGCATGGGCACTGCAGGGTCCCCCGTAAGAGGGCCCCACTGTGTATTTCAGTGTCTGCAATGCAGACACTGAAATACGCGACGGGTGCAAACTGCACCCGTCGCACCCCTGCAACTACGCCGGCTCAATTCTGAGCCGGCGTCCTCGTTGCAGGGGCATTTCCTCTGGGCCGGCGGGCGCTCTTTTGGAGAGCGCCCGCCGGCCCAGAGGAAATGTTTGAATGGCCGCCGCGGTCTTTTGACCGCGGTGCGGTCATTTGGCGGCGGTACCTTGGCGGACGGCCTCCGCCGTCCGCCAAGGTCATAATCACCCCCAATATGTCATGAATGGGTGAGGGTGTTGAAGAATGTCCACCATATATGTCATGGATGGATCGACTATATGAATGAGATTGTCAGAATGCCACCAATAATGTCACTATAAATATCATAAACGTGTAACCGATACTCTGGGTTTAGGCTCAGTATCACTAAAATGATACAATGATTGCCACAATCAGTCATGGATGTGTCAGTACTGTACCAGACATAGCCACAACTTCACCAAAACCAAGAATAGTTCATAATGGGACATTATTATGCCAGGGATAGCTAGAATGTAACCAGGAATGCCCACAGTAGCAAATGGATAGGAACTATGGTGGAAGGAATAGCTAGTATGTCATCAATAATGGCCATCTGTTATTATGTATTGACCACTATTATTCAAGAATAGCCACAGTGCTCTCAAGAATACCCCAAAATATGTCATGGATTGGTCAACTCTATGCCGGGGATAAACAGAAGGCCACCAACAAAGTTGTCAACACTTCAACGGTGATTTCACTTGCATCCATTCCATTCCACCTTAATTCCCCTTTGGGCAGGCACAGACATTGGATACCTCATGCCTAGGTGTAGATCAGCACTCAAGCAGGTATGTGCATCACCAGAATTCTTACTCTCACACTCTCGATTAAGTTAATGTTCTCATTTTTCCTCACAATAGGCCTGATGTAGATGTTGGCGGTTCCACTGCCAAGCTGTGTTGGGCGCAGACCCGAAAAGACCATCAAGTTGACAGTCTCCCACTTGCCGTATTTAGATTACTGTGACCGAGCCGAAGATCACCATGACAGAGTCCACTGTTTCATGCAAGCTGCTTATTGCAGCCGACACAGCAGATTTTAATGGCGATGAGCACGCCCTCGACTGCCATCCTGATGGTGGGATCCCGCAGAGCGTATTTAGATCACACAGTTGTGCTGGTGGTGTTTCAGCGACAGACCCATGATGGCGGAAGTCTGACCCGGAACATGTTTACTATAGTACTATGGCTGTGGTCATTGATTAGATGCTAGCAGCCCGCACTTATCATATATTTGACAATTATGAACACCTGCAAAACACACTATAAAATTCACTCCATTTCAGACCATGATCCTTTGCCATCACACTGCAGCAGACCATTCGGATGCAGAAATTGCGACACAATAGCCATGTTTTTTCTCCATGTTTCTCTCCCTCTGTATTGTTTTGTAAATATTATGTTTAGTGGATTATTCTTCATCTGTTTGGGCACTAGTTTATTTTTCACAATAATTCACTGTGGAAGGGAGGTGAAATCCTCATTTTTATGAGGTAGAGTTGTCTATCGTGGTAGATAAAATCATAAGAGTAGAGCTACAATAGTTTGGAGCACAAGTCCACAATGCTACCATATCCCAGAAGAGGCAAATGTGGTCCAGAATAGTTGACAGAGTGAAGGCAAAAGCTAACAATCTGCGCACACAGGAGGAGATTAGGAAGAGGTGGAACGACCTATTGGGGAAAGTCCATATGCTGGCCGCCAAGCATCACCTAGAATCCCAGAGGACTGGAGGTGGTCCTTCCAGCCCTTCATTACAACTCTTTCCCTGAGAGGAGAAGGTCTTGCAGATCCTACATCCTGAAGGGTAGATTTGAATCCCTGTTGGAATGGAGTCTGGTAAACTACACTTAGGAATGTCTCACCAATTGCAAATTGAGGGCCAGATGTAGGTAGATTTCATTTTGCGAGTTGCAAATTGCGAGTACTAGCGACTCACAATTTGCAACTCGCAAAATGAAATGCAGAAAGGTGTCTCAGACACCTTCTGCGACTCGCTATGGGGTCGCATAGACCCACCTCATGAATATTAATGAGGTGGGTCGCAGTTTGCGACCCCTTAGCGAGTCTAGGCACTCACAGGGATGGTGGCCTGCTGGAGATAGCAGACCACCATGTCTGTGACTGCTTTTAAATAAAGCAGTTTTTTTTCTTTTTGCAGCCCGTTTTCCTTAACGGAAAACGAGCTGCAAAAAGAAAAAATACCGAAACCATTTAGTTTCAGTTTTTTCAGAGTAGGCAGAGGTCTATAGGACCACTGCCTGCTCTGAAAAATACTTTTTTGTGGCATTCACAAAGGGGAAGGGGTCCCATGGGGACCCCTTCCCTTTTGCAAATGAGTTACCATCCACTTGAAGTGGATGGTAACTGCGAGTTGGTTTGCGACCGCTTTCGCGGTCACAAAGCAACTCAACATCGTGATGCGGTCGCAAATAGGAAGGGAACACCCTTTCCTATTTGTGAGTCGGAATCACATTTTGCGAGTCGGTACCGACTCGCAAAATGTGACTCTGCATCGCGTAAGGCCTTTTGTGCCCCGCAAATTGCGTTTTTCGCCCGTTGCGAGGCGCAAAAGGCTTCCTACATCTGGCCCTGAGTTCTTCCCTAAAGTTAGACATTTAGAATGCTGCAACACCCTTAGCTAAAAAGATATATCTAAACCTGACTCCACAAAATACATTATGTCATACCAATTACCAGCATCATGGTTGTAGCTCTCCTTCTAACAATGTGCAATATCTATATTCAGATTGTGCGGTGTTCTCCATGGATCATCCTTTGCATTGGCTCTGCCCCTTGCTTTCTATCAATGTATGTGGTTGTTCTTTCAAAAATCATGCCCAAAACAACATCCATTTGCACAGGAAAGTATAGTGTTTCTAAGTGGTATTTTTTCTTATTCACACCATACCCATAAGTGTGTGCATTTTGCAAATGGGTGTTCATCTCCAATATAGTCATTGAAAGTGATATGTGTAACTTACATTTCAAACAAGTATTGTCTATGGTGTCAACAGATGACTACATCTACTACGATGCCCTGGTTTTGGATCTGCAAAACAATAGTGCAATGTAACCAATGCTACTTGAAAGGTGGTTGATGCTGACTGTCGCACATCTGAAACAAGGAGCAACAAAGTACAAATATCGTGTATAGAGTCCTGGGAAGGGTGCCAACCCGGTACGGAAACCCAACCACCATGGGTTTCAAAATGCACAGAACACAGGCGGAAAAAAAACACCTATGTCCCGTTCTGTAAAGTACAAAGTGGAAAACAAGAGAGAAAAGGGAGGGAAGAGCCGTCCCTTGTGGTGTAAGGCCGTCCTTACACCACAAGGGACGGCTCTGTACAATTCTGGAGTATACATCTTTTTGGTAGGATTTTTTTTTGCCTCTTCCCTCCCTTTTCTCTTTTACACACTTTTTAGCCAGGACCTCTCAACTTGGGCCACAACTCTAGGGGCCTTCTGTTTTCATAGAACCTATTTTATGTCTCATTTTAGAAGGACCTTACCAACTGGTTTCGATTTGCTCTAGTCCCTGAGGTTTAACTCTTCATGGGCATTAATAGCCCCTCTTTAGAGCATGCTCACAGTATCACCATTTCCATTCCTCTTTTTGTTGGTGACCACACATCTTAGTGCACCCAGCATCTTTGTGGTGGTTCTTTGCATTTTCACATATTATTTTTGTATTTTCTTTCACCTCCTTTCTAAATCCACCGGATTGTCTTGGTGGCGTTTCTATGCACACTATTCTCTAATGGGAGTATCTCTATTCAGCATATCCGCTCACGCCTAAGGGCCATGCATGTCATGGAGAACATCTTTGCTGTAATTTCAGTTTCTATGTGGTATATTATTGATTATTGTACCTACCGGATGGTAGTGTTTATTATTTTAAGAGATCCCATGTGTTCTTGTTTCCAGCCTTGAAAAAGTCTGTGTGGACGAAACACATGTTGGCTGTTTCTGAACATTGACATGCTTTCTTTCTAACGTGTGGACATGAACATCTTTGAACATTGATTGGATCTTTCCCAACATATAGGATTAAAGTTTTTTCTGCAACTTTGCTCATCGAGGACTTATTATTTGGAGTGCCCTGGTTTCTCTCTTGTTTTCCAATAGTGCAATGTAATGTTGTTCCACCATCCTTTACTTCCATATGTCCACACATTTAAAAAACTACTGCATTTGACAGTCACCATGCTGTGCTATGGTTTAAAAGTTCACTTCTTGTGTATCTCAACCATGTTGACGCCTTCTCTATACATTGAATTGATGAAAATGCTTACATCATTCATTATCTTTTGAATGCAAGATTTCCAAAAATGTGTTGTGGCATCCTGAATAGAAGTAGTAGCCACACACAAGTTAATTTGCACTATCTACATAATGACCAATTACAGTTGTATTTGTAATACAAACCACTTTGAATCCAATATTTTGAAGCCTGCTAGACCTTGGAATGGTCCAGTATTAGAATATACTTACCACTGCGTTGGGTAGAATGTCTGTCACATGTAACATTTAGCATTTCTGGACATCTCTACAAGGTCAGCACTGGAGTTGCCATCTGTGTAGAACAGGCTGCATATGTAAAATAATGAAAGTCACACAAAGGCCTAATCAGTACATCACTCTCTTTCTAGTTTTTAGGTTGGCCTTTTTGTAGATGAAGACCCATAAAATGCACAAACTATGTATTAATTACATATTCTCTGCAACCTTCACAGGTCCAAACACCTGGTCCAGTGGTCCACAGTGTGGCAGCCAAGACACCTTTACTCCAGCTCAGGAGCAAGCCTCCAGTGAGGACTCCACTGCTGTGCATTTGGACGATCAGGAGCCAGCTAGTCCATCTGGTCTGTCTGGCCAGACAGCTCCAGTAAGTTGCACTCGGCCCACACCTCCCACCACAGCTGCAACAGCATCTCACCATGAAGACACCTTCACTTACAGTGTTCCAAGGAGAAACACACCAATCCTGTGCCACCCCTCTAGTCTTGGCTGCCTTTGAGACAACAACAATACCGTCCCCAGTTATGCCCAGGACCCATTGGGATGGGGCACACTGCTTAAAGGGCAGAGGCCAAGTGAGGTCACTGGGATCATTGTCAGCCAGACCACCATTGGCCAAATCTTGAGAGCGGTATAACAGTCCCAAGATGTGGTGGGATAGGCTGTAACTGAGCTCCGGGAAATCAAGGAGGTGCATAGGGAGCACATCTTGAAACTACACAATCACAATGAAAGAATGAGCTCCCTGACTGGGGTGCTATTTGAAAACTATCACCATATGTGCAGGGATTTTCCCATTACATCTACCCCTGTCTGTGGTCCCCCCACTTCTGGGCCAAGTACACCACTACTAGCCACAAACAGGAAGGTGCTTCCATATGAGGAGCCTGCTCCTCCTACCCCAGTCCCTGCACCTGTGCCCCCCCTCCTCCGCCTCAGGGATGGTCATCGGGCAAGACCAACACCACCACCTCCAAAAGACACAAATCCTAATTCCTCCAGTGTGTGTCTACCATGTACTCTGTGGACTATTTCGTGGACACATATACCTTTTCTGCGGACAGTTGTATTTTGGACCTTCCAAACTGTTTTTGGCTATTCTACCATATTCCATCCGCCATGATAGACATTTTTTGTTAATTTAATCATTTTTTGATTCACCTTTCTGTTCTTTCGTGTCATGAAAATAAATGGTATGTACATGGACTACATCACTCTTGTTAGATTATTTGTCGTCTTTCATTTGTCATGTTCGTCTTCCACCATCATGATGAACATTCATTTACCAAAGAAATTTAGAAATGACACAGAGGTAAAGTGTTATCCTCTTAATTCAAAGAAAACAGACTCAAATCATAATGTATTTAGAACTTAAATATGTTGGCAACAAGTCATGAAGCGCTGTTCTGCTGCCGGGAGGTGTGTCACAGGGGCAGGAGCCCTTTAAAACTATCTTCGCACTCCCGCCGTCGCGGGAAGCGCTGTTCCGCTGCCGGGAGGTGTGTCACAGGGGCAGGAGCCCTTTAAAACTATCTTTGTGCTCCCGCCGTCGCGGGAAGCGCTGTTCTGCTGCCGAGAGGTGTGTCACAGGGGCAGGAGCCCATTAAAACTATCTTCGCGCTCCCGCCGTCGCGGGAAGCGCTGTTCTGCTGCCGGGAGGTGTGTCACAGGGGCAGGAGTCCTAAAAGGACATTCACCCTACTGCCCTCAGCATCTCTAACTCTGTTGCCCCTTCGACCTTGGCAGATCCTGTTAACCAGGGACCACCCACAAGCACCACGAGTCAAGTCAGCGAGGAATGTATTCCGTCCCTGTCAAGTGTTCCATACATTCTGGGGTCCACTCGTATGCCCAACCTACCTAATTCATATATAGCTGGGGCCACATCCAGCGAGGTTCACATGGCACATAGCGAGAAAGCCACTGGTCCTGTTATACTTGAGGGAATTAGTATGGTTCCTAGCAGTTCCTCCCCCTGTAGGAAATATCCTCAGAATAAAGCAGGGTCCATAAAAACAGAGGATCTCGATAAGGTACTCAGCTGGAATATAGCAGGGTTGGAAAGCAAATTACAAAGTCCGGATGGGGCAGTCTTATCGATGATCACCTGATCTGCCTCTTCCAAGAAACGTGGGCATTAGAACCCAAATATAGACTAGGCTTTAAATGCTATTGGGTTCCAGCACGCAAGTCCTCTTCTGGGAGACCATCGGGAGGGCTGCTTGTGTGGATCAACACTTCTCTTAGGTGCAAGATAGAAGAAATAGATACGGGTTGCCCTGACTTGCAAGTCCTATTAATAATGATTTCTGAAGAGAGACTGTTACTTTTAATTAATATCTATAACAGGAATGTGAGCTCCCACACTGATTCTGATGTCCTGTCCATTTTGGACAGTTTTCTTAAAAACAATCCCTCCTTCTTTGTTTTGATTGGAGGGGATTTTAATGTCACTTTTGAACCTAATCCTCTAGTCCAAGGAATATGTAAAGAAGAGGATGCCCATTGGGGCATCCCTCAGCTAGTCTCCAACAAAAGACCAAGGCTGAATAAATCTGCGCGCTTACTGGCCGACATCACACTAGCCCATGGCCTCCGAGCCTGCAACAGTCGCTCACGCTCGGATGTAAATTTACAAGCAACCTTTAGGCGCGGAGGGCTCAGCAGTCGTATTGATTATATACTTCTTGACATCCGACTGTGGAGCCACATGTTTGATATGAGGGTCCAAAAGCAAATTGAGAGCGATCATGACCCGTTGATTTTATCGACCAGAGGACTTTTTCCTTCGTTTACTGTGCCCTATTCCAAGAGCCATGCCTCCCAGCTGGCTCTAACTAATAACAGACGCAACCTAAAATGGGAATCTGTTAATTCTTCCCCTAAACACCTGGCATCTATTTACAACCTGCTTGCCAACCAGATGGAGTGTATGATCCGCCTAAATGAGAATGGGGAGGGTGACAGAGTCTTAGCAGCCCACACTGACTTGTTCCAATCTTTAAAGCATCTTTTTACAAAAAAGTTTCTTAATAATCCTAACAAAAAGCACTGCGCTCCTTGGTTTGACACTTGTTGCAGAGAAGCACAACTGTCTCTCCTGGAAGCAATAAAAGATGGCCATGTTGGGCTGTTAAGAACAGCCAGAAAAGTTTATAAGAAGGAATGTTCTAAGGCACGCAGAAGTTGGGAAGAGGCCAGATGGGTTATTATTCTGGAGACTGCTAAATCTAATGACACATCTAGGTTCTGGAAACTAATAACTGATGACTGTAGCAACCCCCCTGCCGCACCTGGCTCCTCAATTCTCTCAGCATCATGGGTAGAGCACTTTGGGCAACTATACGAAGGGCCTTCTGAAGCATCTTTGTGGGCCCCTGATGCCCCAATAAACCATGAGACCACCCCGATCACATTCTCTCTAACCGAAACAAGAGCAGCAATAGACTCATTGAAATGGGGAAAGGCCCCTGGCCCAGACAAGATTCCAGACGATCTATACAAATCAAGACCAGATATATGGGCACCATATCTCAACCTTATCTGCAATGCTATTGCAGCAGGGGCCCCCGCTCCACCCACTTGGAAAGGGGCCGAAATAGTACCCATTTTTAAAAAAGGAAATCCAAACATCCCTGCCAATTATCGTCCGATTAGTCTCCTTGATAACTCCCAAAAAATCTATGCAAAGCATCTTTTGCTCCATCTTGAGGAATGGATTATGGAGTCCGAAGCTCTTTCTGACCTACAAGCAGGATTTAGACCTGCAGTGAGTACATTTGACCAAGCCCTAAGATTCATGTCAATAAAATGGAAGAATGTTGACCTGGGGAGGGGTAATCTCTATGTGGTCTTCATAGACCTCAGAGCCGCATTTGATTTGATCCCCAGGAACCTGCTGTGGTCAACATTATCAAACATGGGAGTACCATCTGGTCTCCTGAAACTCATTGCTCAACTGCATGAAAATACTTTCGCTCAAATTAGATGTGGCCAGGGGGGCGAATTGACTGACCCCGTAGCTATTAAAAAAGGAGTTAGACAGGGATGTGTTCTGGCACCCACTCTTTTTTTGCTATATATCAATAATTGCATCCACTACTTAGAGAACTGAATAAATGATTCACCCAAATTGGTTGGGAAAAAAATCCTGTGTCTGCTATATGCAGATGACGCAATTTTGATATCTAAATCGCCAATGGGAATCCAAAACCTGATCAACAAATTCTGTGTTTTTTGTAGTGACTATGGTCTGGACGTAAACATTAAGAAAACAAAACTCATGATATATAGTACCTCCAAGAAACGCTTGCGCGTTAGCATAGAAATGAACTCGATTCCATTGGAGAAAGTAGATGAGTTCGACTACTTGGGTTTCAGACTATCGACCACAGGCAAATGGATGGCAGCCATTGACAAAGGGGCTCTCATTATAAGCCATAGAGGTGGGGCCCTTGTCCGTAGATCGAGAAAGGCTCCGAGTCCCCCCTTGAACATACTTGCAGAGATTTACGATGTCCAAATCAGAGCAGCGGCCATCTATGGAGCGGAACTTTGGGGGTCCCACAAAAACCTTGATACTCTGCAAACCAAGGAAAACCATTTCCTTAGACAGATTGCCCGGCTAGGTATGGGCTCTCCAATGACCCCTCTAAGGCTAGACCTAGGTTTAAACAGTATCAAAACCACAGCAGCCCTAAGGCCTCTCTCCTATTGGATTCGCTTATGGAAATCTGTTGAACTCGAACCATATAGGCTGGCTATAAGAGAGCTCATAGCCACCCCCCAGGCACTGGAGAAAATCCCATGGCTGAACTAAATGAAATCTGCCTGGGTCAAAATAGGTTTTCCTTCCTACTGGAACTATCCGGATCAAATCCCCAACAATGCAAAGAAACTTGTCACAAAAAGATATTGCGAGAAAGTTAATGAAGACTCCTTGCACCAAAAAGGGGCGGGCAGGCTAACAATGGATTTTCTCCAACTCAAGCACGAGCCCTGGCCTGAGAACTTCTTGAACCTTCCCATGCCTCCGTACGCCCGTGCTTTATATCTCCAACTAAGATATGGTACACTGCCTATTAATGGTTTTACGGCTCACTGGTCACCTAACATCACTTCAAATGATAGATGAATCTCTTGCCAAAATTGTAAAGAAACAACAGAGCATATACTATTTTTCTGCCCTCTGTATAAAAGTCCCAGAGGGAGGTGGATCATTCCCCTCTGCAAAAATATGTCATTACATGATAGAGCAAACGCCACCAGAATCTGTACATACGACTCATCCTCCGTGGTAGCTATTACAGTTACCAAATTTTTAGAGGAGGCCTGGTACATCCGGCGTAGGCTTATTGTTTCAAAGGACATGTGAGCCATCCCGACATTAGTCGACAGAAGGAGTCTCAACTGTTATTTTTTGCCTCTATATGAGGATTGACGAGGGTCAGGTCTTACGGGAAAACAATTGCACACATTGGTATGTTAGACAGAATTTTATATCCTAGCTTTTATCCTTTTTATTCTTAACATTTTAGCCATGTCTTATTTATTGTACTTTTTATCTACAATCAAATACTTAGTCTTGTTGATCTTATTGTTATACTGTCCTGATTATTACTGTTTTTATATTGTTATCTTGTTTTTTTTAACAAATACTATTTTATCATGTATGATTGTTATCTTTGTTACTCAAAATGGCCTAGATCTCTAGACCGAATGAACTCAAATAAATAAATAAAAGTCAATGAGTAAGTAAAATCAGGGTTTTAATAACCAGGTCTAACCTTAACGGTCTGTGTCATTCAAGGCTATATGCTCCACAACCTTGACATCATGGAGGAAAAGGAATATGCAATGGAATCAAATTAAATAGGCAAGCTATCACTAATGCATGACCTCAGTTGGAGCCATAAATCCTGCCATCACAATAGGAATCCTAGATCAATAACACCAATTATCTACATCATGGCAGTAACATTTGAGGCAACACAACCATTACAGGACACTGTGTCAATATCTGGTGCAATCACACATTCACCATTCCGTGGTGTGCTAACAAAAAGCTATATCAACTATGAGGAGACATATCAACAGTTACCTCCACTGTCCACAAATTGAAGATTTAACGAATGTGAAGGAGAAACAGTATGCCAGGGCTTGACATAGACATGTGGTTTGAGCAAGTCAAGTGGCACATATTGCCTTGATGATAGCATCACACAGAAAGTAGGTCTGATACAATCTTCCAAACTTCCATACTATCAGAGTGCAAGTTGTGTCTGTAAAAGATTTGTCCATCCCAAGTGAGTGTCTCTTCCAGGATCAAGACATGTCCACTTTGTACTTTCAAACAGCAACATATCACTGCAAATGTCACAATTTTGAAGTGTCCAAATGAAGATGACATGGTGAATGGACCTAAAACAGAATAACGAGGGAAATTTAATTTTATCACTTATTAACTCTAACTCAAGTGACAAGTTATGAGAACATACATACTTAGCACAAGCACAGTTATTTTCTTTCAATGACACAGTACTCAATGTGGGGAACCTTCGATCCACTGACATCTTTCCCTTGGACGTTCATGCACTGGCCATTAATAACAAATTATCGTAGTAGACTGATATGTTCTCCATGCCACAAGTTGTTCTGACATTGGAGGTTACAATTTGTAAAGGTAAACTTACATTCAGGTGAAGAAGTTGGCAATTACATCTTGACCTAAGTCAACTCCTTCTTCTACATCACTGTCATCTTCATGGGTCACTTCAAAATCCTCAACCGGTAACTCATAACGATCTCTCTCCTCTGCAATTACGGGGATATTCCTCTGCAGGGTAATGTTATGGAGAATGCAGCAGACAATTGTGATTTGGTACTCCTTATAGAGTAGAGGAAGGCTCCATGGGTCTTGTCCAGGCAACTTAACCTGGCCTTTAGGAGCTCAAAAGACCTCTCCACTGGCCTCAGTGTTCTTACATGGGCCTCACTGAAGCATCTTCCCTTGGCGTTGTTGGATTCTTCAGAAGTGCCAAGAACCACGGTCAGTTAGGATGTGATGAGCCTTCTACCCAGAAGCAAAACATCAACAGATTACTTACATATCGAGTCATTGTCTCTTTCTAAACTAGGATTCAGACAAAAGAACATCAAGTCATATTGTACTTACCAACAAACCAGGCCCTCTCTGGTCCAAGCTGTGACATCAGCATGGGTATGGTGCTGTTCTGAAGTATGAATGAATCATGTGTTGACTCAAGGAAGCGGACACACTCACTTGAGATGTATAAGTCTGGAAAGCAGACAACTTGTACATTGATGGAATGGCAGTTCTTCTGATTGCAGTAGACCTGTTCCCTATGTATGTGTTGGCACCATGGCAATATGCGTGCCATCTATTGCTCCAACCAAATGTGGTAGTCCAACCAAGGCATAAAATTCTTCCTTCACTGTGGCCAAATCTTGTGGCTGTGGGAATGGGATGTAGCTGTTGATGTGTCTCATCATGGAAGTAAGGACTTCCTGTAGCACAACACTGAACGTTGGCAGGGACATGGCCCCAGATACTGCCACAGTGTATTGAAAAGAGCCAATGGCCACAAATGCAGTATTGTAATGAGTTTCACTATTGGTGTTATAGCTGTTGGATTCATTTTGTGAGGTAGGAGGTCAGGCTCCAACTGCTGACACAAATCCATAGTTTGCCTATTTAGCCAAAATGTATTGATGACACCCCTTACTTCCATGATGGGAACATTTGGAAAGGGCCAGAACACATGAGGCTACACCTCCTTCCCATAGGTTCAGACACCTGAATGTATGCATGGAAAAGAAAATAGCAGTTGAAATGGTCACAACATACTTTTAATGTCAACAAATATCTGTATTCTTGGTAACAGTAGAAATTTAATTGGGTAAGATATGTACACACTCATTAACATCACATTTTCGGTCCTCAATTATTATTATTATTTTTTTTCTTTTTTCGTTATGTGCAAAAAATGCATTTGAAATGTATTACTTTCACATATTTAAAAAAATAATATTCTTAAAATACCGTCAACTGAGATATTACTTACCCGCGGCAATATCGGTGTCGAACACAGTCACGGTTCACATTTCATAGTGTCATATCTTGCCAAGAACAGTGTCGTTCATATCTAACATTTAGAAATACACTAGCCTCCCCTTTGAGTGGTGCTGATGCACTAACAATTTAAAAAATGCACAGCTTCACACCCTAAAATGGCAGTTGCCTGGCCTTACCATCAGGACATTAGCTACCCATGGTCATCAGCCTAATTTGACCGCCTAGTAGGTGACACACTGTCAAGCAATAACGTGTTTGTACCACAGAGAAACAATGTTGACCAAGTTGGTTATTCCCAATTAGTTCTAGACGTTGTGTGCCTCCCACTTAAATACATGTGCTCGGCACCGGAACATCCTGGGGGAAAGGGGATGGGTGAAAAGAGAGAGACACAGGAGCCACAGGTCCTGATCCAAACGAATGGTGATGTTTCACAAAGAGCCAGCATCTCCTATGGTAAATTACACATCAGTCAAGGAACTCATTGCTCATAACCCATGTATATGCTTGTCTCTAACTACTATGTGCAAGCTAGGTGTACCTGTTAAGGTCCCCTTTCCCGCTTTAATTGGCTTTCAATCTCTATAGTAATTTTCGGGAAACGATGTAGATTACCCGTAATTAAATAAGAACCTTGAACCTCCTGGAGTAAATAAAACTGCTTCCACTGTGACCCCACATTGGTCCCAAGTCACCTCAATGAACGCTTACCTAAATATTCTTGAAGTTCCGTGGATACCCTGCTTGATTCACCTTGTTGAGATTTCCCAAGATGCTGACTCACTCGACTTCCTAGACATTTAAATTGATAATAAATAATGACAAAAATTCTCAGTTAATTAGGGTTTTCAGACATTCATGGGTTAAATACTGCACTGTACTTAGAATTCCAAGGGACACAATTCAGTGTTTTTGATCACACTGAAAACATAGGGTAAATATCAAAAGATCACAGTGCAAGGATTGCATCACTCTGAGAACATAGGGTTAATGTAAAAAACACAAATGATCAGTTTTATCACTGTTACATCACAGTGTCATTTGAGTATAGCAATGATAACTTAGCGGTAACAAACATATTCACAGTCCATCGTTTTTATAAAAATTGCACAAAAGATTTCTGCAATATCTTGCAAGTAATAACGCTAAGCGTTGCTACTCAATAAGTGACGAGCATCCCAGTGACCTTAAAAGCCAATGATGTGCCTTTTTAGGCGCACCACGCTCTGAAACATCCAACTGTCGAATATCAAGTCAGCAAATGTCAGGTATTCACAAATAAATGCCTTTCAAGCATGCAGCGCCTTACCGCCTTTTTAGTAGTTAACTCTCTCAATCTCTTCCTCTCCCTAGAAGCAGCATCCAAGATACAGGACTGAACATGAAGATCAAATGTGGAGAAGCAGAGACTCCTTCTCTGCAGCTGGTGACCTTCACAGCAAGCAATTCACTCAGGCTGGGTGTGGTGTAAATACCTGCTGCATTTGGCCACGCCCAGTCTGAGTTATAGGGATACTAGAAGCTTGAGCAACATGTGTCCTAAACAAGCATTGGTCTTAAACAAGCAATCGTCCCATCAAGTGTTGGTTTCTGTAAACAATCATTGGTCTATGTAAAACATTCTTATGGGGTTAAAACAAACATAGGTGCCTGCAAAGGCAGACGATTGGCTTAAGAGTTTTGTACTGGAGCACATCCAGGTTTGCAGGCCCGACAGCCTCAACGACCATCCCTGCCATAGGCTAATGTGTGTGACAGCTACACATGAAAGCCAATGACTGTGTCAGTCTGTGGCATGAATCGATTCTGCCACGTACTTGTACGCGTCATTATGAAAAAAGCTTGCTTACCTCCTAACACTGCAGCCAACATGACCTCCTCAATTTTTTGCTGCTGTTACCAACCTCAGGGAGCCAGCATGTCCGACAAAGCAGGTGACAGGGCCACTGCCTTCAGTACGGAGGAGCTGAAGCTCCTTGCCAGGAAGGTCCAGCCCCTTTGCAGCCAGCTCTATGGGACCCCAGAGGAACAGGTACATGTCTGATTGGGGAATGTATGACTTAGTAACCGCTTTGTTTTTGATCCCCATGCTATTTTGTTCCTTTTTCCTAACGGGAGAAGAGCCGTGATTGGAGTTGACAAAATGATTAAGCTGGGACCAAATGTTTTTTTGCCACTGTCTGAAATGTCTGTGCATGTGATTGTTAAGTCACCTGAAATGAGAAATTGTGATATGTGTCCATGTAGCTCACAATTCCTGTTTCATCAAAGGAACTGCACACCACTGACTATCAGTGGCCATTAGACCGTGCACCATTGCTATGAGTGATAAAATTATAGTGATGTATAAAAAAATATTTGAGGGTCTGGAATGTACTAGGGTTCACTGTATAGTTTTAAGGGAGCCACATATGGATACAGTTATTCCCTGTACTGCAAGTTCAAGTGACAATGGTTCACAATCATCCATCCCATTATGTACCATTCCAACACACACTTGTTCATACATCCCTCAAATCCCCGCTCTCACTGACACATAGCTGCCCTTCTATACTGTCACCAGTCCCTGTCTGTGATGTAAATCATAGGGTCTGACTCTTGGAAGTTTAGGCATGGGACCAGTGTAGCTGTGTGTGGGATTATGTGCATGGATTGCATAGGTTGTTTCACCTTTAGTAGCTCACAATGATTGTGAGTAATCAAGTATGGCTCTCGCAACAGGACAGGTTTCATTGCCCTGCCCTAGATGATGTTGCAGGCCTGATTTGGTAACATGAGGAGCTAGATAGTGTTGAGGGTGCTCAAAGGTTTCCTGTAACTCAGTATTTCCAAGCTACCTCTAAATTATTTTGGAGAAAATGAATTGATGTGGTGCAATGGCAAATACTTATGTCACATCAGTGTTGCCAAACAAAATCACTCAAAATTGCTTTCTTGTTCTTTTCTATCATCCATTTGGGTCAACACCCATCAGAAGCATGAGATGTGGAAGGCCATTGCAAAGAAGGTGCAGACACTGGGCGTCCACAAGCGGCATAGCCTGCACTGTCAGAAGAAGTTGGAGGACCTGTGCTGAGTGACTTGTAAGTCTGCTGAAGTCCAAGTCGGGCAGTCCTCCTAGCGATCCAGGCGGATGCGCCATACCCTGACCCCTCTAATGGTCTGCATCTTTGTGGTGGCTTACCCAGGGATTCATGGGCAGTTGAGGGCAAATCAGCAGCATCAAGGTGGGAAAGTCATTATTTGTAGATATCGTTGTCTAACCTTTCTAATTTCCAGCACTGTTATATGCCATCAACATTAAGGTTGACACACAGCCAAAGCCCAGGAGGATTTCTGGAAGTTTCAGATAATCAGACAGTGTCTGATGCTGTGTGTGGTGTATGTGTTTGTACAGAAGTTTGCCAATCGATTTCTCATCACAAGGCAAGCATTGTTGTGAGCAAAAACATGGATGGATGCAACCATATGGGGTACCTGCATTTTCTCAATGTTGTGAGTGACAGTTGTACAAAACATCCCCCATGTCATGATGGGGTTGGGTGGGATGCTCCATCCATCACAATTGTATGTAGGTAATGTAGGACCCTTACTGGTGACTAAGGCAAACTGCAGTTATGATGCAGTTGATATAACAGACATTACCTAGTTAAGTTTGTGCTATGACAATGGCATCATTCATAATCTGTCATATGTTTGAAACCAGTTTGTCCAGCAAACTTCTAGTCAGTTTGTCAGAAATGGGGTCTCTGGTTGGCAGTCAGGTTTCCCCCGTCCAAGCAAGGACCCTCACTCTAGTAAGGGCAAAGAAGAAAGACACCTGGGTAGCCACCACTCATGCCGTTGGTAGCTTAGCGTGAGCAGAAAGGCTTAACCCAGAGACAATGTGTAAAGTATTTGCACCAACACACACAGTTATACAATGAAAACACTACAAATTAACTCAAACCAGGTTAGAAGAATAGCCAATATTTATTTGAGCAAAACAAGACCGAAACAACATTAATCCAACAAGCAAAGTTATGAATAAAAAAAAAAATTAAACTTCACTATAGCGCTTAGAAACACAAATGCTTAGAATTGGTGATATCACAGAATTGTGACGGAGTAATTCCCAACAATCCGATGCTAATGGCGCAGGTCACGGGGTCACACAGACCCCCAGACACAGTACCTTCTGCAAAATGGGGAAACAAGCCGATGCACTGCGTCCGGGATCGCGGTGTCGCTGGATCAGGTGCGGTGTCAGCTCCGGTGCTGAGGAGCGAAGGAGTGGAGGTGTCACAAAGAGGTGTCAAGTCCTTGCTGCGGAGGGGTGGAGGTGAGACGGCATCTGTGCGAAGCATTGGATACATGCACTTCCGGCGGAGTCGATATCCGGCAGTCACAGCGTGGTGTGGCGAATTTGGGTGTCACGGACGTTGGTTTCCGTGGCACTTCGGGACTTACGGAGTCCCGGACTTCAGCTGGTTGCTGCGGCGTCAGGCCTGCGGGGTCATCACAATCAAGCGAGGACTACGGCTTCAGTTGCAGACAGCATCGCGAAATCTGGCAGCGGTGTCAGTCCAGGGTGGTCTAAAGTCAGTGCACTTGGTTTTTCTTGTTTTTTTCACCAGCTTTTCATTTCAAGGGCCTAGGGACTGGATTAGGCACCACTTAGCAGGGCAGGAATCTCAGCAGAGAGTCCAGGTGCTGGCAGAGCAAGTCTTTGTTGGCCCTGAGACTTCAGAACAGGGGGCAAGCTCTGTCCAAGCCCTTAGAGATACCTCTCAAGCAGGAATATACCACAAAGCCCAGTCTCTGTCTCCTTTTTCAGGCAGAAGCAGCAAATGCAGGATAGCCCAACAAAGCACAGGCAGAGGGAACACTTCTCCTTCAGCTCTTTTCCTGGTAGAGGTTCCTCTTCAAACTTGAAGTAATATAAAGTCTGGGGTTTTGGGTCCAATACGTATACCCCTTTTTGCCTTTGAAGTTGCGCAACTTCAAAGAAAAGTCTCTGTTGTTTACAGGATTTTGAGTTGCCAATGTGAGGCCCCAGACACATACCAGGGGCTTGGAGCCTGCATTGTGTGAGGGCGGGCACAGTCCATTCAGGTGTAAGTGACCACTTCTCCCTCCACTCTAGCCCAGAATGCTCATCGGGATATGCATGCTACGCCCCAGCTCCCTTTGTGTCACTGTCTAGAGGAGATTCACAAACAGCCCAACTGTCAGTCTAACCCACACAGGGAATCCACAAACAGGCGAAGTCACAGAATGGTTAACGCAAGAAAATGCCGGCCTTCTAAAAGTGGCATTTTCAAACTAACAATCTAAAAACCAAACTCGCTAAAAGATGCATTTTTAAATTGTGAGTACAGAGACCCCAAACTCCATATTTCCATCTGCTCTCTAAGGAAAACTGCACTTTAAGGATATTTAAAAGCAGCCCCCATGTTAGCCTAATAGAGATACGCCGTGCAACAGTGAAAACTAAATTTGGCAGGATTTCACAGACATATAAAAACAAGACAAAAATCACTACATGTCCTGCCTTTAACATATACTGCACCATGCCCATGGGGGTACCTAGAGCCTACCTTAGGGATGCCTCACATGTATAAAAAGGGAAGGTTTAGGCCTGACAAGTGGGTACACTTGCCAAGTCGAATTGCCAGGTAAAAACTGCACACAGGCACTGCAGTGGCAGGTCTGAGCCATGTTTACAGGGTGTACTCATGTGGGTGGCACAATCAGTGCTGCAGGCCCACTAGTAGCATTTGATTGTCAGGCCCTAGGCACCTCTAGTGCACTTTACTAGGGACTTACCACTAAACCAAATATGCCAATTATGGAAAAGCCAATTACACTTACAATTTCACCTAGGGAGCACTTGCACGTTAGCACTGGTCAGCAGTGGTAAGTGGTAAAGTGCCCAGAGTAACAAAAACAGCAAAAACAGAGTCCAGCACACAGCAACAACCTGGAAAGTAGGGGCAATCAATTAATGGAGACCACGCGAAGGATGCCAGATCCAACACATGTCGCTCCAGCTGAAAGTGGGGAGAGCTATTCAATCTCATGGGAGTTCTCATCACTAAGGTGGAAGAATCTGGACAGACCATCAGCAGTGGCGTGTTCTGTTCCAGGGTGGTTTTCCACTGTAAAGTCAATTCCCTGTAAAGAGATAGACCACCTCAACAGTTTTGGATTCTCACCCATCATCTGTTTTTTTAACATTCTGAAGGGCATGTGGTTGGTCTGAACCCAGAAGTGAGTCCCAAACAAGTAGGGTCTTCTACAATACCCAGACCACAGCAAAAACTTCATGCCCAATTGCACTCCATCTACTTTCCTTAGGAAGTAACCTCTTACTGATGAAGGCTACAGGCTGATCTAGGCCCTCTTCGTTTAGCTATGACAGCCCTGCTCCTACACCATGCTCTGAAGCATCAGTCTGCATGACAAATTCTTGAGAGAGGTCAGGTGCCTTCCGCATTGGTGCTGTGCACATGGTTGCCTTCAGGGCATCAAAAGCTGACTGGCAAGACACAGTCCAGATCACTTTCTATGGCTGTTTCTTGGACGTTAACTCTGTTAAGGGAGTAACAATGGTGCCATACCCCTTACCGAACTTCCTATAGTAACCTGTGAGACCTAAAAAGGCTTTCACCTCAGTGTTGGTCCTAGGGGGCTCCCATAGCCAAAATAGTGTCAATCTTTGGTTGTACGGGTGCCACCTGGCCACTCCCCACCTGGTGCCCCAAGTACACTAAGGAGCCCTGCCCTATTTGGCATTTGCTAGCCTTAATAGTGAGGCCTGCTTTCTACAGGGCCTCTATGACTTTACAGAGGTGCTGCAAGTGTTCCTCCCGAGTGGAGCTTAACACAGCAATGTCATCCAGGTAGCCTGCATTGAAATCACCCACCCAATCCAGCCTACACCTGATTAACCAGCCTCTAAGAGGTGGCATGGGCATTTTACATCTCAAATGGCATCACCCTAAACTAGTAGTGCTCATCTGGGGTAGAAAATGCAGACTTCTCTTTAGCCCCCTCAGTCAGAGCAATCTGCCAATATCCAGACGTTAAATCAAATGTGCTGAGATATTTGGCAGCCCATAACCAATCAATGAGCTCATCAGCTCGGGATGGGGTGCATGTCAGTCTTTGTGACCGCATTGAGTCTCCGGTAGTCCACACAGAACCTGAGTTCTGGAGTGGCACCAGGATCAGCAGCTTTTGGGACCAAGACCACAGGACTGGCCCAAGGGCTAATGGAAAACACAATAACCCCAAGAGCTAACATTTTGGATACCTCATCCTTAATGTTGGCCCTAACCTTGTCAGTTACCTGGTAAACTTTATGTTTCACAGGTGGACTGGCCCCATTGTTCACATCATGTGTGCACAAATGAGTGACCCCTGGGATCAAGGAAAACAATGAGGCAAACTGTCCCAACACCTGGGATAGTCCCTTTGTTGCTCTGGGGTCAGTGAGGGGGAGATGTTCACACCCTCTTCAGACCCATCTTTCTCCTTAGCAGACAGGAGGTCATGAACAGTCTCACTCTCTTCCTCCATCCCATCATCTGTTGCTAGGAACATTGTAACTTCAGACCTCTCAAAGTGAGTCTTGAGGCAGTTCACATGCAGGACTCTCAAAGGGATCTTAGGAGTCCGCAAGTTCACCAGATAGGTGACATCACTCTTGCGCTCCACCACCTCAAAATGCCCAGTCACTTATATCGGCGAGCGCAATGCTCCACTGGAACCATCACCCACATTTTTTGTCCAGGATGAAACTCAACCAGAGTGACATTCTGGTTGTACCACTGTTTCATATCTTCCTGGCTTGTTTCCAGGTTCTCTTGAGCGAGCTTCCTGAAGTGGGACGTTAGGTTCCTAAAAGCCAGCATGTTACTGAATACATACTTAGGGGGTTTACTGGAGGCCTTCTCCAAGCCTTCCCTAACCAGACTCAAAGGTCCCCTGACAGGGTGGTCATACAGCAACTCAAAAGGGCTAGATCCAAGACCCTATTGTGACACCTTCCTGTAGACGAACAGAAGACATGGCAAGAGGACGTCCCACTTACGCCTCAAGGGCTCTGACAGCACATAATCATGCCCTTCAATGTGTGGTTGAATCTATTAACCAGACTGTTTCCTTGGGGATGGTAAGGAGTGATAGACTTGTAGGTTACAACTCACTCCTTCCATAGATACTTCATATATGTAAATATGAAGTTGGTACCCCTATCAGATGCCAACTCCTTGGGGAACCCCATGCGGGTAAAAATCCCCATCAATGCACGTCCCACCACAGGTGCTGTGATTGACCCCAGGGCGATAACTTCTGGGTACCCGGTGGCATGGTCCACCAAGACCAGGATGAACCTGTTGCCCATGGCTGTCTTGGGATCCAGAGGCCCCATAATGTCACTACCAACACTTTCAAAGGGGGTGCTGACTACAGGAAAAGGTTGGAGGGGAGCCTTACATTTTCCCCCACTCTTGCCACTTGCCTGACTACTTTGGCAAGACCTACAGTGCGCATCAGAGTGCCTGCACATTTGGGGCCAGTAAAAGGTGGTGACAAGCCATTCAAAGGTCTTGTCCTGCCCCAAATGTTCAGCTAAAGGCACATCATGAGCCAGACCCAGGAGGAAGGCTCTGAAGCACTGGGGTTCCACTAGCACACGGGCTGACTAAGGCTCAGCAACCTTAGGTTCACTATATAGGAGGCTGTCCTCCCAATGAATCAAGTGTGATCCAGACTCTTTGCCAGACGCCTGGTCTGCAGCCCGCTGCCGCAAACCCTCTAGAGTAGGGCATACCTTCTGTGCCTCACAGAATGCTTCCCTGGTGGGTCCCCCTTTCTGCTGCCACTGAGTCAGCTCTGGACCTCCCCCAGTTCACCCAACTGTTCCCCTGTAGGCTCTGGTGTGTCCCTCTCAGGTTCAACCATCCTTCTGGACCGTGGGAACTCCTGGGGCCGGATTCCCTTGCCCTCTGCCCTTCCTCCTTCTGGCAGGCACCTGGGCCAGTCTGTCAGGCTCCATGGCCTCCTGATCACCCTAACAGGCTGCCATTGACCTGGTGGACACACACACCTACCCAGGCAAACCTCAGATCTCCAAGTGAGACCTGGGTTCCACCTCCTTCCAAGGGGAATCCCCCAGGTCTTTGCCGAGCAGACAATCTACAGGCATGATTGGACTCACAGCTACTCTCAAGGCACCTGAGACTCCCCCATTCAAAGGGAACCTGTGCCACTCTGCACAGGCGCTCTGAGTTGCCTACCGCAAACTGCTTGATGAAGTGCATGGGGAACTACCTGCTACTCAGACCCCAGGTGACTTCTCACAGTGGTCACACTGGCTCCTGTTTCTCTCAGAGCCTCCACCTCTGTCTATTGATGGTCACTCACTGCCTGTACCTTTAGTGTTCTCTGGTACAAGGGTTCTCTGGACCGTCTCATGGTCCCCTACTAAGACAAGGGTCATCTCAGCCGGCTTCCACCCACCTGGAACCAAATCCTCCCCAAATGCTACACTGGCCAAACCCTGTGACTGAGCACCAGTTGGTGCCTGGTGTCCACTTGAGACACTTTGGATCCCCCCTCACATGACCTACCTGGTCACATGCATAGCACTTACAGGGACCCCTCTCTGCAGAGATCCATGGCTTTTTTTCAATGGTGGTCTGGGAATCCTTACCCTGGGAACTAGGTTGGGGCCCTTTTGAGAACTTCCCCTGTTTACCCTTACCCCCCTACTTCTTTTGGACCCTGGTGCTCTCCCAACGGTCTGCTTCCTGTTCAAGCTTCCTGGGGTGAGTCAGCTTGCGATCAATCATGTGCTGGCGCAGCTCTAGAAAACAAAGACTGTACAAGTGCCCTTAAGGAATTAAGTTGAAAAGCCCCTCAAAGGTTTTTATCTTCCTGCACTTCACCCAACCATCCAGTAAGCTGCAAAAAGAGTCAACACATTCTAACCATGTTTGGGATTCCTTCTTCTAGTAGGACCTAAACCTTCCCTTATACTGCGATTTATAGGCCGTAGGCACCTCTAATGCACCTTACTAGGGACTTACTAGTAAACCAAATATGCCAATTATGAAAAAGCCAATTACACAATCAATTTCACATAGGGAGCACTTGCACTGCAGCACTGGTCAGCAGTAGTAACGTGCCCAAAGTAACAAAAACAGAGTCCAGCACACATCAACAACCTGGGAAGAAGAGGCAAAAAGTTAGGGGAGACCACGCCAAGGATGCCAGGTCTAACACAGTTCATGTGCACAGTAGAAGGTTGACCTAAGGCATTCTTCCTTTACAAATGTACATGGTGAGTCTGTGTCACACAAAGTGCATTTGTATGCCAAACTGTATTGATTGCAACAGACAGGAATGTGTCTACATTGGAGAGAAAGTCACACATCCCCCAAACAACATTTTGGTGGCCTTAGTTCTGTCCAGGGGAGAAATAACTGATGGAGAGCAATGTGATTTTAAGGGACATTCACAGGTGGAAGGTTACATCACATAGATGTTGTACCATCCCATCTTGAGCAATGAATTTCCATCCCAACACCTTGCTCTTTGGGAAAAGTGAATCAATTTTGGCTCTGTATTGCAGTGGTTAAGAGATGTCTCAAGGCCTGTGTGTTTACTCATGCTGTCAAAACCCTTTTTCATGAAGGGATGTACAAGTGTATACGTTACAAAGGCATAGATTATATGGGAGACAGCATGGTAGATTACTGAACTATGTACAAATGTTGTGTTGATCATTAATGTCCAATTGTAGTTGAACAGATCCCCTCAAACTGTTGTATCTGTGTTTACAGCATCAGCAAGGTGAAGGTGACAGTGGCCATGTTGGTGGGGAGAAAACAGGCCACTGGGAATCGGGTGTGTATACCACTGACTTCGAGGGACCTAGTGGCATAGAGGGTGAGGGGACTTGCACGGAGGCCACGACTGACTCTACACCTTCTTCAGAGACCTCCAATGAAGAACAGTCCCTAGTGGTAGCGGACCGTGGAGTAACTGTAACAACTGCGTTGTCATGCACAAGTAAAAGAGGTGGCCTCATCTTCACTGCAGGCACTTCAGCTCCTGCCCCAGTGTCCCAGGCTGCACTCAGTGAGGAGGATGTAAACCTATTACGGACTATCACTATAGGCCAGACTGCACATCTGAATGTACTCTATGGGCTGGCTGGCCATAATACCCAGGTGCTGGCTTACCTGGATGACATTCATGGTGCCCTATCTGGCATACAACAGCCATTCAAGGGTCTGGTCTCCTCTTTGGGTGCAAAATCCCACTCACCCTAGCCTCGTGCCCAGACTCCCACTCCGTCCCCATTCAAAATTCCTCAACCCAGCCCTGTCTGAAGTACAAGCAAACATTTGCATGCACCCACAACAACAATCACAATCAGCACATCTCAACACCGACACCAAAAACACAGGCACACACATGCAAACACCACACAGACCACCATCACAATCATAACCACAGGCATCATACCCACCATGACACAAACACACACCCCTACCACCAACACACCCACAGACACAACACTCACCACTACACCAACACCCACCCACCCAAGAGGCAATCAGTAAAAGACACAAATCTAAAGGTACATTACATACAACAGACCCTCAAGCACCTACACCTTCAACACATACACATGCACAACAGACACAGCTACTACCTCTACCTCCCAACCCCAACCCGCTCCCGAACACTCTACCTATTTTTCTAAAGAAGACCTCATGTTTGCCCTGGCCCTGATCCCGTCCTCATCCCAGACCACCACATCCAACATCCAATCATCTTTGTACCTTGTACCCAAGTCCAAAGCCACCTCTCCCAAATCCAAACCCACTCCTCCCAAACCCAAAGCCACCCTCCCAAATCCAAAACCACCCTTCCTAAACCCAAGGACCCCTCCACTAAGATCATTGAGGTGTCTGTACCCCATAGATGCCCCTTCCAGATGAGGTTTATTTTGGCATTGGCATTAGGAGGCAAGTTGTGGGCAAACACCCATGTGATGGACTCATGGCCTAGTGCCTTTGTTTGTTTATTTGTTATTTTCTTGTTTTAATTTATGAGAGAGGTATCTCACTTATATAAATAATTTTTAATTTGAAAATACCTGTGTCCTGGCCTTATTTTGTGAGTGTTACTAATTGTTTGCTGATGATACTCTTTCTGATAATGTGTGCGCCATGCACGTACTCTAATTTGTGGCAGTGAAAAGCACAGGTTATATAGTTTCGATTTTTTTCAAAACATACATTAGTGTTGTGCATTTGTGATGGACATATTACTTTTGGTGCAAGCATTCATCCTATTACTGGACACTCACACCAAAATTATATATGTTTCTGTTTTTGTGACTGGAGAATGCATGTGTGTTTATTTTGACATAATGTGTCAATAATATGCATATAAGCATTACACAGGGAACCTGACACTTTACAGTTAAATGGGATCTTATGTTTGTGATATATTGCATACAACAAAGGGACAAGTTACGTTCTTACATCTCTGCCATGTTTGCAGTTTACCAGTAAAATTGGTAGTACTTTCTGTGTATACCCACCTGTAGCATGTTGTAGTGTAATGGCTACACTATCATGGGGCTGTTTGGTTCAGATTAGGCATGCTGTTTCAGGTGATGCTTTCGATATTTTGGCGACATTATTGCACACAGATACATTTCTATTTGTGATTGCTGAGACTTTTTGTTTAGGTGCCAATTGCCATGAAGGCAGGTTGTACCAGATTAGTGGGTGTTCCTTATATCTCGAGGTCTGTTCTGATACATTATCTGACTAAAATACGCACTTAATGTGCAGCATTATGTTGGTGTTTCACAAGTTATTGACCCATGTACGAGCCCAGTACTCATGTGAATCTACAACTTGAAGATAACAGGAATGACTGTGACTTACCTTTTGTTCCAACGACGACGGACGTGGCCTAGGAGCAACAGCAGAACTGGTAGCAGTGGGTTTATGATGGCAGAAAATGTGGAAAGTGTTAACAAGGTGAGTTGCTTACTTATATAGTTCCCAATCTGCCAGCTCAGGAGTGGAGGTTTAGCTACCACTGTTGTGTTGGTGGGAATGCACATCGTGATTGGCTCGGCAGGAAAAGGGGCTTTTGTCTATGGCACCATTGACACGGGTGAAGATTCTTGGTGGTGATGGTGGACCATCAGTGGTCGTTCGTCTATGCTCCTGCCAACATTTAAATCAGGCCCTAACTCTCTCACATCGACAACAATTCTCTAGTGCTCACACTCTCACTCATTCTTACTCACATTCTTTCATTCTCAATCTCTCTCACACTCACTCACTATCATTCATTCTCAACTTACTCACTTTTACACACACATCTAATACTGGCTCTGACTCTCATTCAGCTTTACTCAACCTACTTAGTCCCTCTCTCATTACCTCACACTAATATTCACTCCCACGTGCTCTGACTCACGCTCACTCTCTCTATTCACTCTCAATCTCTCATTCAATACAGTAAAATGACTTTATTCGGAACTAGACTAGACCATAAAAGTATAAAAAAATTATTACAAAATATCATTTAATCCATAATCCACGTGTGACGGTGTAAAATAGGCAGAGCATCAATAACCAATAAAGAACAGTAATAAATAATCGATAAAAGCATAAAGCGCCATACAGACTGAAAAAAAGATTATTAATATGTTATAAAAAAATTGTGGCCCTCTGCTTTATAGCACGTTGGACGTAGACAGCAGTTAAAAAACAGATCTTTACAGTGGGCAGTGTTCGCAGAAAGTTAAAAGCCTCTCTACAGTAACGTATGTTCACCTCTTTTAAAAGGGTAACATAGCGTTTTCTCGACAGTGAATGCAATTTGTAGAAGCACATAGAATGTAGCATGCTTTGTGCTGAGTGATCATCGCAAGGGCATGTATGTAAGTGGGGGAAATAGGAACCCTGTAGGGGAAAGGCATCCAGCAAGTGAACAGTGTATAATCTCAGTCGGACTAGCAGACATTTGTGATGTTGATTGCACACCCATGTTAAGTATGGTTCAGTACTAGTGCTGTGCAAGCTCCAATGTAGGCATTCTATCCTCCAGACAGCCAGCCAGAAAAGTATTGTCCCGGGTGGTAAGGGGACTGGTTGGTGCTTTACCAGGACAGGTAAACAGATCCCCCATCTCATGCTAAAACAGGTATTTCGAATGTACCTTATCCAGGGGATACTCAGACAGCGAAAACGTTACAGGCAGGCAGCAAGGATGTCACTGTTAAAAGAGGTCTGATTCTTAGTACAAATTCTGAGCCACAAAAGGAGAGGTTGCATTTTTATAAAGTCATTAATGTACCCAATCCCCCCTTCTGTATGGCATGTGAAAGAGCGGGCGCTTTTAGGGACATCTAATAGCCGCTTGGTAAAACCATTCTTAATTGCTTCTGGGCCCCTCTGGCCGCTAATGCCCCACACCCTAGCCCCTAGGAGGCAAAAACACAAAACGTGGCTGTGTAGATTGCCCTCAGTTCCCTAATGGGCTTCTGACCTAGCTGCACACAGAACTGAAGACAGCCTCAGCTGATTTGGGAAAGGCAATGTCTCTGTTGGACTTCAAGGTTCCCCACGTAAGGTGTGTATCAAAAGGAATGCCTAGTTACTAAAAAGTGGGAGCAATGCCTATGTTATTGCTGCTAATAACAAAGATAGTATTACCCTTCTTCCTTGCACTGAAGACAATTACATGTGTTTTGGCCTAGTTGACCCTTAGATTTAGTCTGGTCATGAACTTGCAGAACAGGTGTTGCAGACCGTTTGTAATTCTGGCTATTAGGACAGTATCATCAGCATAGATTAGTGTGGGGATCCTGCGATCACCTATATAGGGACAATCCACCCTAAAGTCCACTAATTGGTCCTCCAGGCCATTTACATTTGAAAATTTGAAATTGAAATGGGTCCAGGACACAACCCTGGTGTAAACACCTAACAAGACTGAAGGCTGTTGTTGTTTTATTTTATCATTTTAAGTCCAAGAAGGACATTATTTGCTGTTTCTTAGCAATAGTTAGACTTTAATAACATATTCCAATGTTCACCTATGGAGCTAATGTACTATAATTGGGAAAAACAAAATTGGCAGTTTTTCCTTCACCAGGGCATATACACACCTTGTACAATGTCCCTGCTTATAGTTACAAGCGACCCTGCCCCTTGGACACTTAGGAGAGACCTAAGCAGTTTGAGAATGTTGAAGTACCTTTAATTATTAAGTTGCATTTGCATATACATTTTATTTAAAAGCAGCCTGCAAGGCAGGGCTGGCTTTTAAATTGACAGCAGGCCCCCCAGCAGTGCTCACTTAAGTGCATTAAATCTGAAACCTATATCCCCTACGGGTCGGTTGCCAGAGCCAATTATAATTATGCCTAATCTGCATATACCTTTCAAACAGAGCACTGGCCCTGGGTCAGCTGAGCAGAGCCCAGAGGTGTTCTTTTCCAAAGACATCCACTGATAGGTGTTTATCTTCATCATCAGGTTGGCTACAAGAAGGGATCACCATTTCTTCAAAATCAAAGTTTCTTGATCGATGCCTGATACAGCCAACTACTGACAGGTATAAAAATGGTACATTTTGAAGGTGAGACACTCTTTCTGACTCCTCGACTCTAGAGACTGAACACATGCCTTATCCTTTGGAGTTAGAATATTTCTGCTCTGAATCTTGACCACATGTCAGGCCCTTTGGTAAATTTGTTTGAGCCTTATGGTAATTCCTTATACTGATATGCTAAACATCCAGACTAAATATTATCTTTACCTTCTGTAATGCTCTTTGAATGTATGTAATAAACCTCCATGGTGTACATCTTAGTTGTGACTCACAGAGCTTATTGATGAAATGCTACTTGATGAGTTTGTGCCGGAGTGTTTGATGAGTTTGTGCCGGAGTGTTTGTAGGGACAAGAGGATTCTGACAATGTGGTGGATTTTTACCATGATTGGGTAGATTTAATATAGATATGTACCATGTAAAGACCAGAGATTCAAGATGTTGCCCTTGAGCTGGCTAACCACATTTATTTGTGTATGGTTCTTGTCTAAGAGACCATCATGGCACATTGAGAGTGGCATATGCAGTCTACACGATAAGAAATATTGTGAAAGCTTTATATTTGTGAGATGTCACTTCACTACAAGTTGCAAACTCAATTGCACTTATGAAAGAATGCTGCTTATCTGAAAGAATATTAGTTGCAATCTACACTGCCAGCCAGTATGGTTTTAGCAAGGTACATGATTTTGGTCAATTGTGGTCACAAGGGGTTTTTGCGAAATTTTCTGATGCCACTATCAGGAATGGGACATCATTTTGAGTCTGTTCAAAGTAATACAGCAGAGTAAAGAAATGTCTGTTGTGAAATGGGCAGCCCATAAGTCAGGAAATGTTGCAATTGCCTCTAAAAAACCCTATGTGGATGAGGTGGTAAAGTATTGTGCTCCGTAAATTGCTACAGTTGATTTCGATTAACAAAAAATGTGAAATTGACAACGTAAAATAAAATGTAAAAGAAAATGTGCAATGTTTTCTGATTAACTTCAATCCAGACATTAAGTGAATTAAACGTTAAGAGCTAAGAGTTGGAGGAAGAGGCATCAAAAGGTGAAAGAAGAAATGGCAAGTGAAAGCTTGTATTAAAAATGATGATGACATTTGGGTAACACCAGTTTATTTAGCCTTGATGCAGGGCTGCGTCCCATGAGCAGGTTGATTCAAGGTCTGCTCCACATTGGTTGAAATACTATGGTGAGATTATTTAGTAAATAATGGCACAATACCCAGTTCTGGGCCATGGCTGAGTACGAGTGCCAGTGATGTGTTACTTGTCAACAAAAAATTCAGGAGAGGGGATTTTGTGACAATGAGCCACATGGGTAAGTTTGAAGGTCTTTTCGCCTGGATGCAGCAGGACCTTGTTGAGATGCCAGTTCATAATGGTCTTAGATACATACTTGATATTGTCTGTTTATGTTCCAGGTGGGTAGAGGCCTACAGAACCAGGCAAGTTGACAGCATGATAGAAGCCAAATTGTTGATGAGGCAGTTGATCCTTAGATTGGGTTTGCCAACGTCTTTCAGATTAGACAAGAGAACTCATTTAAAAATGAGTTGTTAAAACAGTTGCACACAACTCTACAAATTGAGCAGTAGTTCCATTGTAGCTATGTACCTAAAGTTTAAGGAGTAGATAAAAGAGTGAATGTCACTCTAAAATCCAAGCCGATTAAACTGGGTGCCTCAACTTCAGTGAAATGGCCTGACGCACTTCCACTTGTATTTAGGAGTATGAACAATATCACAAACCACACATCCCAAACCCAAGCCCTGCATGCAACACCAAAGCATGGACACCCATCACCAAAGCATGGCCACTGCACATACCCATACACCCCCCTAAACCATCATCACTCAAGGTCCTACACAGGAATGCAAGCACTGGGGTACACGGTCACCCACCCATTGCACACCATGGCACACACAGATGCAATAATCATGCTTTTACACCCCTGCAGGACCCCTACCCAAAGTCACCGGACAGGAGGGTCCAGACATGTCCACTCCACCCACAGAAAAGGCCCACAGTGATGACAGCAGCTCTGTTCAACTGGATCTAGATGACCAGCCCGTCCCATCTAGGACCTTGGGACAGTCGGTTCCCCTCACACTGGCACAAGCCACTACAGAGCTTCCCCCCTCTGGAAACACCAGCACAGCACCCACCCAGCGGGCCCATACCTCTGTCCCCAGGACACGTCAAGCAGCAGTGTGTCCACCACTACAGGGAACCCAGTCTAACCCACCACCCCAACAACAACAGGGACCTGGGGGCAGTGGCAGTGGGCACACGGTTCAGGGGACAGAGGCCCAGGAACACAGGGGAACTGGGAGGGCTGCTGTGTGATAGGGGGAGGACAGGCCCAGGGAACCCACTCTCCACAAGGCCCTCTCCAACATCATGGGAGCCTACCACCATTCCCAGGAGACGATGGCAACGGTACTGGACAAGTTTCAGGAGACCCAGCGGATGCAGGAGGAACAGTATTTGGGGTTCAGGGAGGAACTCAAATCCATCAATACCACCCTGGGCTCCATTGCAGGGGTGCTGAAGGAACTTGTGAACACCAGGAGGGACACTGTGGCACAACAAGGGGCACCTGACACTAGCCTGGTCGATGAACTGCCCACCACCTCCGCCGGCGCTAGTGGACAGGAGGCACCGCCACAGGACCACCACACCAGCACTCCACCCCCTGCAGAGGGAGAACCACCCCGCAAACGGTCCCTGAGATCCAGGACAAAGACAGAGAACGATGCCAAGACCCCCGCCAAGAAATGAGACCGCCCTGATTGTCATCCATTTGTCCCACCTTGTCACCCTGTCCATCCTTAAACTGCCCTAGCTCCACTTCCTATGCCCCTTTGGACAATGCACCTGTGAGACTAATAGACTGGACTCTGCCATGGACATACCTCCACCATCACCCCTGAACATTTTACCCACCCATCCATTATTGAGCACTTAAATAAACACCCTTAAAGCACAAAACAATCTGGAGTCTGTCTGTGATTTCGAAATAGTGTATTAGCAACTACAGTGGCAAAATGCTCTTTCAAATGTAATGTCAACATACCTATGTCACACAGCTGTAGTCCATGAGGAAACAAAGCAGATGTCACACAATGGGACCCACATCTGTGAAATCGTAAGGGAAAGTGACAACTCAGTGACCATACAATGGGTGAAAAGGACAGACAGTAGAGAGGTAGTAGATTAATTCATAAGTAGCAGGCAGTGTTGTCTTCTTACCTGTGTCTCACTGGAAGTATTGCAGGATCACTGTGTTCCTGTTGTCGATGTCCTCTTCTTCTGCGTCCTCGTCTTCACTGTCCACAGGGTCCACAGCTGCCACAACACCTCCATCTGGACCATCCTCATGCAGAAAAGGCAGTTGTTGTCGCAAAGCCAAGTTGTGAAGCATACAGCAGGCCACGATGATCTGGCATACCTTCTTTGGTGAGTAGAATAGGGAACCACCTGTCATATGGAGGCACCGGAACCTGGCCTTCAGGAGGCCGAAGGTCTGCTCTATAATCCTCCTAGTTCGCCCATGGGCCTCATTGTAGCGTTCCTCTGCCCTTGTCCTGGGATTCCTCACTGGGGTCAGTAGCCATGACAGATTGGGGTAACCAGAGTCACCTGAAAATGGTGAGGGACAACTGTTAGATACACACTAACTCACAGGGACATCCACAGTCCCAGCAAATATTCCCACTGTATTGGGTCCATGTGCTCGACTAATAGCCATACACGGTGCCTCTGGAGTTACACCATCACATTAGGGATGCTGCTATTCCGCAGGATGTAAGCGTCAAGCACTGATCCAGGGAATTTTGCATTAACATGGGAGATGTACTGGTCTGCCAAACACACCATCTGCACATTCATGGAATGGTAACTCTTCCCGTTTTTATACACCTGTTCACTCCTGCGGGGGGGACCAAGGCCACATTGTCCCATCAATGGCACCTATGATGTTTGGGATATGTCCCAGGGCATAGAAATCACCTTTCACTGTAGGCAAATCCTCCACCTGAGGGAAAACGATGTAGCTCCGCATGTGTTTCAGTAGGGCAGACAACACTCTGGACAACACGTTGGAAAACATAGGCTGGGACATCCCTGATGCTATGGCCACTGTTGTTTGAAAAAACCCACTTGCTAGGAAATGGAGTACTGACAGCTCCTGCACTTGAGGGGGGATTCATGTGGGATGGCGGAGAGGTGACATCAGGTCTGGCTCCAACTGGGCACACAGTTCATGTATTGTGGCATGATCAAGCCTGTAGGTGATGATCACATGTCGCTCCTCCCTTGTCAACAGGTCCACCAGCGGTCTGTGCACTGGAGGATGCTGCCATCTCCTCACATGCCCCAGCGGACGGTGCCTATGGAGGAGAACAGCGAGCAGAGAGTCAACCAACTCTGAGGTACGGAAATACAGCTTACTCAGAAAATATAGATAAATCTAAATTTGCCTGTATGAGTGTTTAGGCAAGGCCTAGGTATGTGTGACACAGTCAAAAATAATGCCATGTGGCCCCCTGAAATGGCGGCTGCCTGACCTGTAAGGTGGGACAAGGGGATATGAGGTAACTGCGCTAGCGTTGTACACCATCGAGGTAGGCGGTCGAAGACCGCAGCCCAATCCTGCATTGGTTAACATTGGACCCTATGGGTCCCAGGAGCCAATGACGATGTACTCCGGCGGGGACGGTACGCACCGCCACGGACGTGACTGCCATTTCACTCTGTTCAATCACTCGATGCCTGATCTTCGACAGGAGAAGACCTACACTGCAAGTGCTGCTGTGACCTCAGTCTGGAAGAGACAATGGCTCCTGTGTCTGGGGAAAGGGCCCCTGCCTTCAGCACGGAGGAGTTGGAGAAACTTGTGGATGGGGTCCTCCCCCAGTACACGCTACTCTACCGTCCTCCAGACAAACAGGTAAGTACACTGTGAGCATGCTGTGTGGGCAATGTCTGTGTGGAGTGGGGTGGATGAAAGATAGGGGGGGTGAGAATGAGGCGTGCATGAAACGACGGTGAGTGCATGTGCTTCATGGGTAGGGATGTGGGCCAATGGCAGTTGGTAATAACTTATTTTTTTCCCCTGTACAATTCCTGTAGGTCAGCGCCCACCAGAAGGACATTTGGCATGCCATCGCCAAGGAAGTCCTGACCCAGGGCTACCACAGACGGAGCACCCACTGCCGGAAAAGATGGGAGGACATTCACCGCTGGAGCAAGAAGACGGCGGAGGCCCAGCTGGGGATGGCCTCCCAACGTGGGAGGGGTGCCCGTCGCACCATGACCCCCTGATGTTCAGGATCCTGGCGGTGGCGTACCCAGAGTTAGATGGGCGCTTGAGGGCATCACAGCACACAGTTCACTCTCATTCTGCTGATTCAGCGCGCATTGGAGGCGTCTGGGTGGGGGAGGTGGGCTGTGGGTTCCCCTAGGCCAGGGCGAGTTTAGTAGGCAAGGTCCCTTCTTCCGGCAGGCCCTGTGGCACCCCACCCCACCTGTGTACAGTGCCAACTACACCTAGTCAGGCTCCTGTGAAGTCCATGTGTACAGAAATCGGCCATAGCCTTGTAAGGCATGTCCCAGGGATTGAATAGTGGACTCCAAGTGCACCACGTAGTGCAGGGGGCTTCTGTGTCTGTCGTGTCCTCCAACGGTAGCGGTATTGCATGCACTGAAGATGTCTTTCTTCTGTCTCCCCCCCCCCTTTTTGTGGTCTCCCTGTTCTTGTGTGCATTAGCATCATCAGGCTGAGGAGCGGTGGCATTGGAGCAAGAGGGAGCTGCATCCCACATGGCCCTGGGGGGCGACACTACGGAGTCAGAAGTCACCAGTGGGACGGAGGGCGAGGGGAGCTCCACGGTGGGGACAGGAGCTGACACCAGCGATACGGACTCCTCCTCTGATGGGAGCTCCCAGCACCGCCCTCCCAGCAACCCCTCAGCTTTTGCCCCGTGCCCGCTCACCCAGGAGGGTGGGCATCACCTTCGCCCCAGGCACCTCAGGCCCTGCCCCAGTCACCCCTGCTGCCCTCAGTGAGGAGGCCATTGACCTCCTCAGGTCCCTCACTGTTGGGCAGTCTACCATTTTGAATGCCATCCGGGGTGTAGAGAGGCAGTTGCAACAAACCAATGCATACCTGGAGGGCATTCACTCTGGTCAGGCAGCCCTTCAGCAAGCTTTTCAGACTCTGGCCTCAGCACTGATGGCAGCCATTGTCCCTGTCTCTAGCCTCCCCCCTCCAACTTCCTCCACCCAGACCCACACCCCTGTACCTCAGCCTATCCCAAGCACACCATCAGACCAGCATGCACACACCTCAACACACAAGGGAAGCTCTGGCAAACATAAGCACCACACATCCCACATGCACTCATGCAAGCATCACACACATGCAGACACACCAACATCCACTGCCTCCACTGTGTCCCCCTCCTCCACGTCTCCCTCCTCCCTTCTTGTCTCGTCTCCACTCACACATGCATGCATTACATCCTCAGCCACTATGTCCATCACCAGCACACCCACCACCACACCCCGCTCACGTGCACTCACCACCCCCACTACCATTCACACATCCCCTGTGTCCTCTCCCAGTGTGTCAGTGAGGCCACCTCCCAAGGTACACAAACCCAGCCACACACCCACCCAACAGCCATCCACCTCACGACAGCCTCCAGCCCATGCACCTTCACCCAAAGTCACCAAACGTATACCTCCTACAACCACAACCTCTTCCTCCACTCCCAAACCCCCTCCAGCTACCCGTCCCAGTGTTCCTGAGAAACTTGTCCTGGTCAGCCTTGACCTCTTTCCCTCACCTCCCCCACCCCTTCAGTCTCCTAGGGCTCGACTCTCCAGGTCCCAAACTAGCACCTCAGCCACCACATCGGCGGGACCAGTGGTGCCAGTAGTCACCGTATTATGGAGAGCACCAGGCAGCAGGGCAGCCACTGTGGCAAGGAGCCTGAGCACGGACAGTCCCCCACCTGTCAAGCATAAAAAGTTGGCCAGTGCCCAGCAGGAGAGGGGAAAGAAATCAGCCACCAAAGCCACTATCAGGGGAACAGTTGGGACCGCCAGCAGCAGCCCCGCTGCCCAAGACAGGACCGCCAGCAGCAGCCCCGCTGCCCAGGAGAAGACCACCACCAGCTGTACCGCTGCCCAGGACACCGCTGCCAGGCAGCAGCCCCGCTGCCCAGGATAAGACCGCCACCAGCTGAACCCTCTGCCCAGGACCGCCGCCAGCAGCACTGCAGGCCAGTGAGCGCATATGATTCCGACGCTACTGAGGCCGCCACGGGCTAGATGAAGCACTCTGGGCACAAAGCCCCCTCCAGAACCAGTGGAGATTTACATCCACTACCTCTGTCCTTGGCAGGATGAAGCACTCTGGGCACAAAGCCCCCTCCAGAACCAGTAGAGATTTACATCCACTACCTCTGTCCTTGGCAGGATGAAGCACTCTGGGCACAAAGCTCCCTCCAGAACCAGTGGAGATTTACATCCACTACCTCTGACCTTGGCAGGAAGAAGCACTCTGGGCACAAAGCCCCCTCCAGAACCAGTGGAGACTGTTATCCACTTGAGAGACTGTGGCTTTGCACTCCCCAGGATTGAACAGTGGGCAAACCACCCACTGTAGAGACTTGAGAGACTGTGGCTTTGCACTCCCCAGGATTGAACAGTGGGCATAGAGCCCCCTCGTGGATCTGGCGTCGTGCCCTCAACCGGCTGAGGTGCCCCCCCTTCACTTCCCCCTGAGGTGCCTGTTTTATTTCTATCTGATGCCCCTGCAGTGTTCTCTCCGTCTTGTTCGGGTATTGAGTGTGGGCCTCGCCCATGCCTTTTGGGCCCAGTGATCCACGGACTATGATGGTGGAATCCCTTGGACTTGTGTTCTTGGTGTATATAATTGTATATAGTATAAATGTATATATTTGTAAATATTTTTGATTTATGTAATTGAATATATCACAATTATTCGACTCATTTCCTTTTGTCCTTGCCTTCTTTCAGAGGGGTGTGGGGGGTGTAACTGTATTGTATCAGTACTTATTTGTGTGTATGGTGTTGTGGGTGAGGGTGGGGGTGGGGGTGTTGCGTATTGCGTGTGTGTGTCACTGTTTTTTCCCTCCCCTGTGTCGTAGGTGCAGTATTCACCGTGGTCTTCGCCGCCGGCGTTCGTGCTCCTGGTAGAGGAGCAGGAAGATAAAGGCTGTGAGTATCTGAAGTTCCGGGTCCATGGCGTCCTGGTTCCTCGTGGGGTGTGTAGAGGTGAGCGTTTTCCCTTCGAAGTTCTGTTTACGCCGTGTTTTTGTTCGCAGTGAATCCGCCCTGGAAAAGGTGGCGGATTGGCCTGTCATGATACAGTGGGCGATGCATTGTCTTCCGCCTGACTGTTGGCGGTGACCGCCATGCTGTTTGTTTGTACCGCCGTGGCGGTCGGAGTGTTAAAGTGGCTGTCTATGTTGGCGGTTTCCGCCACGGTCGTGATTCTTTTTTTTCTGCCGGCCTGTTGGCGGTCTTACCGTCACTTTAACACCGACCATCAAGGTTGTAATAAGGGCCCAAGTTTGCTATGCTGTTGTCGGTAGTTGATACTTGCGAGGAAGTTAAGAGACTAATGGAAGAAGTGTCATAAGCTGAACAGCAAAGATGGATCATAGCAGGATATACCAAGAATGTGGATGAGATTTGGGTCTCAGCTGATGGAAGACTTGTGTTACCTGCTATTGCTGTGGCTGTGTTAGAATACCAGGCTGATTGAAGAGGATCCCTAAGTTTTTGCTCATACTTTTTACTTTTTGCTGGTGTTTTCCTGACTCTGCTGGTGCACTGGGCACTGCGAACCAATCCCTGGGCCTGTGCTCTGTGTAAAATGAGTATGCAAATTAGGCTAATTATAATTAGCTATGTCAACCTACCTATCAGTCCCTAGTATATGGTAGGGCATGTAGGTTTAGGTTCCCCAGCATAGGTAGTGCATAGGTGCACTGCTGAGGTACCCAGTGTCATTTTAAAGGCTGGCCTGTCTTGCTGGCTGCTTTTAAATGAAAGTTATATGCAAATTCGACTTTGGAAATAAAATAAACTACCTTATTTTTACATATGTCACCCCTAATGCGTGCCTTATGTGCCACTAGGGTTCAGTGCTATGTAACTATAAGCAGGGGCATTATTAAAATAGTTTTATAAGCCCGTGAAGTAAAACAGCCAAATTCATTTTTCCCTCACTGTAGTGAATGGCCTCCATAGGCTGAAATGGGGAGACTTATTTTAATTAACAAAGTCCCCTTAAGTGTCAGATATCTCGTGTTTGGAATCAAATTAATTGTTATAATAAATCCCACAACTTACAATTGTTGGATTTAATATAACTAGTTCAGGTAAAGAGTTTTAAACTCTACCTAAAAAGTTGCCAACTTCAGCTCTGTAGTGCCCTTCTCTGATTTACCAGCCACTGGCAGCCTGGCCAGGCTGCCTTGATGAGGTGTGAAGTGGCCTGGGAAAAGAACTGCCTCAGCAGACGGGGAAGCAGGAAGGGGGGAGAGCTGCCAAACTAGTTTTCAAAGGCAGGGGGGGACATTTGGAGCAATTCAGCACCTCCCTCACATCCTGCAACCCCAGACAATTAGGTGCCCTCATGATTGGATTAGCTGAGGTCAGGAGAGGGGTGTGTTTAAGATTTTTAGCCACACCAGTGTGTGGGCTCAGCCAGATGTAACCCCCAAAAATCAGCTTAAGCCGTGATGGGTTTTAGAAAGGTGTTGCTCCCTATGATTGATTTTTGCCACATTTCCCCAGGAAGTGGTCATCAAAGGGGAAGGACCCTGCATCTGATTGGAGAACCAGGAACCCCCTGTTTTTCACCCAGGAGCAAGGATAAATATAGCAGAGCTGCACCCACACCTCGGTTCCCTACCAGTTCCCTACCAGATCCCTACAAGGAAGAACATCAGAAGAAGAAGGACTGCCCTGCTGGACCGCTGACCTGCACCTGGACACAGCACTCTGAAGGACTGTACCAGCTGCACACTTGGGCTCCACCACAAGAAGGACTTTTGCCTGGCTTCAACTGGTTCAAGGAGGGACTCTCTGTTTGCTACAGGTGAGAAATAGCTAACCGGAGTCCTCTGCATCAAGTCCTGCAAGCAGAGCCCAGCTGACCGGTGTCCAGCGGCCATTTGAGTATTCTGACAATGTCCATTCTGGGAATCTTAGTCCCAAATCCAAGGAGCAACTCAGAGCTTCTGGAACCTTGGATCAAGTTTTGGACACTTCAGGGACCCAAACAGGACCTCTGGAAGAAGATCGAGAAGTTTGGAAAGGTTTGGAGTAACTCTATAAGTTGAAGAGGTACATTGTTGGAGTTGTAGTCCCAGACCCCAAGAGGCAAACCAGAGCCTCTGATCCCTTGGCTGATGCTGTGGACCACTTTCCTGAATCAAGAAACACTTCTGAAAGTAAGTGTGACAGTGTTACCTCGTGGGTGGCCTGAACTCTGGACTTTGTCCCTTTCCAGTGTGACCTTTTTTAACCCTTTGAGCACTAGTTGCTTCTATAAACAAAAAATAATTAATTCTTTAAAAAATTCATATCTCTGGTTCCTCTTATTCGTTTTTAACATTTTTGGTGTCATTTTAAAGATAAGTATATACTCTATTTCTATAAATTGATATTGATTGTGTTTTGTGTTTTACATATTTACTGTTTTGAGATTTTTAAATGCTTTACACACTTGCCTCCTAAGTTAAGCCTTGTCTCTCGTTGCCAAGCTACCAAGGGTTGAGCTGGGTTTAATTTATTGAGACCTAACTGGACATAAGTGGAGGTTAGTGGCCTATTGCTAAGTGTAGGTACTTACCTTCCCTTACCAATAATCAACTTTCCAACTGGCTGCTATTGTGATGCTGCGCTTAACCGCAGCGTCTCTGTGTACAACCATGATTGGACTGCGACTCCGATTGTCGGAGCGCCGTCCTCTGCGTTTTTACCCAGTTCTTGCGACGCATGCTCATGGTCGCATCGTCCTTACCTGTCTTTGTAATATTTTTTATATTCTGTTGGTGGTGACTCCTTTCCTCTTTCTTTTTCTTCTTTTCTTCTGTTTTTCTGTGCTCTAGTCTTTTTCTTCTTTCTGGTCTCCATGCTGTCTTCTTGCAGGTTTCCATGTTGTCTTCTTCTGTTCCTTTTTCCCAGCATGCCCTTTTTCTCTTATACTGCTACTTTTTTCCCATTCTCTTCTATGGGCCTTTTCCCAATCCAAGATGGTGTTGTTTCCTTTTCCTGTGTTGTCACTTCCTGTTTTCCAGCATATAAGTCACTCAGTCCTGATCTGCCTTGTGTTGCAAACACTTCCTCTTGGTGGTGATCTTCGCTCCTGTTCGTTTGTTTTCCAGTTCCTGTTCCTCTGGTTGTGGATTTTTCCTCTTTTTTCCAGTTTTCATTCCTGTTTTTCCCCTTTTTCAGGAGTTCCTGTTTTTGAGGTTTTTCCCATTTTGTTTTTTTTTTCCTCTGGGACTCCTTCTGGAGGGCACGGTCTGCTTTGGCGGTTTCCTGTTAAGCAGCATTGTGGCTACTAGAAAGGGTCGCCCCTATCTTGGTCTATTCAGAACCAGCAGAAGACCAGGTGCTCTTTCAAACCCTTCAGTCAAAGGTGAGAAGCATCGTGCAGATCATGACAGCTATTGCTATTCCCAATGAATTAACATTTTCATGGTACCACACACATAGAAAGAGATGCCATGATTAAATTGTTCAGGCAGAAATAGTTTAATCTCTGGTTTAGAGTTTTCGCTGAAGATTTGTGTCATTGGTGTGTGACACGTCAACAAATGAATGTAGGGAGAAGAATACCAGTTACCATGAGCCACATAGGCAGATCAGGAGGATCTTTTAACAGAATGCAGTTGAACTTAATCGATATTCCTGTCGGTAACTGGCTGTGATATGTCTTTCACTTAGGGCCTCATTACAAGTCTGGTGTTCGGAACACCCGACCACCAGACTCAGGATAAGGAGACCACCACAGTGCTGACGGTTTCCCTATAGACCCATTCGGAGTTCTCCACTGGGCTGCCCAGCAGAAACTAAGGTTTCTGCTGGTCAGCCCCATGGAAAACATGCAGCTGCATTGGACTCAGTTCCACTTGGAGCCGAGTCCAATTCCGTTGCACAGGGGGCTGACCAGGACCCTCAGAATGAGCACTGTCTGCAAAGCAAAGTCTGCAAAAGATTTCCTTTTTTTCTGGAGTTAGACAGAGGGACTCATTGCAATAATGGGATAATTATAATGTTGTGTATGGCACTACAAGTGGAAGAGTTATTACATTTTTGTTACAGACCAGAAGCTTTGGGTATTATTGAACAAATGGAACACTGAAGTCTTGATACTCAAACTGTGTGCGTCTACTTCTTTAAAATGACCTGATGCTTTGCCTTTGAGTTGATGAGTCTCTGAAGTACTCCTGACAGAAGACCAGGATTGTCACCACATGAAATATTCATTGGATGTGGTATGAGATGCCCTTCTGTGACTGAAAATGAGCTTATAAATATCACCATACTGCATACTGTGCCTCAAATGTACTTGTTAATTTCACAGATTACATGATTCTTGAATACTGCAAAGGACTGGCTGAAGAAGTACCTTGGGTCTCTCACAAAGTTGGACCTGCCAATGCCCTTACACATCAAGAGCAATACCATAACCTTAGCTTTAGTGATAGGGTCCTGATGAAGAAACATCATTGGAGGTCACATTTCATCCCAAGGTGGAATGGACCCTACCAGGTGATCCTGATCCCCAACACTGACGGAAAGTGTGGAGGACTGCCTATCTGGCTACATGCCTCTCACACCCGGAGAGTGAGATGTCCGCTTCAAGATGTGATGACGACAGAAATAAGTCTGCAACCTCTTGAGACTGCTCGTCCGGATGGAGTGGATGTCGGGTACCATAGTTCCCTAGCTGACCAAGTCCCAGAAGTATCCCAAAGTGGTATAGAAGCACATAAAGAGGAAGAGACGGAGACAAGACCAGATAGGAGAAGCTCCACAAAGCAACCACAGGTGCAGATGTGTAATCCTGGTGACAGAATAATTGAGAGAAGTGGGAGAGCCAAAGAGGGAGAGGACTGGCCAAGGAGCAGAGAGAGCCTGAGAGTGAATGTATCAGTTGAACTCATACCACAAACCATCATTGAAGAAACAGAGTCAAGCTGTTTGAGTGACACTGAAGGAGACTAACAGACACCACGAAGATCAAGGAAAGCAATAGTGCCTAGTTGCAGATATTCAGTGTCTGAGTAGCCTTATTACAGGGACAGTGTGTTCAATTTGACAATCTATGACCTCAATGAACAGAGAGCAAAACCATTTAAACACCGATGATATGCCACAATTATAAATACAATTGTTTCCTGTATATGATTAATTTTGATATTGATCTTGTCCTGTCACCTATGCACTTTGTCTGAATTGCACTGAATTTGAACAAACATTACCATTATTGCTTAAAAGAGGAAAGCATATAATAGAGGAAATATAAATAAGAAAAATGAAGAGGTTAGAAGATTCCATGGGGCCAAGGCTTCAGTAAAAGTGTAGGTTGTCATTCTAGAAGACGATAGGGCAGGGCTAGGGATGGCTCATGAAGATTGCTGTACATAAGTTGAGTGAAATAGCCACAATTAACAACCACAAGTTGTGCTCAGTTTGCACAAACAGAACCAATTACAAGTCAGCTTGCTGCTATATTCTACTCAAAGTCTGACTATAGGCAAATGTGTGTTTCCTTACCAAGAATAGATGTAGAGTAGTGATTGTTGTGACGTTAACAGTTGATAAGTTAGAATTCAACAATAACCTTCTTAGTTCTTCTACTACAGGAACCCCTTAGATCTGCACCTACATTGTCTACACATTCAGTAGTTCACATACAGATGCATCATGTTTAGATATTGCATCAAACATTTATTCTAGATTAGTGCAAGAATACACACATGCCCTAGATGTTAAGGATTGTTACGTTTGGCTACATTTACCTGCTTCATCTGTGGAAGATGTAGCCTATCATCCCATCCCAGGTTTGTATGGAATCACTTGTAGCACATTGATTAGTTTATTTTATGGGTAGAAACATTTTTTGTATTATTTTTCTAATTATGATTTTATCCCTTCTGAAATACTTTTCATAAGAGAATTAACTCCCAACAACAAGCTACGGAGATGGAGACAGCTTGGTATTTCTTTAAGTTTCTCAGTACAAAAGACACTGGTGAGACATATAAAAATAATTTGACATGTTCCATGAGTCCATTAGAAAATAAATTAATTCATACTTTAGAAGAAAGAAGACTTCACGTATTTCATAAAGCAACAGAAAGGGAAGATGTTTTAAAGAACGTATGGAAAAAGGAGGACAATGAATGCAAAGAAAAGAGGGTGTATCCTAGATTGAAATTAGATAATCGAAAGGAAAATTGATTGTGCATTCACATAAGAAGGATACGCATTCAAACTCAACACTAAGATTCTGTGGATGTGAGCACATGTTTGAAATGTTTGGAGAGCCAGTTCAGAATCTTACTGGAAAGGATTCTGTTATTCCTGGAGTATATGTTGTATGGGGGCAGGACACTTATTTTCAACTACCCGCTGACTGGGAGGTACCTGCTAATAAGCTTCAGTGTTCCCAAAAATGTATCATGTAAATAGTTTAGAGGCTTTTGAGAAAAAATTACCTCATACATCCAGGCGTAGTACTAATGATGACTTTCATTTAGTGGGAGATATTTTGGGGCCATTATTTCTGAAGTAGGAGTAATCTTAAATGATGAGAAGATCATAAAGCTTTCTTCAGTAGGGAATAAATTAGCAACTAGTACACCTGATGCTTTGCCAGCAGTAGATGCAAAATTAGTGGTTTATGGTGTTGCAAGATCGGTTAGCTTTAGATATTGTGTTAGCAGAGAAAGGTGGATTCTGTAAGATGTTCAAAATGCAGAATTGTTGTGCATTTATTCCAGACAACAGCAAAGAGGTAGAGAGTTTTGCAAAGAACATTTCTGATTTGAAACCCAAATTAGAAGATTTAGAAGCAACTAGTGTATTTAGGTCCTTTAGGAAAGGGGGGTTTCTGTAGCTGGTTTGGAAGCATTGATAGTAGAATTGTAGGTGCTATATTAAGGCCAATTGTGATTTTGACTATTGCTTAATTTGTTTATTTGCTTGGAAGTTGGGTATTTACAAGCAAGAAGCAGGGAGGCAACAGAATGGAGGAGAAAAAGTGTAAAACTTACAACGAAATTAAGGAGTTGCAGAACTCTCGTAAGATGATGCACTCGGCAGCATAAAAAGGTATTCCTTGGGGATTCATTTGTGTTTGATGTGATAGTTATTCCACCCATCTGATGGGGAGATTGGCAGGGCAAAATGTTTTCATTTGCAGAATCAAAACATTTCTAAGTTGAATTAGATTTCCATTGCTAAATAATGTGTGCATATTATTCATATAGTTTGTGGTAGAGGACTTTATTTAGTTATTATGAGCAACACCCAAGTTAACATGTTAAATAATTAAAGCAAGCCACTTTTTTACTGTCATCTTGAATGTCAACTTTTACATATAAAAGGCTGAAAGTCCTGCACATTTCATACTCCTTTGTATGTTATGTGTTTTTCCATCGTAAATGCTCTGTTTTCCAGATGCCTTGTGTTTATTGTTAGGTATTAGACAGCTGATAGTGAGGTTCTCATCGGAAGGAGGAGAAGATGCCAGGATGAAAGAACAACACATGGAAAGAGCTGACTGTCGCCGACAGTCTATCCAATGTAATAATTCAAGAACATAACCATGCGTGGACCATTGTATACACATGAGAAAGTGGGGCGTACACCTGCTCCCAGAGTCTTGAGAATACTGATTGATTCCTGAGACGAGGAGGAGCAACAATCTGAAATGTTGCAATTAATGTTTGTGTCGACTAATAATAGTGTGTTTTCCTGACACTAGTTAAGAGGGAAATGCCTGCTGTCTTCGAATTAAGAAGACCCTTAGCACCCCCTCTGATCTCTACAGCTTCAGTGCAAAAGCTTTATGCCTAAGCATTCCTATTCTCTCCCTATTCCTGGACTCTCATTCAGAATCCTTTATTTGGTTTTCTGAAGCTGAGACCTTATCTTATTTGCCTAACTAAATGCCCTTTTTCCCGAACTATACCAGCTAATTTAGATTAGGGATTTCCTGTGTGAAACACAGTTTCTGGATATCCTTTACTCTTTATGTAATTCTTGCTGAAGTTCTATTCTACCTTATTCTGAAATATAAACTGTTGAACCATTTAAACCTTAAACTAATCATACTTAAATTAGAATTCTTAATGGATTAATGTCATTGCTTTAATGAAAATTGGTTAATACATATTTTGTTAATTATTTTATTCTACTTGTCATTTCCTTTTAAGCCTAATGGTTTCACTGTTGTAGTTCCTAAGTTCCTCTTCACATTGACTAACAAAGGTCCATATGAATAGCGGTGGGGTTTGTACAATGACTATACCCGCAGATTAAGATTTAAGAACCCCTTCTCCATCAGAGGGTTTATCTCTTTGTTCATAGAGTTCTTATCGGATTTTTGCTGAGCTCCTTGTGCATCCATGTCATTCACCTAGATAAAAAATTGCTCTCAAAGAACAATCTTGATTAGGAATTATAATTAGGATTCAGACTTTGCCACCTGAGCATAACTGATAAATTACGTTAGTTTTCTTGATAGAAATTGTTGTAAATAACCTCCCATTGAAATAAGGCAGGTATACGCTTTTATAAGGTTGATTAGTAAGTGATATCAGCAGGGAAACAAAATCTTTTTAAAGTTTTTATATATATGTATATATGGGATGACATATTCACACAGACATGATCCTGTTGATATGTCTTTTTTTGTAAAGTAAGATTTATTGGTGACAAGGAGTTGAATCTCTCGCCTTCCTAAATGCCTCTTTTACATCATTATTTCTAATACTGTACACAAATGGATTCAGCATAGAAGTCACCATGCTATACATGAGACTTATTCCTATATCCTTATCAAAGGAGTATACTGAGGATGGGCTAATGTATGTAAAAAGTCCAGGCCCGTAAAAGAGGACTGTGGAGGTGAGATGTGAGAAACAGGTGGAAAAGGCCTTTTTCCTTCCATCGGATGACTTGATTTTCAGTATGACTAGTGTGATTCTACAATATGAGATTAAAATGCAAAGAAGTGGTGTTACCACAATTACAGATCCCTCGGTTAATAGTAGAAGATCGATAGCAGTGGTGCCTGAACAAGATAGCTTCAGGAGAGGTGGAATATCACAAAAGTAGTGGTGGATCTCATAGGAGCCACAAAAGTGTAACCTGGAGACCAAGAAACAGTACATTAATGAATGAAGAGTGGCAACTACCAAGGCAAGTAGCACTAGACATACACAGAACTTCTTTCTCATAACACACTTATAATGTAAAGGATGACCTATTGCCATGTATCGATCAAAACCCATTATTCCCAGCATGAAACTGTCCATATTACCAAATGAATGAAAAAAAAACAACTGTGTGATGCAAACAACAAAAGAAATTGCCTTCTTCTGTGACAACTGGTCCACCAAGAGCTTAGGCATTGTAGTGGATGTAAAACAGATGTCCACACAGGCCAGGAGGCTCAGAAAGAAGTACATTGGTGTGTGAAGTCGAGAGTCCATCCTGATGATGAAGATGATTGTCAGATTTCCCAGAAGGATGATTGTGTACATAGTAAGGAAGACAAAGAAAAGAAGGAACTGCTGCTCTGGGTGACTGGAGAAGCCCAAGAGGAGGAATTCTGTAGTAGAGCTCTGGTTTCCTTTCATCACGTTAGTGAAGATCTAAAAGCAGGAAAACAGTGTTTTTGGTAGCACAACACCAGCTTACCATCCCACTTGTTAACATCTAAAAATCACAGTTGGAATACCCTACTGTCAATCTTGCAGTGTCAGTGTCTGAATTGTTCCTGTTTGCTAAATCAGACTTAACCCAACATACTTAACCAAAGAGAGACCTGTCACAAAAAGCAGTTGGCAATTGGTTTGGAACAGAATTGGCAAACTCTAAACAGAAGAGCAAAATCTGTAAAGGTGGTTGATCTTATCTAATAGATATCCAGATAGAGTTAAGAACAGAGTCTGCTTTTAAGCATACAACATATCCTGATTTGAAAGGCAAAACATGTCAAGTATTCCATCCTGTCGGGTTTTCAATTAAACCTAGTGAGATGTTGAATATCTCACAAGGAGTGATGGAAATGGAAACTGGTAAGTACATGGTCATAGCATTCTGCACTACTGTCATAAAATAATAGCCACCAACACCGCTAAAACATTTTTAGGAAGCAATTGAGACAACCCAGAAGTATGGCTGCTTAACATCCATACCACCAAACAAGACTTGGACAACCATATAAGTTTTTTTCAATGCTTAGCCTTCCCCAAGGACTCAAGGAAAAATATGCAGTAATAGCAATAGATAAAATAAGAGCTTTGCACCTCATTATTGAGCTTTGACCTGTGTTCACCATTAAGGCCTACTTTGTTAGTACATTACCCTGTATTGAACGTGGCACCCACCTCAGAATTCAAAAACCCTGCTGTTCTACAGCATGCCATAATGAGCACATTTTTAGAGAAACCATCAATAGATTAAAAAGCATGCTCAGAGGACAGTGATTCTTTAGGCCAGGAAGAACCTGTGGTGTTGAAAAAGCAGACCTCCCATTAACTTGCAGGCATGTTTCACTTCAGTCACCTTTCCCCAAGCTTCACCCCTCCAATAGAACATTAGCACTTGAAGGTAGTCATCTATCACCAGATACCCTATTTCTAAGCCACCCCCTTTCTGGATCCAGTATTTAATGACTAGAGCCAGACACTGTCTGGAGAGCAGTAACTCCTAAAACACTTTGCTGACCCATATCAAGGCGCAGTGGCAGCCTAACCAAGTGGTGAAGTGGTTGACTGCGCTGACAGAGTCCCAAGTTGAAAGAATTATCTTGCCTTGGGTCATCATGTGCTGCTTCCATGTCTACATCTAAGCCTTCACAACCCATTGTCTTTATTACAGCCTTCTTTGCCCCTCTCCCCATGTATCTCTCTCATTCAGAGGAATGTGCAGCACATGCTTTGCCTGTGTCCTTGCCTGCATAGGAGGATGTGATGACCTTCAGTGTGTGAGCTGACTATGTAGACCAAAACCTCCAGGAACCCTTGCCACTAAACCATAAATATGTTCTGTGCTGTATGGGAATTACTTTTATTTTACATATGATTTTGTGAAAGCATGTTTATTTTTGAATGGTGGATTCAGAAAGAGTTCTTTTTTCAGGCCATTACTTTCAGCTCTCCCACCACTCAGAGTTCAGCATCCCACAATCAATGTTTGTTTTTTAACACTGATATTTTTGTAAAGATCCAGCACACTGCTTGCCATATATCCTTTTTTGGTTCACCTGTACTTCTCCAACACTATTTCAAAGTGAATTTTAAATATATTTTGGATGTGCTTAACTTTCTTTTGCTGATGTTTGTATGTATGATGCTTGAGAATGTTAGTTGAAAAAGGCCTATAGATATGTGGAAATATTGCATTGCATGCCCTTCATTTCCACATATCACAATACACACACATGTTTTCATGATGTCATCCAAGAACTGAACAGGTCGGCGAATACTGTTTCCATTGACAATATATTTTTATTATGACATGCATTGGTGGGGGTGCTGTTTTATTTTTTTTATCAAATTTTTCTTTCACCTATGAAAGCATTGAGTTTCTTAGCAAGACATTCTTTTCACTTTGTGCTTTCCTTAAGGCTGCAGCGAGATAGGGTTGCCAGCAAAGTGGTACACTTCGTCTCTAAGGTTTACAGAAACATACACATCCTTAAGCGGGGACATTTTCTCAGAACCTCAGTTGTTTTATTATAAAAACACTTCTCTGTCCACTGCACGTTAAAGGGAGATTCCAGCCAGATGACCCCGACCGAATGCTGATTGACTTTGCTGCAGCTGCTTGCTGAGACTACTGGTTCCCCGGGCCTACATGGGGATGGTGTCTCTGTCGACAACAGGCTTCCTTGCTAAGGTATGGGGGATGATGTCTTCCCGGGGGTCCTGTAGAGTGGATTAGGGCTTGTAGAAGGCTGGCCTGGTTTGTAGTGAGTACCAAGGGGTACTTAAACTCTGCACCAGGTCCAGGTATCCCTTATTAGTGCAGAGGTGTCTAGCAGCTTTGGCTGATAGAAAAGGTAGCTTAGCAGAGCAGCTTAGGCTGAACTAGGAGACATGCAAAGCTCCCACTATAGCACTGATGTCATATGCACAATATCATAAGAAAACACAATACACAGATATACTAAAAATAAAGGTACTTTATTTTTATGACAATATGCCAAAAGTATCTCATGAGTACCCTCAGTATGAGGATAGCAAATATACACAAGATATATGTACACAATACCAAAAATATGCAGTAATAGCAATAGAAAGCAATGCAAGCAATGTACTGTCAGAATAGATTGCAATGAGAGCACATAGGAATAGGGGCAACACAAACCATATACTCCAAAAGTGGAATGCGAGCCACGAATGGACCCCAAAACTATGTAAGCTTGTAGAGGGTCGCTGGGACTGTAAGAAAACAGTGAGGGTTAGAAAAATAGCTCACCCCAAGACCCTGAAAAGTAGGTGTAAAGTGCACCTAAGTTCCCCAGAGAGCACAGAAGTCGTGATAGGGGAATTCTGCAAGGAAGACCAACACCAGCAATGCAACAACGATGGATTTTCACACGAGAGTACCTGTCGAACAAGGGGACCAAGTCCAAGAGTCACACTCAAGTCGTGAGTGGGCAGATGCCCAGGAAATGCCAGCTGAGGGTGCAAAGAAGCTGCCACCGGATGGTAGAAGCTGTGGATTCTGCAAGAACAAAGAGGACTAGGAGCTTCCCCTTTGGAGGATGGATGTCCCACGTCGTGAAGAAGCTTGCAGAGGTGTTTCCACGCAGAAAGACCACAAACAAGCCTTGCTAGCTGCAAGGGCCGCGGTTAGGGTTTTTGGATGCTGCTGTGGCCCAGGAGGGACCAGAATGTCGACAATTGCGTGAGGAGACAGAGGGGGCGCCCAGCAAGACAAGGAGCCCTCACAAAAGCAGGCAGCACCCGCAGAAGTGCCGGAACAGGCACTACGAAGAAGAGTGAACTGGAGCTCACCCAAAGTCACAAAAGAAGGTCCCACGACGCCGGAGGACAACTCAGGAGGTCGTGCACTGCAGGTTAGAGTGTCGGGGACCCAGGCTTGGTTGTGCACAAAGGAAATCCTGGAAGAGTGCACAGGAGGCGGAGCAGCTGCAAATCACGTGGTACCCAGCAATGCAGTCTAGCGTGGTGAGGCAAGGACTTACCTCCACCAAACTTGGACTGAAGAGTCACTGGACTATGGGAGTCACTTGGACAGAGTTGCTGAGTCCCAGGGACCAAGTTCGTCGTGCTGAGAGGGGACCCAGAGGACCAGTGATGCAGTCTTTTGGTGCCTGTGGTTGCAGGGGGAAGATTCCGTCGACCCACGGGAGATTTCTTCGGAGCTTCTAGTGCAGAGAGGAGGCAGACTACCCCCACAGCATGCACCACCAGGAAAGCAGTCGAGAAGGCAGCTGGATCAGCGATACAAGGTTGCAGTAGTCGTCTTTGCTACTTTGTTGCGGTTTTGCAGGCGTCCAGAGCAGTCAGCGGTCGATTCCTTGGCAGAAGGTGAAGAGAGAGATGCAGAGGAACTCTGATGAGCTCTTGCATTCGTTATCTAAAGAATTCCCCAAAGCAGAGACCCTAAATAGCCAGAAAAGGAGGTTTGGCTACTTAGGAAGGAGGATAGGCTAGCAACACAGGTAAGAGCCTATCAGAAGGACTCTCTGACGTCACCTGCTGGCCCTGGCCACTCAGAGCAGTCCAGTGTGCCAGCAGCACCTCTGTTTCCAAGATGGCAGTGGTTTGGAGCACACTGGAGGAGCTCTGGGCACCTCCCAGGGGAGGTGCAGGTCAGGGGAGTGGTCACTCCCCTTTCCTTTGTCCAGTTTCGTGCCAGAGCAGGGCTGGGGGATCCCTGAACCGGTGTAGACTGGCTTATGCAGAGATGGGCACCATCTGTGCCCATCAAAGCATTTTCAGAGGCTGGGGGAGGCTACTCCTCCCCAGCCCTGACACCTTTTTCCAAAGGGAGAGGGTGTAACACCCTCTCTCTGAGGAAGCCCTTTGTTCTGCCTTCCCAGGCCAAGCCTGGCTGGACCCCAGGAGGGCAGAAACCTGTCTGAGGGGTTGGCAGCAGCAGCAGCTGCAGTGAAACCCCGGGAAAGGTAGTTTGGCAGTACCCGGGTCTGTGCTAGAGACTCGGGGGATCATGGAATTGTCTCCCCAATGCCAGAACAATTCCATGATCTTAGACATGTTACATGGCCATGTTCGGAGTTACCATTGTGACGCTATACGTAGGTAGTGACCTATGTATAGTGCACGTGTGTAATGGGGCCCCCGCACTCACAAAGTCCGGGGAATTTGCCCTGAACAATGTGGGGGCACCTTGGCTAATGCCAGGGTGCCCACACACTAAGTAACTTAGCACCCAACCTTTACCAGGTAAAGGTTAGACATATAAGACACTTATAAGTTACTTAAGTACAGTGGTAAATGGCTGTGAAATAACGTGGACGTTATTTCACTCAGGCTGCAGTGGCAGGCCTGTGTAAGAATTGTCAGAGCTCCCTATGGGTGGCAAAAGAAATGCTGCAGCCCATAGGGATCTCCTGGAACCCCAACACCCTGGGTACCTCAGTACCATATACTAGGGAATTATAAGGGTGTTCCAGTATGCCAATGTGAATAGGTGAAATTGGTCACTAGCCTGTTAGTGACAATTTGGAAAGAAATGAGAGAGCATAACCACTGAGGTTCTGGTTAGCAGAGCCTCAGTGAGACAGTTAGTCATCACACAGGGAACACATACAGGGCACACTTATGAGCACTGGGGCCCTGGCTGGCAGGGTCCCAGTGACACATACAACTAAAACAACATATATACAGTGAAATATGGGGGTAACATGCCAGGCAAGATGGTACTTTCCTACAGGGCTCATCATGCTGTTCTCTAACGTAGCTTAGGTAGGAACTGTATATATTACACGCATAGTGGCAGTATGGTGGGACTTTTCCTGTATTTCACTTTTCCCAACACCATTTTGCTTCTAGCATGTTTCATTATTCTAATTATTGCAATTCATGCCATTTTATCTAAGACACAGCTTATTCAATAAACCTTATTGAACCATTTTCTGCCTCTGTTTATCTTTGTCTGTGTGAGACTAACATAACTGATAGAAAAGGATGAGATCTGATCCACCACTATTTCCATGAGAAGTCATTCTTGTCATGAGCCCAGTTGCCACAATTCATCCATGCTTTGGGCAAAGATGAGGCGCTGTTAGTTGGATTAGGCTGACAGTTGTCATATGGTGTGGGATTGGACTCAGTTCCCCACAATTCAGGTGATACTGCCGCCCAATCCCAGCAGTCTCATTAGGATAATGAGAGCCCACATGACATGGTGCCACCATCATTTGGTCAGGCACTGATTTTCTGATCCTCCTAAGTATCTCTGTTTCACCACGTGCTAAAGGTACCTCAATACTATATGTGGTGACGTCCGTGGTACTGAGGATTTCTTCCTCGGCTAGGTAGGTAGTACCTATCCAATGCTGTAGGTTCTTCAGGTTTGAACCTTAAAAGGATATCTCCATTTTGTGTCCTTATCTCTGAACAGGTATAGCCACCATGGCGAACCCGCAGAGGGTAGCAATTGCAGTAAACATGCAACCTCCCCTCACTGCTCATTTGCCAACAAATGGCCTCACAGCCCAGGGGGGTCCTGTAACATGTGTAGTTGAGGCTCATGCAGCCTACAGAACAGAAATATTTTATTCTTGGGTCACCTTTCCAGGAGTTGATGTAAAAATCCATATATTTCATCACTACACACCTGCAAACATACATGCACAATACAGAGCATATTTATAGTTAGAGATTCCTCTATCTTTTCAAGACCATAATAACTGGCTCGATGGAGTCCTTCCATATACAATACTACACATTAGGTTAGGTCCTCTGAGCAATGATGATCCTACCTGGTACCCTATTGGTCACACATGCACCGCATCCTAATGCAGCCACGTTGGCAGTAGCTGAGGTTTGCTATTTGTACGTTGAGCTTACAGCTAACTACTGAATGTTAGTACAGTTCGTAATGCAGACATTAAACACTAACTCAGCACGTGCTGCTTTAGCGCTACCACATGCAGTCATGCCAGACATTAACCCCTGTGACTGTACGTTCGGTTATGGGTAAAGTACCTGCCAAAGGGGAGGAAATTCCATTTTGTTTAGCTCAAAAAATAAATACACTGGAAGCAGTCTTTCCACATACTGGATCTCAGGATAAACATAGTATACTAACTATGTGCTTGCCTTTTGGGATTGTTCCAAAAGTAGATAACTGTAATACTTCGGGCACAGTCTTTGCCACCCTCTGTACTACCGCACACGGTACACACTGACTTTGCGGGCCACATGTGTTGTCGCTATTTTGGCCAGCACAGTATCAGACCCATGACAGGGTCTTGTAACTGACCAGAAGCTTCATTATGCCACCTGGGACTCTTCTGCTTGAGGTTGTTGTGGTTTGTCATTAGTTTACATTGCACTTGAAGAGAGCTGTTCAGAATTTTAAATTAAGTAATGAAAACATTTGTTGATTAAATAAGAAGATAAGGGATGCTCTCTGGTAATCATGGACAAATACTGATACATACAACAAGCTAATCATTTAATTCAAGAAGTAGGATATATACATTTGCAAAGCAATCACTTTTGTGAAAAAGCAGCACAATATGGTTGTGTTGTTGGAGGTGATATTTGCTGAGGATCTAGATACTGACTGCACAAATTCAAAGTGTCTGCACTTTATGCTCTTTTACATTTTATAAAAATATTCTGACTCCACTGCTGAAACCTATCATATCAGAGATAGATGTATTACAATCAAACCTTAGTTACATTTATACATATTAATTTGATGCACTTTCCATACATGCACCTACATTGTCTGTGACAAGAATGTGGTAGTATTGCATGAAGTAGCATTAGACAACAAAAATAAATTATCTGGGAAGGATGGGGTATTTGCACAAAATATTGCAGTTGTACATATGGGGAGACAGAAATATTGAATAAAAATATTGTAATGCAAAAATATTGTGATGCAGAAATATTATCATTGCCAAGTTTATTGTTTTTTTTCAGGTAAATATTATCGTTAAGAAAATATCATTTTCAATACTGTAGTTGCAAAAAATTTAATTTTCTAATTATTTAATGTGTTTTAGTATGTGAATTAATTTTATGTGTGAGTATTGTTTGCATAATTATTATACATGTTTTTAAAATTATAGTTTGTAAAGTCTTTTAAATTTTTTTGTTTAATTAGTAATAGTAATTTATAGTGTTGTAGCAGGTTGCTTTATAAATGAGGGATAGGGTTGGAATTCAATTAAGTAAACATTAATTATTAAATAATTAATTAACATTTTAAACATGCTATGGGTATTCATTATGCATATTAGATAATACTAATTTATTATACTTATATGATAGCTGTGGCTTGGTAGGTTTGAAGGGGTATAACCTAGGAAGATAATTAGGCAATAATTAATTAACAATTAATTTATAATTAATTAATATTTAATTGATTAATATTTATGTCAATTGTGTAATAACCATATATTTTAGTTATATCTTAGGTGCAGACTGCTGGCTTAGACGGGGTATAATGTGGAAAGTTAATTAAGCAATAATTCATTAACAATTAATGATGTATTATTAATTATTGAATTGATTATTAATTATGCACATTATGTGATGTTGATTTTTTTAGTAATATTTTGCTTGCGGGTTGCTAGGTTTATAGGAGTATATGGTAGGAAGTTAATTAAATAATAATTAAGAACATAATTATTATTTATTAATTAAATGTTTAATGAATAATATTTATTTAATCTCTGTCATAATTAAATATTTTAGTTATATTTTAAGTGTGGGCTGCTGGGTTTGTAGCGTCGTTGAGTAAGAAGTTAATTAAGTAATAATTAACTAATCATTCTTAAAATAATTCTGTGTTTATCAATTATGTAATTTGGGTTATACTTTTTTATTTTCCTTATATTTTATGTGTGGTTTGCTAGGTTTGTAGGGGTATAGGGTGGAAAGTTAATTAAGTTATAATTAAATAAGCATTATTTTTCCCTTGAAAATTAATGATTATATATTTTATGAACTTTGCTTATTGGATAACTATTTTTTCATTTATTTTTATTTTCATATATATTTTATGTTAAGTAAAAATGTTTATATCTAGATTTCTATATGTTTTCTAAATTAGTAGGGTTATTCAAGTATGTAATGTGTTTGAAATGAAGTAGTTTACCTACTGTTGCTAAGACTGGAGTGGGAAAAGTAAATCTTATCCCTCTGAAGTCCAACGAATTTCCTACTGTTGTACAGACTGGATTGGGAATAGTAAATATTACCCCTCCAAAGTCCAGAGCTTTCCCTACTGTTGCTCAGACTGGAGTGGGAATAGTAAATTTAAGCTCTCAGAAGTCCAACGCTTTCCCTACTTTTGCATAGATTAGAGTGGGAAAGTAATTCTTATCCTTCTGAAGTTCAACACTTTCCCTACTATTGCTTAGACTCGAGTGAGAATAGTAAATGTAACCCCTCCAAAGTTCAGCATTGCACAGACTGGAGTGGGAATAGTAAATGTAACCTCATCGAAGTTGAACACTTTTCCTATTGGTGCACAGGCTGGAGTTTGAATAATATATGTAACCCCTCTGAAATCCTACAATTTCTCTACCGTTCTAAAAACTGGCGCAGGTATAGTATAATATTTTTTTAAATATCGTGTGCCATCCCGATCGCCTTGATCGTAGATTGGTGTACCCCTTATTTAGAACTCCATTCTCAGTTGGAAAAGAAACTGTTTGGTTTTAGACCCAGTATGGAATGGAAGCAGCCATTCTTATGGCCATGGATGAGATTCAGATGCTAGCTGATGGCGGCAGATCAGTGATTTTGATTTTGTTAGATTTATCTGCCACCTTTGACACAGTAAATCACAATATTCTCTTGGAAAAACTTGCCTAGCCTGGGATAAAGGGCACTGCCCTGAGCTGGATTTATTCCTACTTGTCAGAGGAATGCCAGGCCATTGCCCTACCTCCTTACCACATAAGGATGTCAAGTATAGTGTTCTTCAGGGGTCGGCCCTCTGCCTCATTCTGTTTCACCTTTACATGAGGCCTTTGGTGACCCTTATTAAGACTTCCCCATTCTGTTTAACCTTTACATGAGGCCTTTGGTGACCCTTATCAAAGCTTACAATATCCATCTAGTTTGCTACGCTGTTGACACCAAGCTAATTCTGGCACTGAACAGTGACCACCAGACAGGGATTATAACCTTCCACAACTGCATGAAGGACATCACTCCTTGGCTAAAGGCCAATTCACTGAAATTTAATGAAGACAAAACAGAAGTCCTGTGCTGTCCTGCTAACAAAATCCCTGTTACCCTTCCAGCCAATTTTGGCCTTTATCTACCCAGGAAGAACCATCCCCTTCGGACTTGGTCCATAGTTTGGGGGTGACTTTTCATAGTAAGTTATCCTTCTACGGTTATCTCATGATATCAGCTGGGCTCTGTTTTTTTCTTTTATGTTGTTTACAAAAACGTCTCCTTCTGCTACCAGTATTGGCTAGAACCCTGGTCGCGCGTAGTGGGATACTGAGTAGGCCAGATTATTGCAGTGCTTTCCTTCATGAGCTCTGGGCGTTTTGCTGCAAAATCTACACAGTGTACAGGATGCTGCAGCCAAACTGGCTCTAAATAGGCAGCATAGGTCATCCGCATCGGACGCACTGAAGGAGCTTCATTGGCTTCCCAATAGGCAAAGAATTGCCTTTAAGGTTCTCTGCATTGTCTTTAAAGATCTTTAGGGCTGCAGTCCTATCCACTTCCACAATGCCTTCTGAAAATGTGCTCAGTGGAGATCCTTCTGCTCCTCGTCAGCTAATTTGGTTTGTACTCCCAATTTCAAGAAGACTGGACAGGAAGGACTTGCCTTCTCAGTGATGGCTGCCCAGCTCTGGAGCTGACTTGCAACCTCTCTTAGGTTTTCAACTGATCTTCTACAGTTTAGGAGGTCTTTAAAAACGTGGCCTTTTTGACAGCGTTTTGATTTCAGGTTGATTGCTTTAGTGCCAGAATACCTTTTAGGTGACAGTGCACTTCATAAATGTCAAAATAATCATAATAATAATAATAAGAAGAATATGAATAATGAGAATAATAATTGTTAATAATGTAATGGTATTTGTTTCTAATTTTACTTCTTGTTAAATATTTAGTATTTTTTTTGTAAATGTGTTTTTTGAATTGTTTTATGTTTGGTAATATATTTAATGTTGTACAACTGAATGAACCGTTACTCTTTTTTCTGTTTTGCCTAAAATATATATATATATGTATCCTGGTGCACTGTGCGATCATAATTTATATGCTCTAAAAACTAATACAATTGAATATATAATGAAAAATGTGTTGTAGAATGCAACCATTTTGCCATTTTTATCCACATTTTCTCCCAAGTCCCCTTCTATTGGTCAGGGTTGCTCTCTGTGCTTTCTATGAACACCAACCACTTAATGGATCAGTAGGTATATCCTTTGATGTGGGCATAGCAGTGTTTCTGTGGGTTGGACTAGGTGTTTTGGATTTCTGTTTGAGAATTTGATTTAGTTTCTACAGCAGCTGGCTTTTGTAGAGATGATTACAACATTGGAATGTTGAGAGCTCCATTGAAGACAATGGAGTGGCTCGAGGCCTGTAATGACTGACATAAGCCATGTTTTTCTTGATGTTTCTCCCTTTTTTATTTAGAGCTTTCTACCTTCAGTGGGTGGAATGTTCTAATAGCTTTATAGCCCTTATTCCTCAGGCAATATCGATTGTTAAAGGCCCTCTCCCTCATAATAGGCCTTTGCCTGCGGCTTGGGTCTATACCGAAGGAGTGAGCCTTTACTAACTTCTATAGACCTCGGCAGTAGCGGGCTATACTGCTACATTAAATAGTCCTGGATGGAGTTTGGGGAGTTCCACTATATGGAACTCCGTGAAGTGACCAAAACATTTTGCTGCACTACGCGAAGTTCCGCAAGTGGCACAGTGCATTAGGTCGTGCTGCTCGTGCTGATTTTTAGCAGAGGGTGTAAAATCAGTGTGAACAGCACCACTCACAGTGCAGGCGGGCACTGCTTCTTTTCTGCCACTCGAGTAGATTTTCTTCTCATGCAGCAGCATCCTCAATCCAAACGGGTTTCTCAATGTGAGCGGTATGACCGTCCACGTTGAGAAATCTCAGAGGGGGGATGGTCTGGAGTAAGATTTTCCTAGCTCGCCAATATAACGTTGGTGAGTGCAAATGAGGAAAAAACTCTGCTCCACTACGTAGAGTTTTTGGAACCCCGTGCTCTAAGCGGAGCATGAAGTGGGAAAAGTTCTGCAAACTCTGCATGCAGAGTGGAGTTCACCACCGACCCCTAGTATTAAAGCCTTTTATGGCCTGATATGGTACTTAAGGATTAATAGAGAATCAATGTTTTGTACACATATGTTTACCCCTCTTTTTATTCAACAGTTCTTTAGTTTAAGAGGGTGCATTTATTTTAGACTTAATTATTTTCTCTATCAAAGCTTACTGGATAATAATGATATAAAGTATCTTCTTATTTTAAATATTTGTGATGGATTTAGGGCAGACAGAGAGCAAGGCTCTTACTTACACCTCTCTCTGGCATGAGATTCAGAATGATGATGAAAGCAGGAGCCGGTAAAGGTTTTGCTTTGTCCAATGAAAATGGGTGAAGCCAGGAAATGTGCCTCACGAAGGTGGGGATAGCTGTCTGACAGAGCTGAGGCTCAGTCTAGCCTTGCTTCCTGTTTCAGGTTGTCTCATCCAGAAATTATTGGACTGATAATAATCATGCAAGGTATAGTTAGGGACTATTTATTTTACTTCTTCTCCCTTCCCCAAAATACTCCTTGGCAGCACAGGGACCCATACTACTCATCATTCCACTACCTACCAATCAGGAAGAGGCAGTTGTTGTTTCAGTATGGAAAATCAAGACAAACATTAAGGGGCTTATTATGAATTTTGTGGTTGGACGAGCCGACCGCCAAACTCGCAGGGATGCGGTGGGCGTCAACCTGGCTGCCTCAACCCCCCTTAAGGGAGCCAAGGCCAATATCGTAGCACAAGCACCCTCGGAATACACACTCTCTGCAAAGCAGACAGTGCTCATTCCATGGGTGCTGGGCATGGGGGCCCCTGTACTGCACTGCTCATGCCACAGGCATAGGCAGTGAAGGGACCCCCTTGTAGCCCCCTGCACAGCCTTTCCACCTGCCTTTCCATTGCAGTGAACTGCCATCGAAAGGCTGGCGGGAAGGGGACTCGTGCTCAGCAAGGTGGTGCTGAACTCAGCACCTCCATGGCTGAGCATGAGTCAGACGTACATCAGCCCGTCGGGAATCATGATCCTGGCGGAGACAGCGGTCCCCTGGTGGTCGGACCGCCAGGGTTGTAATGTGGCAGTTGGACCGACTAGAGTGGGGTGGTCTGACCACCACCAAGAGTCTGGCGATCCTTGGACTGCCAGACTCATAATGAGGCCCTAAGCTTTTCAATGTCCTTTAGTGTAACTGGGAATATTTCCTTTGGCCATGTAGTATAAAAGTAAATCATCTGCATTCAGGGAGACCATATTTCATTCCTGATGACATTATTCCCTTGTCTAAAAGCACTGCCCTTAGGGTGCTAGCAGAGAATGGAAATTGGAAAGGTGACAAAAGATTTAATTACCTTGTTTGTGTCTGAATTTCCTGACTTACAAATGCTACCTTTCTTTCGGGTGTTTATGCTTCCAGTTATTATTAATACTATTAATAATAATAATTACTATTGCTGTTTATGTGCGCAGAAAATAATAGTTGTTAGCAATTTCCAGTGTAATGGTTGTCAGTTTTCCACCCTTGGAAGGATGGAATACTAATTTGGACTAGCCAGGTTACAAGCTCATGATCTGCAGATCATAACAGCACCTAACTCAGAAAGCAAAATTACTGGCAGGTAGATCACACACACAGCAGTCACACGCACTTCTTGTGTTTTAGGCAAAAGTGATCTTTATTGATCTGTTACATAAAAACTGCTATTAAACATAATCCAGTAATAATCCTTTTCTGAATCTAGTAAGGTAACACCGGATTTTCGATGTTCAAGCCTCAGCGCTCAACTATGTGAAACCCTAGCAGCTCAACAGCCACAGGTCTACCCGATCACAGTAGCCTCTGTAGACCAGATGATCTACTTGACCTCCTACTAGTCTTTAAATGAGCCTCATGTTTGTCTACGGTCAACATCTTAGTGACGAAGGCCCTCATTACGATTCTGGCAGTCTTGTGACCGCCAGCCTGTGGTGATGCTTGGACTGCTGCACTCCAGGCGGTCTGACCTCCACATTATGACCCTGGAGGTGGGCTGCCAGGGGACTGTCATCACCACTGGGAACGAGGTTAGCGACAGGCTGGCGGGGGTCAGACTTGTGGGCAGCCACAGCAGTGCTGAACTCAACACCCTCCTCCCCCCTTGCTGATCACGACTCCTCTTTCTGCCAGCCTTACCATGGTGAGGACTCAGCCATGGAAAGGCTGGTGGAAACAGAGGCTTGGGGCCACAAGGGAAGCCCTGCCCAGCACCCTCTGAATACACACTGTCTGCTACAGCAGAAAATGTGTATTCCGAGGGCCTCTGTGCGAGGGCATTGGTCTCAACTCCATTAGGAGCTGAGGTTAATGCTGCCACACAGTTTCCATTGGGCTGACTGGCAGAAACCTGAGTTTTCCACCAGTTAGCCCAGTGGAAACCTTGTAATGGGCCCGGGGGAAAACTGCCAGCTCCATGGCAGTCTCATCTCCATGGGACTGGCGGTCCGTTGGTCGGCCCACCAGCTTCATAATGAGGCCCTTAATAACTTTGGTTTATATCTGTGGTTTATATCTAAGAAGAAACTGCATATCTCAAGTCTGAATTCTATGAGGGAAAATTCTACCTTTCCCTGATGAGCAATTGATCAATAGAGGTTCATTAGCAGGGTATCTCTAACATCTCCTCATGCTTCTACAAAATGGCTAAAATGTGGAAGCAAGGGCATACTGAAAAAAGTCACAGAAAATATGCAATTAAAGGTTAGTTGTGGTTCAGCGAACACAAATATGAAAAAGCCCTGAAATCCCCCAGTTATGGTGTGCAGTGCACAATGCACACCAATAACTCATGGGTCCACTATGTTTCACTCTTCATAGATAACCTTTGGCTAAAGGGTGTTTTGAGCATGGTAGAGGCATTATTCATGATGTACATTGTGCGTTTCACCCTATTAACGACTAATTTCAGACTTTTTCAGTTTTTTGGTCACCAAGACATAACTAACCTTATCTGCATTTTTTTAGATCATTTCACGTGTTTTTTTAATGATGTACCACATTCACCTGCCATTAACCCATTCTGTGCTGTGCATGGCCATCGACCAGGCTAAGTGCCCAAGTCATTTCTTGTTTTAAAAAAAAGAAAAAATTCCTGCCTCTAATTCTGTGCTGTGCATGGCCTTCTCCAGGCTCAGCATCCTAACCAGTTTGGCTATTAGCAACTGAGGGTGGTCACTGGGCCTGCCTCTTCCTACACTTGGTTTATTTTGCTGGCAACCAAATTTCATGCACAATTATCAAACACTGCCAAAGTAATTAGTGAATGAACCCTCCAATTATCTTTACTCCCTATGGATCCGTTCAAATTGTGATATAACCATCAGAAAGCTAAATCTGATAAACGTCTGCTAAATTTTATTTGAATTCATCAGACAATGCAAAATGTATAAGCAAACAAACATTTATTTTACCTCCACCCTAGGAATTCCACCACCAATTGACCTGCATACTACTTTTTAGTATTCACAAGCTACAAGTTTAATTTTACTAATGGTAATATCACACGGCAGAAACCCTGCACATATAAAAATAGTTCTGTAGTTTGTTAATATAAAAAAAACAGTAAACTTACAAAAAATGTAAGTTTACCTTTGTAAGTCATGCCAATGTGATTAGTAAATCAAAAAATGTTGACACTCCTTTTTTCGCTTCCAAATGCAGCCAGCAGTTTTGCTGATTTGTCATATAGTGCCAATATTATTAGCAAATGAACACTTCCCCTCTTTGACTAGGGCTACTTCATAGATGAACCTGCACATAATTAAACCTACTGAGGCAAGGTCAAACATGTTGTCTGCCAAATGTTGTGTAGTTTCATTAAACAGTGCCAAAGTTCTTAGTAAATCTAAATTATTTGTCACTATTTTTAATGCTGACCCCTTCCCACAAGTGTATTGTCATGAAGCATGTCATACCTTCACTGGGTGTATCTTGCTAACTGCCTGCCACATTTAAAGCAGATTCATCAAACAACATTAAGGTCATAAACAAATAATTTTTTTATTGACCTTCTTTGATCTTTGGTCACCAATGGATTGGCACTAAGTTTGACACACTAGTCAAAAACGAATCCTTTCAATCTTCTGCCAGTTAGTTTTCTTTACAGATTCATCACACAGTGGCAGACGCATTAGCAAATGAACACTTAATTGCCTTCTTTTACAGCTGCTACCTCATAGATCTGCATGAAAAAAACAATACTAATCTTAAGATACTAAGGGCCTGATTTAGATATAAACAGATGGGTTACTCCATCACAACGGTGACGGATATCCCGTTCACCAAAATATAAATCCCATAGGACATAAGGGGATTTAGATTTTGGCGGATGGGATATCCATCACCATTGTGACGCTCTAACCTGTTCGCCAATATGTAAATCAAGCCCTAAATATTTGTCAAATTTCTTGCATATTCATCAAATAGCACAAAAGACATAAGCATATTAACACATAGGAGCTCATTATGACTTTGGCGGTCCCACCACAGGACTGCCAAATTCACGGAAAGAACGCCACCGCTGTGGCGATGATGTCCTCCCCCCCTCCGAGTGTATTACAATGTTCCTGCCAAGCTGATTGGCGGGAACATTGTAATATGCTTTACCACCGGGCTGACCAGTGGGAACGATGCTAGGATATTGGCCTCGGCGAGGCCAATATCCTAGCACTCCAGCACCCTCAGAATGCACACTGTCTGCAGTCCCCCGGTATTGGCTTTCTGCCAGCCTTTTCCACGGCGGGGTCCCTGCCAAGAAAAGGCTGTTGGAAAGTGGGGTTGTAATCAGCCAGACGGCACTGAGTTCAGCCCCACCATGGATGGTTACTAGCCCGATCCCGCCAGGATCACAGATTCTGGTGCAGTGACAGGGGTCTTTAGGCTGGTCTGCCCACCCAAGCTGTAATTGGGCAGTCAGACCGCCTGGAGTGCGGCAGTTTGACCATCAACAGGTCCGAGGACCACCACACTCATAATGAGGCCCATAGCTCTTCAGCTGTTAAACAAAAGTGTTAACCGTTTTGGTCCACCCATCTCCTTTTTCCAACACCTATATCTCAAAAACCACTGCTCGATTTACACCACATCAACAAAAGTATTATTTTTTAGTACAATTCTTCATTCTTGCCAAGTTTTTTGTAAATTTATTTAGTAATTTTGACTGTAGGTAAGCCAGTGAATGAAAAAAGGCTTTTCAATGGAAAGTACTACTGGACCGTTACTACCAGTATGCTATAAAAGCCATTAACATTGTTATTGTCTAGTGCTATTTTGCTGAGGTAGGTCATGAACATAAATGCTGACATTTTATTTTATTTTATTGTATTTATTTATTTTGGAATTTATGAAGTGCAGTACATACAACCATGACGGTGTATCTTAGTGTTCAACACAATTGTTAGAAGAAGGCAAAATTTGGTCTTAGTTAAGGGCAAAGGAAACAATCATGTTTTCGAAATGATTTGAAATTGCAAGAGATTAGAGCCCTCCCTGAGAAAATGACAAGCATATGGTTTGTGAATCTAGTGGTCTAGAAACAGGCTTAAAACACCTGCAACTCTGTTGACGTGTGCATGCTATATCACCAAGGGACTTCTTTTCAAACATGATTGTCGTGATAACCATAGTGTCACAAAATAACCAATAAAGAAATCATATAAAACCAACCTAAAAGCAATCTTGAATCTCTCATTTACGAAAACTGGCTACTGATCAAGAGGGGTAAAACCCAACTCAAGCAGCAACCACAATCTTTGGCAGGGTGAAATTACAAGCAAACCCAAAATTAGCCTGTGCTCCACCTTCTGGCAGTACAAAGTGGTCAGGCTTAGCTTGGAGCAATATTGTAAGTATTTATGCACCACTCAAAACATTAATAAAGTGAAAAACAACACAAGAGAAATCCCACACCAATTTATGAAAAATAGAGTAAAATTTAATAAATAATTTAAGACCAAAATTAAAAAAATCCTGTCATTAGAACTGGAAACATGCAAAAAGCACAAAGCCAACTGTGGTTATCTGGTCACGCCCGACCAGGACAAAGTCACAGGTTCAAGCTGACCATGATGAAGTGTGGGCTGGGTAAAGGGACCCAGTTAGGTCCTGCAGCAAGTATGATTCACACAGGTGAGGCAATGCGAGGTCCTGGAGGGGAGATGTGTTGTGCACGGTTGCAGGAAGCTGTGAGATCGCAATGTGAGGTTCTGCATCATCGTCAAGGATGCCATCAATGAGTCGCTCGCTATGGGAAGACCTACATCGAGGATGCATCATGCAGCGATGTTTCTGAGGATGCTACAGGCTGTAATGTAAAGTCCTGCATTAGAGATGCATCACATGTCTGTTTGGATGCAGAGTTTGATGAGGTGGTAAAATGCACAGCAGCTTTGATGCGGATTTCTGAGAGGCAATGCATCCTGCTAGCATCACAATTGAGTTGCCAGAGCACCTTTGGGCCAACTTCCAAGGGTCCAGGATTGAGATGGCATCCCTTGTGGGGTGGGATTCAAGCACACAGAGTCCAGGTTCAGGGTTCAAGGTGGTTGGAGACTTCTGTCCCTGGGGCTTTAGTGAGAAGGACAGCTAACTAGTTGTTTCAGTTTTCTGGTAGTCATGCGTTCAAGATGCAGGTCCAGTACTCCACTCAGGCAAAAGGGCAACAGGGCAGTACAACAGGGCAGAAGAGTGTCAGTCCTTCTTACAGCAAAGCAGCACAGCAGTCTTTCTTCTGAGGATTCCACTGGCCCAGATGCGTACTAAGGAGTTGGGGTATGAAGTCTAACATTTATAGCTGGTGCCCCCTTTGAAGTAGGAAATGTTTCTAGAGGCTTCCAAACCCTCGCCCCCCACCAAGCTGGCAGGCATTCCCTTCCTCCCTGCCCTGGCCCCAGCTTGTCTGTGGGCACAAAATAATAGTCACAAACCCTTTTGCTAGAGTGGTCATGCAGAGCCTAAGTGATGTGCAACTGTTATGGGTGACAGCTTGTCCCCTCATCAAGCCAGAAATGGCCCATCCTACCAACACATGTGGGCCTTTGTCTCACTGTCTGGGAGCAATACACAAAGTAAAACTTCCCTGCCCTATGGGATGTTTAGGGCCTACCCTAGGGGTGACTTAAATGTATTAAAAAGGAAGGTTTAGGCCTGCCAAAAGGTTTATTTTGCCAAGTGGGGTTGGCAGTTTAAAACCGCACATACAGGCAGCAATGGCAGGCCTGATACACGTTTGAAAAGGCTACTTAAATGGGTGGCACAATAGGTGCTGCAGGCCCATTTGTAGCATTTAATTTACAGGTCTTGGGTACATGCAGTACCACTTTACTAGTGGCTTGCAAGTAAATTAAATGTGCCAATTGGGCATAAGCCAATAGTACCAGATTTAGATGAGGGCACAAGCACTTGAACACTGGCTAGCAGTGGCAAAGTGCACAGAGTCCCAAGGCCAACTAAACCAAGATTAGCAAAAATAGGAAGGATGAATGCAAAGAAAATACATTAGGGGAAGACCACCCTATGGCAGATAGGTCTAACAACTCACAAGTGTGGTTTGGAAGCATCCTGACAAACAATTACAGCCACTGAGCTTGTCATTTTTACATCACAGAGCAAACCTTTTCACACTAAACCACAGTCAGTTTCCGTTGAGTGCTGAAATAGATGAGGTGATTGGGTTGGTCAGTATCAACTCTCTTTAATATCAATATTCCGTGACATACATAATAATGTCTGCCAGCACACCCACAAGAGTACATTGTAAAGTAACAGTTGTTCCTTTAATTTAGCATTGGTGGAATTTTAGCGTTTACATATACTAAATAAGGGGCGAGTTCAACGTTGGATATAAAAACAGTATTATCTTGTCCATCGTCATGCTTGCTGCTGGCTATATAGGCTTGTCCTAGTACGTCATGTACACATGCCGCCACCATAGGGGATGTGCTGACTCAGGATAGGTGATGTGAATATGCCAAGAAACAATGACCAGTAATATTACCCTTTGCTTTAACGTTACACTGTACAACTAATCAAAAGGTGTTTATCAACACATAGACACTGAAAACAGACATTGCAATTTCAGAAGAGAAAAGTGGGAGATTTGTAGAAAAAAACTGGGAGAATGTATTTTTCCCATTGACTTCTATGGGGGCCTGATTCTGGCTACTGTTATGTATGGGATTTACAAGTCTGGTGCTGAAGGAGCAGATATTAGATACACAAATGTATGTTTTTTTCCTTACCTGTCAGGAGCACAGATAAAGTGCTATGGCAGGCAGAGAGAGTGTGATGCAAGTGTGGTGCACTGGCCTGCAGGAGCAGATTACGGGTAGTGCATACTCTGAGTTACACAAGACCAGGCCCTGTCAGCTGAAGCCTGAGGAGGAATCAGGTTTTTACATGCAGAAATCGGGAGGTGCAGACTAGCCTTGAAATGGGCAGTCTCCCGCCTGAATCGGGAGGGTTGGCATGTTCCTAAATGTACACATATTTTAAAATTACATGGCAGAACCATCCTTTAGAGAGAGCTGTTTTTGCAGACCCCACAAATCTTGCAGGCCTTAAAGGGATATCCTTTAAAAGGTGTCCCAAAATGTCTCAAAACACAAAGTGGCCCAAGCTGACTTCATCAAACAAAGGAACCTTCTAGAATTCCTGTTGTCGACGCAACATAGACTGAGTATGGAAAACTACCTTTTTATTTCACTGAATGGCCCTTGCAGAATTTACACAGTAGAGTAATAGTTCAGGTTTTACTCAACAAACAAAAGGCAAACATTTTCTGTTCCAATAAAAAACACATTAGAAACGATTTTTTGTGTTGTAGATTCTCGCACTTGTCTCGTCCTCCAAGTATAGAGTGGACAAGTGAAGGGACAAAACCCTAAATAGTCATGCTGGAGGAGCTTAGGCAACCATCAGTGTAAAGTAAGTACAGTATCAAAGCGCTGAAGGAAATGAGTCATTTACTCAGCATTATGTGTTGAATGGCACATTTTAAGGGAGTAATGTTCTTAGACCCAGCAGAGTTCGTGCATCACAGACATTGAATAGAGGACATTGGCCATGGAGCACGTTTACGCTACAGAACACTCACTGATCAGACACTAGAAAGACTGGATCAAACCTGAAGAATGCTGGAGGTCCATGAATCCATGATCTAGTCAAAACTTCAAACAAATCACATACATCCTTTGTACTGCCACATTTACCACCAACACCTTCCTGGATCATTGGGTTCTTCCTACAGATGTTACAACCATTCATATAAAATGTAGTAAATACTCCCAACCAAAACATCTAACGGACTGATGTAAAACTTATCAATTCAACTTCAAGTAGTGGCACGTTTGGTGCCCTTACAACTTCAAACTAACCTGGAACTGAACAACTGACTAGAAGATGCCCAAGTGATACTTATAATATCCAATAGCAAGGAATGTGCCATAGTCTCAATATAGCAAAATGTGAAACGATAATCTGGCAAGGATGGTGCTGCCATGCTCATGTTAGCCCTTTCTGCAGATTCAATTTCATCAACCACACCAACCCAGTCAGAACACTCTGAAAGGTTGGAGCAAAACAACTTGACACAGTCTTTTTTATCCAACAGTAAATGAACCATATCTTGGGTAGTTCTCCTCTTTCCCAGCCCGTCCACTATGTGGAACTCTAATGATCCATCCCAGTACATCATTTGCTGTATCCTTTTGTCTGTTTAATTTGCTGGTTCAAGATACTCATTCTACCACTCTGAATGATGAAACACAAACCATCATCAAAAATTGGCAAAACCCTGTGCTTAATGAAGAAACATAAACACTGCATGACAGAAAGAAACAAATGAAAGTTTGGATGAGAAAGAATTAACTGACACTCAACCTAGATAAAAAAGTAATGCAAATCAGCAATGCATCCTCATTACCATTGTTTCTCCTTGCCAACCATCAACTTTCATGATCAGTAAAAATCTATTGCCTGATTTAGAGTTTGGCTTTTGGCATAATTCATCAAAACATGACGGATATTCCGTCCGACATTTCACAAGTGCCATGGGCTACTATGTACTTGTAATACTGCAAATGGTACATCAGCCACATTTGTGACCAAGTATCCGAATCTGCCAATATCTAAATCAGGCCCTTAGACTTTATCATGGCCCTTATCATCTAATCTCTCCAATGTCACAAGTATATAAAATTATCAAAAGATGCTACAGTCATCTAGGAATTAATGAAAACATCTCAACAGACAATTTTTTCAACTTACCAAAGCAATATTATCCACTATAATGTTAGGACAGAACTGCACTAATAGACGATGTGTAACCCTTAATGCATGTCTAATGAAAAGGCTCCAACAAGTGCAAATGGTGGAATTGAGATTACTCCTACCATTCGGTACAAGGAATCCTATATCTTCAGCACTTGAAACTGTACATTGAGTACCAATTTATTGAAAGATAATCTACAAATCTCTCATATTTCTCTTAGCGAGGTAATACAAGAGAATTAGAATTCCATATGGACAACTCATGAGATAGTAAGCTATTCCTCATTTATGATAATCTTCAAAATTGCAGCTTGCCATCCCCCATTTCAAACAAGCATGGGAAGATAAAACCATTTCACCGAAATGCCATAAAACTACAGAATGAACCCCGAAGGCTCTTCAGTGAGTTCAAGCACATTCTGCTTCATATAGGAAATTGACCTATCTTCAGTAATAGCTACATGCAAAGAAACAATGCCTTATCTTGATTGTTTGTACCAAGGACATAATGTGTACTACCCAAAGGAAGCTACAAAAAAACAATCTTCTTGGACTCAACTAATTCAAAATGTCTCTGTCATTTGCAAATCAGTAACTCATGATCTCTCTACTCGTCTAGCTAACCTGTCATGTGACTTATCAATTCTCAATAGTACTAAAATTACTTTTACTGACATTTACCGGTCAACAAGCAAGTACTATATTTTCCAAAGTTTTTAGTTTGAGATTGCTATGGGTAAACACTCTGGACACACTGGAAACTACCCTTAGCAGTGAGGAAGGATACAAGGCTAATTTTCCAGATGGAATAGATCTCTTGTCCTTTGATCAATGTTTTTGTTGTGCGCTTTTTGTCTTTCTTCGCCATGTGTGCAACATAGAATGCCACACCACCAGCACTTGGTTTTCTTGGACTGGCTGACTGGCTTGTTGCTGACGAATCGGTTGATGTGTGTCTATCCAGTAGTTTCCGTCAGCAGGAGATATATATATATATATATATATACACATTACCCAGTGCCACTGGATACTTATAGTTTGGACTATGTTTATATATATATATATATATATATATATATATATATATATATATATGTAATATATATATATATATAATAGTTAGGACCAACTTTTCCCATAGACGAAGTGTCATTTGTTTCGTTAATATATTTGGCGCCGTTTGATGAATCTTGATGAAATTTTCAAAACTAGTATGCTAGTTAGTTCAGCTGACGTCTAGAAAATTTCAGGGTGATTTGTAAGGCAAGGGCTGAGAAAAAGGAGGAGTCCCAAAACATTTTTTCATCATGCAATGTCTATGGGGATGTTGCATTTTTTTAACACGACTACAGCCCGAACCGCTACATGGATTTACACCAAATTTGGCAGAAGTCTAGATCTCCTTTTGTTATCTGGTGCAAATCTGTTCAGTAGTTTTGGAGTTATTAAAGGAAAAATGTATAGATATTTAGGGAAGCGGATCCTTCGCAAATCCGTGGGTACCAGCGTGGATCCACGGATCCAAGTGAGAAGCAAGGCTCTGATTTGCTAGCCCCAACCTAAAAGGAAAGTTGCAGAAACTATTTTGTTTCTTTGCTTGGCCTCCACAAGAAAACATAAATAAAAACACACATAAGTGGTCAGGTTTCAGGTATCATGTCCCTATAGGACACATAGAGGGGTCTCTAAGGGATTGGTCATGGGCAAAAAATGCACCATTTTCTTTTTGTCTGGGTTTGTGGAACCTCCACGACACACAGTGAGACCCTCAGTGTAAATCTGCAACGGACCTCTGGATCTGAAGCCCTATGGAAAAAGAAATCCTCACTCACTCACACACTGTACCTCTGCCGTAGAAGGCCAAAGGCCAAGACCCATATATTGCTTTATGTTAAAAAAAACATATACATTCACTGCAAAAAACAAGGGTTACAGGAACGTTACAGTTTGGTTCACATTTTAACCGCACAAAATCATAGAAATTCAGGACTTCTAGTTATACTTATCTGAAGAAACTATAACTCGTGCTGTTAAGTAACTTTAGACCTAGAGTTATAGTTATAGTTTCTTGATAGCAGTATAACTATGACTATAGCTGTTGAACTGCTATGGTTTTGTGTGGGTAAAACGTGAACTGAACTATAACGTTGTAACCTTTGGTGTTTTCAATGAAAATAAATATATATACACACACACCTGGCATCCTTCAACCCTCATGGAGTCTGAAACAAGTTTCCTCCATGCTGCATTATCACAAGTGTGAGTGAGGGGCTGCTGAGCATAGTTACTTTACCATGGATTGTACAAGGACCACGAGGAACGCCAGATTTAGGGCCATCATTTGTGCTTCATGTCTGGACTCACAGCTATGTTCCTACTGGTGGCCACCCCTTTGCTCCGGCTTTCCTGAGAATACTTGATGTGACAGCAGCACAATGTGTATTAGTAGTGGACTTCATGAAAATATGTTGTTATGTCTACTTAAAGGTATTGAGATTCGAGGAAGGGTCTTCACATAGATAAGTTTGAAGTGGGCATAGATGAACTTACTGTTGCACAGACATTACATTGATTAATTTATGTACTTTCTTGGTACGATTGTTATGCATTCCCGAAATTCCCTTATTAGCCACTTCACATTTCCCATTTGCAGGAAAAAATGTTGATTTTGTATTTTACTTAATAGCACATAATTTGAGGTAATTATTCAGAAATTGTGTGCAATTATAGAAAAGCAAATTCCGTAATTTTGCACACCCCTGGTCATAACCCATGTTTGTCGGAAGGAATAAGTTATTTATTACAGCTTAGATTTGATTTATCACCACAACTGAATAGCTCCTGTCAGGTCTCTATCCTCCTCCAGCAGTCAGTGACCGCCGGCCTTACATCAGAAAATACACAACAACATTCCATTGCACCACCACATGGTCTCTTACACACACACCCTTCAGTTTTGGCTGATCAAACATGCGGGAAATGGGAATATGCAAGGCACAAAACTATGTCACTATTTTATTTTTATGACATTATGAAAGTAAATTGTTATATTAGCATAAAAGGTAACCCTATTCGTCTCCAAGTGTCATTTCTTAAATCTAAATTAATCTGACAAGCTTTTATCTAGCCCTCCGGACTTTATTTGGAGTTCTCCGTTGTATACGAGACTAAATCACCCAGTCTTTACCATCAACCATATCCATAGAGGCCTAAAGTCCTGTTATGGTGGTCCATGCCAGCCAGGATGGTTTTCATGGGCATGTGAATCTCTCACCTGCTGGAAAAAATGCAGCCTACCCGTTATCTAGTGCAGGGCAAGATGTAATAATCTTCACAGCATCTCTATAGAGCTTCTATTTAAGTATTTCTTAATCAGTTCAAATATTTAACTCTTTCTCCTTACAAAGAGACCTCTCATCATATTTCTCAGCGGAATACTGAATCATTAACTCAGCTGTTTTCTCATTACTCCTTTGAGAAGGGACTCTCTGATACTTAGAGATAAATGGCTGATTGTTGTTTACGCTCTGTGTTTGAAAATATTTTGAGTAATTTTCTCACGATTGTCCCAAGTGGTGATTAGGATTATTACAAAAAATATTGATTGCAATGATGCTGATCTGTGTTGCATACCATTCACAAAACCGGTATTTGGTTGTGAATCGTTCAATAAAATACAAAATTCTAAGCAGAATTATTATTATCATAAACAGCTTGGCTTGTAATTGACATCTAAGATTTTAAACATATTACATTAAACATGCAATGATGCTGGATGTAGTCGCATGTAAGACTGGCACTTTCCTTTGAATTAGACTATGGGCCGACCGAGAAAGGGTGTGTTTATGGAGAAGAATAGCAGAAAAGTTACTAAAAGCTAATATTGAAAGTTGGCATACTGTAGAAAATCTGCTTCTCTACATGATCACTCCGAGTTTTTATCTGTTTCAGAGTCATATTTTTACCCTGGTAGACAGGAGTAAAGTGCTTTTGCTCCAACTTTAAACAGGCTAACATTAGACTACGCCTGATTGGTTTATTTCACTTTGCTATAAGTCCCTAATATATGGCGTACAAAATGCATTCAGGCCTACTGTGTGTAGCTTGACTGCAGCAGTCTTAAAAACAGCTGTATTATCTGTCAAAATAAGGCTTTTTTGACAATTGGAACACACTTCTTTCAAAATATTACTGTCACAATACTTCTAAATATTAAAAGGTCACCCCAAAGAACACTTTGTTGCCAACAAAGTAGGGAGGCTGATTTTAAAAAGTGAAACGTGCAAAATTAAATCAAAGTTGGCATGTTTCTTCATTGACTAAGCCCTAGAATCGATTTTCACTAAAACAAAAGGAGCTGACTCCACAAAATGCAGAACTGCAGATTATAAACTTTATTCTGTAACTTTTGACAGGAGCAATAATCATTCAAATACTATTTTGCATATTTATTAACCATTCAATGTATTGGTGGTTAGATTTTTAATATATATCTAGGAAATAAATCTTTTAGAAAGTCACATTTTCTCTACCCACTGTTCCAGATCCTACATTACATTAGCCTGCCTGCAGCTGCCCAGTCTGTACCTCACCTTGATGAGGTGTGAAAACTGGTCCCACAGCAGAACACTGACTTAGGCCCGGTGAGTGATGGAGTGTGTATGGAGAGTATGCTACCTAGCAGCTCAGGTGAGGCAGCTGGAAAGGTACCAGGAACTTAATTAACATAAAAGATACAGAGGTGTAAAGCTTGCCTATTCATAGTTTAGTGTAAGTGGAGACCTAAGGAAAGGACAGCTTTGTTCTTTAGGCCCAAGGTGGACAGTTGGGAAACAGTCTCTTGGGAAGAGGATGTGTTCCTGAATGAGTTTTTGGTAGCTGGTAAGGACAGAACTGCTCATTTCCATAAAATAAAACATTGGACTGGCCCCCAATCTCCTTCCAGAGGACGAATGCCTGGTCAATTTTGAATTCCCTTTGAATGGTGCAATGTGGATTGTTTGCAAGAAGGTAAAAAGGACTTGCAGCAGAAGTGTGGAGGGTTGGCTTCTGGAACTTTTTTTTAATTGGTTATTGAGGGCCTCATTAGGAGTTTGCGGAAGACTGCCACTCCGGTATTCCACCCGCTGGCTCTATTATGAGTTTCCCACTGGGCCAGCAGGCGGAAACAGCATTTCAGCCTGCTGGCCCAGTGGGAAACTACCCACAACTTAATGCTAGCCTGTAATTGAGCTGGCAGCAATGTTGCAGTGCTTTGGGTGCATGAGCACCCGTCGTGCTTTTCCCTACATGTAATTCAGGCAATGAAAAGCGCGGCAGGGCTGTCCATGGGGGCCCCTGCACTGCTCATACCAAGTGCATGGGCATTGCAGGGGCCCCCACGGGGCTCCCCAGCCCCCATCTCTGCCAGCCTTTGCACAGGAGCCATACGCCCTGCCGGATTAAGATCACCTGCACCACCAGGCCCTCAGTCACCAAAAAAGTGGTGGTGCTGGCGGTCGGACCGTGGTGCTTTCACCACTGTCATAATATGGCTGTTGGACTGCCAACGGGAGTTGGCGGACCTAGGACCCCCAGACTCGTAACCAGGGCCTGAGTGTCAAAGAGTCACCCTCACCCACTGACCTGTGTAAACCATAAATGTGTCACCTCAAAGAACCCTCCTCAGAACACTTTCTGGACCCACGGAAGATCAGAAGAAGACTGGACCTACTGTCTATTACCAAAGAAGAGTAATTAAGGACTGAATATGCTCCCTCTTGTACCTATGATGAAGAAGTAGACTTTTAAGGTCAGTTGAAGGCCCTCCTATGTGGCTATAGGACACACAAGCTACAAGATACCTGAAGTGACCAGTTGACCCCTATGAACTGGACCTTGACTGGGCCTTGCTGGTGGCCTCTGCTGGAGCGAGTCCTGCCCTCCAAGTGTTGCCCCTGAAGTCCTAGGAACCTTATAAGTGCAAGTAGGAGCTACTCCACAAACCATCAAAAATTAGGACTTGGGAAAATGTTTGGACTTCTAAGACCTCCTGAGCCATCAGCAGCACCTCGAAGCAAAGGTGCCCTATTTCAACAGAACTTCCCCTGGTATAGATTTAGCTTCACATCACTTTTAAACTCCATGAAATGAACTAAATCAGAGGTAAAATCTATGACCGGGACAAAACCAGGTGGTGTATGTGACCCTTGCTCCATTAAGGTCAGCCTGAAATGGTGGCTAGGTCCCAGACTACCACTGTGCTTTTTGGTTTTTTGCACTTAAAACATTTTAAAAATATATATCTCTGGTTCTATCCAATGGATACATTTTTGTTTTGCTGCCATTTTGTTAATTAAGTTTTACTCATTTTTTCTAATCTGTTTGGGATTTTTAGTGTTTGGTGTTTTGACTTTATTGATGTTCACTACTGAATAAATACTTTACACATTGTCATAGGATAAACCTGTCAACTTTGTGCAATAGATACGGGTGGTTGAACTCTGGTTAATTTAGTGACTTTGGGGTTCTTCCTGAAATGTTAGTGCTATTATTCCTTGAGATGGGCTACTACTGCCTGCAAATAATAATAATCCACTTTCCTACACATACCAAGACCAGTATTGGTATGGCCTGTCGGGCAGTCTGGCATTCTGCACTGCCAGATGGGCCAGCCTGACACGGTCAGGGTATAGGTTGATTTTTTGAGTCCCCTCATTGTCCATTAGACCACAAAACAGTCCCACACACAGGCCCAAACAAACTGGCCTATCTAACAGTGCTGGATTTCTTGTCAGGGAAGCAAGACATTCTGACACTGACCAAGACTAGCTATTGTATCCAGTGCCAGAACTAAAGAGTGACTGGAACCAACAGCTGCAGTGTGCACAATAAACACTTAGGCCCAGATTTATACTTTTTTAGTGCCTCATTTGATCCGCTTTTTGATGCAAATGCGGTGCAAACATACAAAATGCAATTGTATTTTGTAAGATTGTGCCGCTTTTGCGTCACAAAATGACACAAATGCGGCAATAAAAAGTATAAATATGGGCCTTAGTACATGTGGTAGAAATACACAGCACAACATCCTTCTCTGGAAAGTTAAGACAGCTACTCACATTCACAGAAATATAATCTGTTATTTGGGCTAAGATTGTACGTTATCTTCTGTGCAAAGTTACTTGAACAAACATGGCACTGGCTACTAAAAGAGACAGTGAGCTGGATTGAGAGGCCAAATAACCCAAATCAGTGTTGCCATTTGAACCTGCCTGCTAGATGGAATGTGCCTCACTAGGCATTCTGTTCTATAATGGAATTTCAGGGGAGAGGAAGAAAGCTGAGCTATCAAGACCGGGTGAACCTTTGGGTAATGAAGATTGATGCAAGTAAATAAAGATTGTAAGGACTTTGCATTACTTGTGTTCTTTTTGGTGTACAGAAAACAAAGCAGGGCAACTAGTGACCTATGCTAGGGTCAGGATTTGTATATGCCCTTACCTCGGTTACCAGGAACTGGAAAGACCAAGAAGTTGGCCTGGGAGAAGCTGAAAAGATGAAAGGCTTAAATACTCACTCCCTATGAGTGTTCCGCCATGACTGAATCCCAGGAACGAAAGACATGTTGAGACTGCTGCACTTATACATGCTTTTTGAATGAGAGACAGTTGATTAGAAGACAGTTCTTGCACTTCCAACATCTTGGATTTAAATCCACTAGTCAAAGAATTTCGATTACACCATTGCAAGCAACCTAGTGCCTTGTGAGACGCAACGTGCCCACTTATGACACCACACCACACTGTGACCCTGTACACTCACGGTAACCCCAGCATGCCACCATCTATATTTACATAAAATTAAAAAAGAATCACATTGCTCAAGATGACACGCTACCCAAGAGGGAAATGAGGTGAAAAAAATATACTTTTGATATTGACTGGCCACTACTGGAAAGGTAGAAATGTATATAAGAGTCTGGATGAAATTCCTGTTAGTCATGGGGAATGACCAGTGGTCATTTATGAAATGTCTCTTAAGATGTTGGAGCAACATTTTTGTGCACAGATTAATGTAGTTATGGAAAGACATATGTTTTTTTCACGTAAGCAAGGAGATATCGAATTTTGTGTCCAGTTTGAAGTACTTAGCACAACATGTGATTTGGTGAACTCAAATGCTCGCTTATAAGGGACTACGTAGTACAGTGCATTAATAATTAAGAATGCAGGGGACATTACTAACTAAGAACCCTAATTTGAAGGAGGGAATTTCTAGTGTTTAACGTGTAGAACAGGAAATGAGGAGTGAAGAGAAAGCTATATCAGAGATAGCGAGGGTGAATGATAAAGAGAAGAAAATATAGCTGGGACATACAAATAACAATATTCAATGAAATTTAAATGTTATCATTGTGGGAGGGTCAACCATGATTCTAACAGTCCAAATTGCTATGCCAAATTACCCATTTGCCGTAAGTGTGGCAAGTTAGGCCATTACACCAGAGTCTGCAAAAGTCTAGATGAAAGAGATCCTGATTCTGTACAACAAGCTCAAGAGCTGCAAGGTGTTAGTAAAGTGATTTTTTGAGTTACTGATTCTGTGGAAATGGTAAAAGAGTATGATGTTGGTGTCATAAGAATACCTGAGTGTAAAGACAACATAGGTGGAAAGGACTATTTTAGCTGGTTTTGGATCTCCATCCATTCTAACAGGAAAAAAGAAGTGCAATTCTATTTTGGGTGCTGAAAAACGTACAATTTTGCAACCTGAAATCAATCTAGTAGGATAGGGGGCTGTAGGGAATGTCTACGTGGCAAAGAGAGGTGACAACATTTTAGGTTGGTGAAACTAACATTATTTGGGAATTACTTTGAATCCAAAATTCCCAAACCAAGTAATGACTACTTTGCTGATAGATTAGGCCTATTGCAAGGGTTTGAGCACAGAATCATATTGAAGAACGGAGTAAAAACTGCTGGACACAAATTCTGCAAAGTGCCACACGATGCTTGAACCTCTTAAGTTAGAGCTAGAAAGGTTAAAAAGCATTGTCTAACTAGTACACTCGGTCCAACTGTGTACTATGAGTTGTCACAGCAGACTACTATACTTACTCCACATCTCCATTGTCTGCACCATGTACTATTTTTTTGTATGGAAAAACATGCAACGCTCATATAATGTGCATCATGTAGGATCTACAACAGAGATAGCTTTCCAGCTATTGAGACATAAACAGATCCCTTACAATGCACCAATGGCAACTGGCAAAAATTTAAAGGAGTGCAGTGTAAATATGTACCTATCAATATGCTAAGTGAGAAAACAATGCAAAAGTCCCAGCTTCTCCTATGCTAGTTTCAAGCTTTTTACGTGAAGAAAACATTTTAAAAATTGTGTCAAATTTTGAAGTTTACAGCAGAATTGTCCCAACGTTTGCCTAACAAGTCACATGCTTGGCCAATAAGTCTGACACTCTGGAAGAAAAACTTTGAAAAAAATTGTAGGAAATCGTTCAGCTTTTTTTTATCGTTGTTTTCCTAAAAGTAGCTAAAAAGTCTTACTAGCTGCATGCTAAAAACAATTTTAGTATGTAACTTCACAAGTCATTATTTCACAAAATGTGCATGGCAACTTTCTTCATTTCTACGTTCCACTACCGTTCATCTCCCTATAATGCTCTTTTTTACTTAACCCTCATCCAACTGCCGTACATGATAATCTATTTGAAGGTTGATGAAAACATAAAAAGTTACACTGACTTTCAAGCTCAGAGGAACAGGAATTTAGATGGTTGTTGATGATGTGGAACATGGAGGTATAAGATCTGTGCTTCTTTAGGTCAGCACTGGGCAGTTAAAAGCTAACCAGTGACAGGTGGAGGTGAGTCAGGTGATGATATTTGAGTTAGAACAGAAGGAGAATAAGATTGGCATTACATCAGTAATCAGGTTGAGGAGAACCTGAAGAATGAGATGAGATGAATAAGTTACACTCTGTAGTGTACACAATAGGAGCACGTGGGCAAGGACTGACCCTTCACATATAACTACATGATAATATAAGTTAGCTTCTTAACTTCAGATATAGGAATAGAAATTCTGATAGGATTCACTGCACAGATAGACACATGTCGGGGACACTGTGGAATAGGTTGAGGTGTTTGTGTAGAAAATATATAATCTGCCATTGACACCAAAGCCTTACATCTAAAGGCAATCAGGAAACAGTTTGCTCTTCTAAGAACAGTATTCGGTTATTTACTACATTGTCATCTTTTCAAGCAATGCAGTTCGCTGTTAGTATTATCTGGCAATCCCATTACATAAAATTTACCACTCAAGTCTCTGAGTTGCATAATCAACAAATTGACCTCTTGCCCACTTATCATGTCTTGTCAAGTAGGTTTATTCACATAAGACTGTTGGTATACCAGAACAAAAACATCTCCGGGATTTAATGAACGTTAGGGCACATAAGTGTATTTAACAACTGGTGTACCCAAATGCATTTAGAAACTAACAGTTGCAAAGCCAATAGTTCCAGAGTTGACTGCTGGCATGGGCAATGCTTATTTGGTTTGTGAATGGTTTTTGTATGAAAGGACACATTGTTTTAAATTAGGAATTGTTTTCATGGAAAAGCATACAGTAAACTAGTAGTCCATGAAACTAGACATACTTATTGTGCAGATGTGCACATTGTAAAAGCAGAATGCTGTCATTCACAGTCTGGCAAACCAATGACTGAAGTGAGCTGACTGAATGCACTATACTGTATGCCGTGGTGGAACGCGGGTTGCGCTATTGGTTTGACTCTCCTCACCTGGGGGCTGACATCGGAGCACCAGAGCTCAAGGGCAGGAGCCCTTTAAATTCTTCCTTTGCGCTCCCGCTCGCGGGGACGCGGGTTGCGCTATTGGTTTGACTCTCCTCACCTGGGGGCTGACATCGGAGCACCAGAGCTCAAGGGCAGGAGCCCTTTAAATTCTTCCTTTGCGCTCCCGCTCGCGGGGACGCGGGTTGCGCTATTGGTTTGACTCTCCTCACCTGGGGGCTGACATCGGAGCACCAGAGCTCAAGGGCAGGAGCCCTTTAAATTCTTCCTTTGCGCTCCCGCTCGCGGGACGCGCGCGGGCGTGCCCGGGCGAAGCCCGGGCCAAGGGCGGGCCCGTCCGTGCCCGTCAGAGGCCGAAGGAGGCCGGGCTGGGCCACCTCTCTTGGTCCTAAGGCACGGCAATTGTCCCTCCTGCATAGGGAAGTACTCCAATCTCTCCTCTACATTGTGACATAGTACCATTCGCCAATGGGAAGCGTAAGGCCAAAGACAGCCCGACTTTAGGCTCTGGCAAATCCAAAATACTCAAAATCAATAAGACTATGTTACCCCACACTAGCCATGTTGCCAAGGAAATAGATGATTTAATAGAAGAGGTAGAACAGATCCTAAACAACAAGGAGAAGCCTAGTCGAAAGGGCTCAAAATCTGGCACGCTTATTCCATTTCTAACACCTAGTTCACATACTGTTGTTAACTCTCATTCTGTCGCCTCATCTCACCAACCACTCCAACAGTTGTTGCCTTGCCAAGATCCTATTGCCCTCCCTACACCCTATTCCGATGTAGATGCTCTTAGAGCTTGCACACCTCACCCTTCAATTTTATGCTCTAATCGTTTTTCTCCGCTGGCATCCATTGACTCGGACAATCAGCAACCAGCCGTCTCAGCTCTGCCATGTATAGTGAGTCCTCCTCTACAAAATGATTTGTTCACATTGGTGTGTAGCCTTAAGACTGAAGTTAGCGAGTTGAGAGCTTTATTGCTTGAGATCACCACCCTTCTTAAAAGCAAATATCCTTCCCCTATTAGCGAGCCTAACTCAAACCTTTTGCCTACCAAGCATCCACCTACAAAAGGCGTTTTTCCAAACGGGCCTCTTCTGCCACTAGCTTGTGCTGCAGGTCCCATAGACGATCAGTGTCCTGCAAAACAGCTTACGTCCTCTTTTGGAAGAACTACCCCTCTCCTTCCTAATGTTCCCTTCAAATGGGATACTACCAAAGCTTTATACCACAATCATAAATTAATTAGCAACAACTACATATACATGTGCAATGTTCCACCTTTGCCCCCAAACGTGAGAGAAGACAAAGCCTCACTAACAAACAAGGTCTTGCACTGGGTGAGACATACCAGGGGTTGTGGCTCAATCATCCATGATGACATTGTATCTGTCGAGCGATCTAATGGTTCCCCTGGTCTCTCTGGTCCTAGTGACTTTATAACACTTAGGGCCTGATTCTAACTTTGGAGGACGGTGTTAAACCGTCCCAAAAGTGGCGGATATACCACCTACCGTATTACGAGTTCCATAGGATATAATGGACTCGTAATACGGTAGGTGGTATATCCGCCACTTTTGGGACGGTTTAACACCGTCCTCCAAAGTTAGAATCAGGCCCTTAGTCTTAAAAGCCCACATTTGGCAGCAGGCCTCATGGAAATGGAAGCACGGTCTATACGCAGGAAGTCCTCAGCAATTACTCTTTCAGCTAGCTGTCCTATTGCTAGCTATATGCGTGCGAATCCTTCCACTAGATCAGCCAATTTGGCCCCGAACCATTTTACAACTACTCAAGACATAAGACCAACAGGCCATCAGGTCCAGAGAGATCCACTCCCTGATTTGGCCCCTAAGTTCTGTTTTGGCCCTGCTTCAATGGCCCAACTAACCCATGATCCTGGGGCCACCTCGGATATTGACTGTCTATGTTTCACCAACCTTTGCACAGCCACAGCAGCCATGAACTTTCCATCTAATTCACCCTGCCCAGCCTCTCTTCTTTTATCGGACTCACAACCTGGAACTATTAATAATACCACAAGTTTATTCAAGGCGAACCCCGTTGCCAGTTACGTCCAAGTTGATACTACCACGAACTCAAACATTTCTTGTGTCCAGCACACAGCAAAACTTTTATCCTGGAATGTGGCTGGCATTAACAGCAAACTTGTTGACACTGAGTGGGGGGCACTCGTTGGAAATTTTAACGTCTGCATGTTCCAGGAAACATGGGCAACGCATTGTACATACAAACAAGGGTATAGTTCCTTTTTCAAGCCTGCTAAGCCATCTTTAGCTGGCAGGGCGGCAGGGGGTTTAATCACATGGGTAAAATCTATAGAGGGGAGTGGTACAAAGGAGATATATGTGGATTCCCATGATATTTTGGCCGTTGCTATCTACCCAGCCTCAGGCACTCCTGTCCTTTGTCTAAATATTTATAGCAGACCGGGACCCTCAAATCACCGATCTCCCATTGTCGAGCTACTGAATATCTTAATCTCAGACCTTCGCCTCAAATATCATATCATAATAGCTGGTGACTTTAACGTTCTACTTGAACTTAATGCAGATCACATAGAGGTCATGCAGTCTGAAGATAGTGTATGGAATATCCCTCCTCCTGTGACTTTTCATTCTACCCAGCAAAATTCATATAAACCAAGCGTTAGGGCCTCACAGATAGTGGACCTCATGATATCCCATGGCCTTCGTTTGGGTAATGGCCGCTTTCCAGCGGACATTCCGGCCAGACCAACCTTCTTCAGGGGCTCATATAGTAACAAATTGGATTATATCCTCTTTGACTTAAGACTATGGCACCATATTCTAGACTTAGAGGTGGGTCTTCCCCATACTAGTGATCATGCTCCCCTCCAGATCACATACAAGAGTTCTCTCCTAGTAGGGGTCGCACTTCCCCCTGTCTCCTCTACTGCTATGGAGCTGTCCAGTAATAGGCGTACAGTCAGGTGGGACTCTTTTGTGCAATCAAACAAGCTTCAAGGAAAATTGCGTGCCCTAACCTCTTCTCACCAGTTATTTGATACCAACCTTATTCTGGCTCCATTAGAAATATTGCCTCTTCATTTGGACCTTTTTTCTACTTTGAAAGAGCTGTTTACTAAACGTCCAAGGCCACTGACTATTTCCTGTATTCGACCACATACTAAATGGTTCAACAAGAGGTGTAGGGAGACCAAAAATACTTTGGCCATTGCGCTAAAGACCAAGGACAGTTCAGGCATCATCATTGCTAGACATCATTATGCTTCTACTTGCAACAAAAGTAAATTCGAGTACGAAGAGGGGCTATGGAGCAATTTACTTGAGGCAGCTACCGTCCATGATTCAAAACGGTTCTGGCTCCTAGTTTCCTGTGGTGATCAGAACCGCGCATCTCACCTGGAGTCTTATATTTCTCCTGACATCTGGCTCTCCTACTTTAAGGAATTGTATGGACCATTGTTGGCAAGTCATATTTCTGACATAATTTCGGAGGAGCCAACAACTTTTGACGAGTCTATGGCTTTCTTGCTCCCTTTTACACTGAACGAAACTGTGTCGGCCATTGCAGCTCAGAAAGCAGCAAAAGCCCCTGGGATGGACGGGATCCCCTCTGATATGTTTAAAGTGGACCAGAACACCTGGGGCCCATATATTAACAGACTTTCTAATGCCATCTTGACTAGCAGAATTTATCCTGACTCATGGAAAGAGGCGATTATAGTGCCCATCCATAAGAAAGGAGAGAGGAACAACCCGGGTAATTATAGACCCATCAGCCTCCTCGACAACCTTCAAAAAAATTTCTGTTATCAGTTGTTGAGCAGGCTGAACAAGTGGCTAGTTGAAAATCAAATCTTAAATCATCTACAAGCGGGCTTCAGAGAAAAAATTAGCACATTAGATCAGATATTTCGTTTTACTTCTATTAAATGGAAAGTTGTCGATGTTGACTTAGGCCACCTATATGTAGCATTTGTAGATCTAAAATCGGCCTTTGATCTAGTACCCCGCCACAAATTGTGGGAAGTTCTGTCTAAAATAGGAGTCCCGTGCTCTATTTTAAATATTATCAGGGATCTTTACACTGGCAACTATGGTAGAATTAGATGGGGCCCACAAGGTGAATTAACAGAAAAATTCCTTACTGCCCGAGGTGTAAGACAAGGTTGTGTTCTTGCCCCTACCTTATTCCTTCTCTTCATAAACGCATGCATCCCTTATCTTATGGAGTGCTCTAACGACTCGCCTAAAATAGGAGGGCAGAAGATCCCCTGCCTTCTTTTTGCCGATGACACCCTGCTGGTTTCTCAAACAGCCACAGGCCTTTCAACCCTGCTTTCAAGATTCATTGACTATTGCAATGATTATGGGCTCGAAATCAACCGATTAAAAACCAAGTGCATGGTGTTTGGCGATAGGAAAGGCAGAATGAGACGACCTATCTATTTAGAGGGTGCCGCGCTGGAAAGAGTCAGCGGTTTTGATTATTTAGGCCTGAAACTAGAAGACTCGCACAAGTGGCAGCGCCACATCCAGAAGGCAACTTTACGATTGCAACAGCGAGCGAGTGGCATTGCAAGATTTGCAGCTAGATCTCCTAGCTTTGCCATGACGCCCGCAGTAGAAATTTATAAACTACAAGCAAGAGGGGGAGCAATCTATGGAGCTGAACTGTGGGGCCACTGTTGCCTGGATGATTTGATAAAAGTGGAGAACTCTTTCTTAAGGTCATTGCTAAGAGTTCCTTCCAGTACCCCACTGCTCCCAATACGCATGGACCTAAATCTCCCTTCTATCAGCCAGATCGTTGCACTCAAGCCCCTGTTGTACTGGATTCGCTTATGGTCATCAGATTCTCTTGTCCATTATAGATGTGCGCTAGCTAACTTGATGGCCAACAACACTAGCTCCAAAATCAAGTGGTGTGCATATGTAGAAAGGACCCTCTCGCTTCTTGGTTTGGGGTCCTATTGGAAGGAACCATTATCTATCCCTAAGAACGCAACCCAGACACTAAAGGATGCTTTCTGGCTCCACGTTCAACTTTCCCAATTGTCCGCTGTCTCGTCATCATCCATGACGGGAAACTTTTTATATTTTAAATGCCATTATGAATTTGCACAATATATGGATATAGTATCTTCTCCGTTTGCTCGTTCATTATACATTAGATTCAGGGTGGGCTCTCTTCCTTTGCGTTCCCTCACTTATAAATGGTCTAATTTTAGTTGTTCTTCTAAGATGTGTCCGATGGGCTGTGCCAGAGAAGAATCAGTAACTCATATTCTCTTCCAATGCCCCGCATACTCCAAACAAAGAGCCCGTTGGATTATTCCTCTGTGCAGAAGTAAGGGTTTTAAAAACTGCTTGCTAGCTTTGAGAATTTTTAAATCTGATTCATCGGTTTTAGTGGTTTGTTGTTTGTCAAAATATTTAGACTCAATCTGGCGTATCAGACTGAACACGCTTAAAAAAACAGAGGGAAATTTAACAATGAATGTGGTAAACAACAATTGATGGACTTATCATTGTATGCACATATCTCTTTTATTGGTTCAGATGCATTCCCTACCTGCTGTTTTTATTTTTCTTAGATATTTTTTAAATAGAAATGTCCTTTTTATCTGATATGGTTTGCCAGGCCTGTATTTTATTCTTTTACCTATAATGTGTTTTTACATAACTATAAGGTGCGATTTTCTATGAGGGAACTGCTTATGTGTAAATATTTCTTTTTTCTTTTTTCTCTCCTTTTCAATCTTTTATGACTTAAATTGTTTATCATGTAGCTTGCCGTTCCTTTTTTGTGTGATGTGCTTTTATGGTATTTATATTTACCGAAATAAAGCTAATAATGATGATGATGATGATGTATGCCGTGGTGGGCAGAAGCAAAATGAATGGCACTACAGCAGGCCAAAGTATGAAGAGAGTTGGTTGAAAACGTCTGTACATGCATAAATCATAAGTATATGCATCACCAAAAGGAAAAAGAGGTTGTGCCAAAGAGTCTTTGCATAATATTAATGTCAAACTTTGACTAGCGATAGAATATCGCACAATGAAATCTCTCATAACATCAAGTTCAACCATTTTGTGTTGCCAATACTTGTTATTTCTAGATTGTAGTGAGGGGATGCATTACTTGGCTGTTTCCAAATGAAAAAGAGAGAACTGTAACTGGCACAGCAATCCCTGTGTTTTTCATGAACCCTATATTCTAGTGGGTGCATCTTGGAGATGCCCACCCAAGTGTTCTTACGTTTTAGGGTTTATAAGAAGCATACCTCGGAATTTAATCATAACATTGGTAGGCAGGTGGAGCTTCGAAATTGCAAGTCTCAGGAAGCAAGTGCTATATAAATGCTATGTTATTGTAAACAAGAGCCACTTGCATAGCATTATTGACAAGCTTTGACTATCAACAGCAGATTGTGCAATTAAATCACTGATAACAGCATGCAAGATCAATTGGCATTGCCAATGCTTGTTCTTGTCTTGAGAGGAGAGCAGTTTCAAAGAGAGCTGTTGGATGTACTCTGTTGCCTTAGTAGGTGAACTGAAAACACATGTATTTATCCTGAATTGAACATTCTTTAGTTAAAACATATTTTGATGAGAATATCCTTAAATTATTTGCCCCTAGAGGGTACCCATTCTTGACATTATCTTCTGAGAGGTTATGTAAGTTAAGCATTCCTTGTTGATATTCTGAAAAGATCTAAGGGCCTGCTTTATAATTTGGTGGACCAGCTAATACTCTGTCAGGTCAACATACTGAAATACTCATTCAGACTGATGGAGTACCTATATGCCAAATTTAGAAATGACAACCAAGCTGGCAGTCATTTTATAAGCCTTGGCAGGAACCGCTGTAATGATGGTTCCAGTCAATGCTTCGCTAAGTTGGTCTCATGGCTCCATCAACATGATGGAGTCATGCGCCAAACTTAATTTTGTATTCAAAGTGGGATTTTCTCTTGAAAATTAGATAGTTTTCACTGCACCCAGGATACGATGGTGGTGACAGGTGGGGAAGACTGACCTGAATGTCCACCCATCTAAATGTGGTGGGCAGACATAGAGGTTTACCTCTGATGGCCCTTATTCTGTTCGACTGTTGCAGGGGTGTAACCAAGAAGGAGACAGAGAGATCTTCCTCATGTTTACACCAATGGACCACTGTCATATAAATCGGACAGGCAGACCATTTTCTTTGTGGTAAGGATACTCCTTCACCATTGCAACAGAGTATTGTTAGCACCAGGATATAAATGAGGCCCTAAGTGTCCGTAGCATGCAGTGCACATTTTGCCATAAAAATGATGTCATTTTTGCGACTGAGACCCTTATTATGAGTGTGTCGGTCCAACCGCCATATTACGACCGTGAGGTCTGAGGGCCTTATTAAGAGTTTGGCAGGTGGCGGAGGCCCGCCAAACTCTTTGGAGGTCATTCTGACCTCAGCGGTAAAAGGCGCTTACCGCCGGTCAGAAGACCGCCACAACACCGCCGCGGTCGCGGTAAACCGCCACGGTCATTCTGAACCGCAATAGGCAAACCGCCAAAATCCTGACATCCACAAAAGTCCGCCACATCAATGGGCAGCGATAAACTGGCGATGACCAAACCTCCACCGTCACGCCAACAGAGAAACGCCCATGCCATTCCGACCCACGAATCCACGCGGCGGTCTTTCACCCGTGGTATTCCATTGGCGGTACACACCGCTGCGCTCAAAATACACACACACTTACAAAACACAGCCACATTGGACAATTTGAAATACACACACCTGATACACATACACACACCACTCCCACACACCCAACACAATATAAAACACACACCCACATCACCCACAAACCCACACGACAAAAATTATTGACGAAGGCCAGAGAGACTGCACAGAATAGAGAACACCATCACACAGAGGCACAATACACCATCACCCACACAACATCCACGCACAAAACACCACACACCACCACACTCACCACACTCATCAACACATACTCCACCCCACACCTCATCCACACCACTCCATGGCACCCCAAAGACACCCCAGGTTCTCAGACGCAGAAGTCAGGGTCATGGTGGAGGAAATTGTTCGGGTAGAGCCCCAGCTCTTTGGGACACAGGTGCAGCACACCAGCATTGCCAGGAAGATGGAGCTATGGCAAAGAATAGTGGACAGGGTCAACGCTGTGGGACAGCATCCACGAAATCGGGACGACATCAGGAAGCAGTGGAACGACCTAGGGGGGAAGGTGCGTTCCATGATATCCAGACACAACATCGCGGAGCAGAAGACTGGCGGCGGACCCCCACCTCAACTCCCAGAATTTACAGCATGGGAGGAGCAAGTCTTGAACATCCTGCATCCTGAGGGCCTCGCAGGAGTAGCTGGAGGAATGGACTCTGGTAAGTGAAATCTTCACTACTTCATCCCCCCCATCCCATCCAGCATGCCAACTCATACCCCCACCCCCATCACACATCCTCCTTGCTAATGTCTCACCATCACAACCCACCCATCCCAACACCAAACCCTGCATGCCACCACAAACCATGGACACCCATCACCTAAGCATGCCCACTGCACATACCCACCTCCCCCACAATCCACCGTCACTACAGCCCCCAAAAGGAAATGCCAGCACTGGGGTACATGGGCACCCACCCATTGCACGATATGGCACACACAGAAGCAATAACCATAATCTTATACCCCTGCAGGACCCGAACGCCACCACACCACCCAGGAGGGTCCAGAAATGTCCATCCCACCCCCAGAAGAGGCCCCCAGTGATGACAGCAGCTCTGTCTCCCTGGACCCAGATGACCAGCCCGGCCCATCGGGGACCTCGGGACAGTCGGTTCCCCTCACACAGCCTCAGGCCACAGCAGACCTACCCCCCTCTGGGAACACCAGCACAGCTCCCACCCAGCGGGCCCATGCCTCTGTCTCCAGGACACGTCAATCAGCGGTGTGTCCACCACTACAGGGCACCCAGGCTAACCCACCACCCCAACAACAACAGAGACCTAGGGGCAGTGGTAGTGGGCACACGGTCCAGGGGACATAGGCCCAGGGAAACAGGGGAACTGGGAGGGCTGCTGTGCGACAGGGGGGGGACAGGCCAAGGGAACCCACTCTCCACGAGGCCCTCACCTCCATCATCGGAGCCTACCACCACTCCCAGGAGACAATGGCGACGGTACTGGCCAGGTTCCAGGAGATCCAGGTCCTGCAGGAGGAACAGTTTATGGGGTTCAGGGAAGAACTGAGAAACATTACTTCCGCAATGGGCACCATCGTCGTGGCTCTCAACCAGATTGTCACCACATTGCGGGAGACTGTGGCACCACAAAGGGCCCCTGTCACTAGCATGGACCAAGAACAGGCTACCACCTCCGCCGGCGCTAGTGGACAGGAGGCCCCCACACCAGAACAACAAGCCACCAGAACCCCACCCCCTGCAGAAGGAGAACCACCCAGCAAGCGGGGCCTGAGATCTAGGAAGAAGACAGAGTAGGATGCCAAGACCCCCGCCAGGAAAGGATACCCCCTGATGTCATCCCACTGTCCCACATTGTCACCCTGTCCAACCTTAAACTGCCCCTGCTCCACCTTCCACAGGCATATGGACAATGCACCTGTGAGACTGAAAAGCTGGACTCTGCCATGGACATTCCTCCACCATCACCCATCACCGATTTCCTACCATGTCCCTAAATCCAGCACTTTAATAAAAACACTTATTGCACAAAAACAATCTGGAGTCTGCCTGTATTTTGAACAAATGTATTATAGGTAACCGTTGCAAAATGTCAAGTTACATTCTGATGACAACATACCACTGTCACACAGCTGTAGTCCATGGGCAAACAAAGCAGAGGTCACGCAGTGGGGCCCACATCTCTGAAAGTGGAAGGGAAAGTCACAACTCAGTTAACATACACTGGGGGAATAGGACAGACAGTAGAGAGGCAGGAGACTGTAAGTAAATGTAAAATGCTGGTGTTGATTCTTACCTGTATGTTATTGAAAATACTGCTGTATTACTGTGTCCCTGTTGTCTGTGTCGTCCTCGTCGTCTTCCTCCTCTTCACTCTCCACAGGCTCCACAGCTGCTACTACACCACCATCTGGAGCATCCTCCTGCAGGAAAGGCACCTGGCGTCGCAAAGCCAGGTTGTGAAGCATACAGCAGGCCACGATGATATGACACACCTTCTTCGGTGAGTACATTAGGGATCCACCTGTCATATGCAGGCACCTAAACCTGGCCTTCAGGAGGCCGAAGGTCCGCTCGATCACCCTCCTAGTCCGCCCATGGGCCTCATTGTACCGATCCTCTGCCCTGGTCCTGGGATTCCTCACTGGGGTCAGTAGCCACGACAGGTTGGGGTAACCAGAGTCACCAATTAGCCACACACGGTGTCTCTGTAGTTGCTGCATCACATAAGGGATGCTGCTATTACGCATGATGTAGGCGTCATGCACTGACCCAGGGAACTTGGCATTTACATGAGAGATGTACTGGTCAGCCAAACAGACCACCTGGACATTCATCGAATGATAACTTTTTCTGTTCCTGTACACCTGTTCACTTTCTCTGGGGGGTACCAAAGCCACATTTGTCCCATCAATGGCACCAATGATGTTGGGAATATGTCCAAGGGCATAGAAATCACCCTTCACTGTAGACAAATCGCCCATCTCAGGGAAAACAATGTAGCTCCGCATGTATTTCATCAGGGCAGACAACACTCTGGACAACACCTTTGAAAACATAGGCTGAGACATCCCTGATGAAATGGCCACTGTTGATTGAAATGACCCACTTGCCAAAAAATGGAGTACTGACAGAACCTGCACTAGAGGGGGGATCCCTGTGGGTTGGCGGATGGGTGACATCAGGTCTGGCTCCAACTGGGCACACAGTTCCTGTATAGTGGCCCGGTCAAGCCGGTATGTCAATATGACATGTCTTTCTTCCATTGTCGACAGGTCCACCAGCGGTCTGTACACGGGAACATTCCTCCAACTCCTCGCAAGTCCCAGCGGACGGTGCCTAGGAAGGACAACATGGAGCACAGAGTCAAGCAACCCACAGGTACGTTCCCACAGCATGCACAGTACACGATTCTCTATGCAGTGAATGGCTTGTATGAGTGTCGATGCATGGCCTAGGCATGTGTGACGCAGTAGGAATTAAGCCATGTGGGCCCTTGAAATGGCGGCTGCCTGACCTGTGAAGTGCGACAATGGGATGTGAGGTCAATGCGCTAGCGTGGCACACCGTGGCGGTAGGCGGTCGAAGACCGCAGTGCAAAGCCGCATTGGTTAACATTGAACCCTATGGGTTTCATGAGGCAATTACGAAGTGCGCCGGCGGTCGCGGTACGCACCGCCGCGGTACGTACCGCCGCGGGCGTGACCGCCATTTTCTATCTGCTTATTCACTCGAGACCTGATCATCCACAGGAGAGGACCTATACTGCAAGTGCTGCTGTGACCTCGGTCTGGAAGAGACAATGGCTGCTGCGTTCACCTCTGAAGAATTGGAGAAACTCGTGGATGGGGTCCTCCCCCAGTATGCGCTACTCTACGGTCCTCCAGACCAACAGGTAAGTACACTGGGACCATGCTTTGTGGCCAATGCCTGGGTTGAGTGGGGTGAATGAACGATGGTGGGGAGGGGAGCGAATGTGGCATGCATCAAACGACAGATGAGAGCATGTGCCATATGGCAAGGGTGGGGAGGGGGGGCCACTCACATAGAGAATGCAGAAAATGATGATATGTTATTTTCTCTCCCTGTACATGTAACATAGGTCAGCGCCCATCAGAAAATCGACATTTGGCGTGCCATCGCCAAGGACGTCCGGACCCTGGGGATCCACAACAGACGGGGCACCCACTGCCGCAAGAGGTGGGAGGACATCCGCCGCGGGAGCAGGAAGACCGCGGAGGCTCTGCTGGGGATGGCCACCCAACGTAGGAGGGGTACCACACGTCAATTGACCCCCCTGATTTCCCAGATCCTGGCGGTGGCCTACCCAGATTTGGATGGGCGCCGCAGACACAAGGGGGTGAGTACAAGCACATTCTGCTATCTTAGCGTGCAGTTGAGGTGTCTGGGTGGGGGAGGAGGGTTGTGGGTATCCCTAGGCCAGGGCGATTTCTGTAGGCTAGTCACTTCCGTAAGGCATGGCCCTGTGCCCCCGCCCCCCACCTTTGTAGGGTGCCAAGTACAGCAATCCATGGCCCTGTCTCACCTATGTGTGCAATTGTCGTCCATAGGCTTGTAGGCCAAGTCGCAAAGTTTGAGTAGTGTACCCCAAGTGTGCGGCGTAGTGCAGGGGGCTTCTGTGTCTGTCCTCTCCACCAACTGTGTTGCCAATGCATGCACTCAACATGTCTTCCCCCCCCCTTTTTTGCTGCTCTTCCTGTACATGTGTGCACTAGCATCATCAGGCGGAGGAGAAGTGGCATCGGAGCACGAGGGAGCTGCATCTCACATGGCCCCGGAGGGCCATGCAACCGACTCTGAGTTCACCAGTGAGACGGAGGGCGAGGGGGGCTCCACAACGGGGACACGTGGAGACATCAGCGACACAGACACGTCCTCGGAAGGGAGCTCCCTTGTGGTGGCGGCAACATCCGTGCCCACCGCAACAACAGGTACAGCCGCCACCCAGCGCACCAGCTCCGCCCTCCAAGCAGCCCCTCAGCGTTTGCCCCTGCCCGCTCGCACACGAAGGCGGGCATCTCCTTCGCCCCAGGCACCTCAGGCCCTGCCCCAGTTACCCCTGCTGCCCTCAGTGAGGAGGTCATTGACCTCCTCAGGACGCTCATTGTTGGGCAGTCTACCCTTTTGAATGCCATCCAGGGTGTACAAAGAGAGGTGCACCGGAGCAATGCATACCTGGAGGGCATTCATTCGGGTCAGGCTGCCCATCAGCGATCGTTCAACGCTCTGGCCTCAGCACTGACGGCAGCCATTGTCCCTGTCTCCTGCCTCCCTCCTCCAACTTCTTCAACCCAGTCCCACTCCCCTGTTCCTCTGCCTATCCCAGACACACCATCAGACCAGCCTGCACACACCTCAACACCCAAGGGCAGCTCATCCAGACATAAGCACCACACATCCCACAAGCATTCACACAAGCAACATCCACATGCAGACATGCCAACAGCCACTGCCTCCACTGTGTCCCCCTCCTCCTCGTTTCCCTCCTCCCTCCCTGTGACGTCTCCACTCACACTTGCATGCACAACATCATCAGCCACTACGTCCATCACCAGCACACCCACCAGAACACTCCGCACACGTGCAGTCACCACCCCCACTGCCATTTACACGTCCCCTGTGTCCTCTCCCACTGTGTCTGTCACTCCCTTTTCCAAACCACACAAACACAGGCAGCCACCCACCCAACAGCCATCCACCTCACGACAGCCTCCAGCACAAGCACCTGCACCCAAAGACAGCACACTTGACTCTCCTACAACCACATCCTCTTCCTCCACTCCCATACCCACTGCATCTACCCTTCCCACTGCTCCTAAAAAGTTTTTCCTGTCCAAAATTAACCTCTTTCCATCACCTGACCCACCCCCTCCATCTCATAAGAGTCCAACCAGCACCTCAGCCACCACAACCCCTGGACCTACAAGGAGCATAGTCCAGGGATATTGGAGTCCACCCCCTTCAAGGGCAGATACATCTGCCAGCAGTAAAGGGACAGCCAGCCCACCCCCTGGGAAGAAATCCAAAAAAGGCAAGGCCCGGTGCGAGAGGCCAGAGACGGCAGCCTCCAAAGGCACTACCCTGGCACCGTCAGGAAGTGGGGTGCCACCTGGCCCATCGACAAAGGGAGGCAAGGGCCACAGAGGATCAGGGAAGGATGGCAAGGGCAGCACGGCCGACAAGTCCGGCAGCAAGCCAGCTGCCCAGGAGGGCCCCACCAGCCCCATTACGGGTGTGAAGGAGGACACCCACGGGCCCAGGACTCCAGCACAGGAGGGCCCTGCAAGCGAGAAGTCGGATGGCGAGTGAACTCCAAACATTGGCTGGATCTGGTGCCCTGGTGACACATGTGAAGAACCGCTGAACAGGGTCCTTCAAGACAGGAACCGATGAACAGGGCCCTTCAAGACAAGCACCGCTCCGCTGGGCACCGCCGTCTCTGCACCGCCGTCTCTGCACCGCTCCGCTGGGCCCTTCACCTCAAGCACCGCTCCGCTGGGCCCTTCATCTCAAGCACCGCTCCGCTGGGCACCGCCGTCTCTGCACCACTCCGCTGGGCCCTTCCTCTCAAGCACCGCTCCGCTGGGCCCTTCCTCTCAAGCACCGCTCCACTGGGCCCTTCATCTCAAGCACCGCTCCGCTGGGCACCGCCGTCTCTGCACCGCTCCGCTGGGCCCTTCCTCTCAAGCACCGCTCCGCTGGGCCCTTCAAGTCAGCCACCGCTGACCCATTGGCAGGAGGGGCAGGCCCAGATCTGTGTCGGGCAGGGCTGCACGAAGCACTCTGGGCACCATGCCTCCTCCAGTACCAGTGGAATCTGTAATCCACTTGAGAGACTGTGGCTTTGCACAAAGCAGGATTGAAAAGTGGGCAACTCACCCACTGTATAGATTTGAGAGACTGTGGCTTTGCACTCCCCAGGATGGCACAGTGGGCAAACCACCCACTGTATAGACTTGAGAGACTGTGGCTTTGCACTCCCCAGGATGGCACAGTGGGCAAACCACCCACTGTATAGACTTGAGAGACTGTGGCTTTGCACTCCCCAGGATTGGACAGTGGCCATGGAGGCCCATCGTGGATCTGGCGTCGTGGACTCATCTGGCTGAGGTGCCCCCCCTTCCTTTCCCCCTGAGGTGCCTGTAGTTTTTCTATCTGATGCCCCTGCAGTGTTTTCTCCAATGGATTTGGGTCTCCTGTGTGGGCTTTGCCCATGTGTTATGGCCCATTGGTCCACGTACATTGACTGAAAACCAATTCGGACTGGACACTTTACATATGTGTATATAGTTATGGATGTTCGTATAAAATTTTTTACTTAGCCGTATGATATATATTTCAATTTCATGATCAATTTATTTTGTCTTTGCATTCTTCCAGAGGGTGTGGGGGGTGTCACTCTGAGTTGTTGCTCTGCATTGATGTGTGTGTTGTAGTGGGTGAGGGTGAGGGTGGGTGTGTCGCGTATGTGTGTCCCCGTAATTTTTTGCCTCCCCCCTCCCCTGTGTCGTAGGTGCAGTACTCACCGTTGTCTTCTGCGCCGGTGTTCGTGCTCCTGGTAGAGGAGCAGGAAGACAACAGCTGTTAGGATGTGTAGTTCGGGCTCCATGCTGTCCAGATTCCTCGTGGAGTGTGTAGAGGTGAGCGTTTTCCTGTTCGTAGTCTGTTTCTGCCGTGTTTTTATCAGTGGGGCTCCCGCCCCGGAAAAGGTGGCGGATTGGTGAGTTGTGATAGGGTGGGCGGTACATTGTCTGCCGCCTGTCTGTTGGCGGTGACCGCCGCGCTGTTTGTTTGTTCCGCTGTGGCGGTCGGAGTGTTAAAGTGGCGGTCTCTGTTGGCGGTTCCCGCCAGGGTCAGAATTCAATTTTTTTGACCGCCTGCCTGTTGGCGGGTTGGCTGCCGCTTTAACACCGACCGCCAGGGTTGGACTGACCCCCTTTGTGTCGGAAAACCACCACTTCGGTTTTCCGTCAACTGGCCCTATTACGAGTTTCCCACTGGGCAAGCAGGAAACAGGCCACAACATTGACGTCGGCTCGTAATCGGGCCGGTGGCAATGTTGCGGTGCTTTGGGTGCAACAGCACCCGTCATGCTTTTCACTGCCCATAATTCGGGAAGTGAAAAGTTCTATGGGGCTGTCCAAGGGGACCCCTGCACTTCCCATGCCAAGTGCATGGGCAGTGCAGGTGCCCCAATGAGGCCCTCAGCACACTGTCTCCGCCAGCCTTTGCATGGCGGTGGGACCGCCATGCAAAAGCCAGCGGAGAGGGGACTCGTAATCCCCAGGATTAAGACTACCGGCACCACCAGGCTGTCGACCAGCGGCAACCTGGTGGTGCTGGAAGCCCGACCGTGGAGGCTCCGCCAGGATCATAGTGTGGAGGCCAGACCGCTGCTTTGGCAGCAGTCCAGCCCCCACCGTGGCCCTGGCGGTCTCATAACCGCCAGGGTCATAATGAGGGCCTCAGGGTCCCCAAAAAGAAAAAGCTACCCTTCTGATTTTAGTACAGGTGTGTGGACCCACTTTTAAAATGTGGCCTTGAAGCTTGTAAGTACCTAATTAAAGTTGCATGAATATACCTTTTCTTCTCGTTTTTTAAATGGGCTCTTGTTTTTGAGAAATTTAAGTGGACACTAGATAAGAAGTGGGTTGTGATAAATGGAAACCACACTATCGAACATTTGCCTTAAATTAGTTGTGTTTAAGCCTTGTGATTGATGGAATGGCTGTACAAAGGTGAGAAAGATAGAGAGTGAGAGTGCGTGAGAGAGAGAGCTTTACAAACTCTAATATTTACTGGGTCTCTATTACAGCACAATCTATTTATTTTTTCTGAATGCACCAATAAAGTTTGGTTATGTTTGTGATAGAAAGCACATTTAGATTAAGCTTAATCTTCAGGCTTCCAAGTACTGCTATACACCACTTAAATAAATAAGAACAGTCAAGGCAGCAGCTGTAGCAGAAGAACAGGAATAGAATGCAAGAAGGTACACAATATAAAGTCCTGGAGCAAAGAGCATAACTGCTCAGAAGTGTAAATTTGGAGAGTTGCAATGTAATTAACCATAATTTGAAGACATTCATTCAGCCCAATGGAGAAAATGCATAACAGGAAAAGAACAATTGCCAAAGGGCGATGATGGAATTATACTGGTTCATTCCAGAGAATGAGCTTGCCCTTTTCATTTCATTGTATAAAGACAGTTGTCTCAGAGAACAATAAATACATCCTTTTGTCTTAAGGAAAAACCCAAGATCACTGCCATCACAGCTAGTGATGTAGCTACCTATTCCCCCTTCCATAGAGGATAAGCTACAATTTCATCTCTCGCAGAACAGATATGGCGTTGGATTTTATTAGATCAGCATATATGATTCTGTGAAGAACGTATCATGCCAGAGACGTCCGTGGGTCTTGTCAAGGTTATTGAACACAGGATAAGATTCTACAGAATAATTTGGGAAAAAAGGCCTTAGCAACACTCTTACTGGTTCCTGGTTTGTGGGGATTAATGTGTTCATATTGAGAACATTTTTTTTTGGCTGATATGACACTGATAATGATATAACACTTTACATTTTCAAGGAACTGTTTGTAGTTCAAATAGAAAATAGCTTATGGTAATTTAGACTTGGCATTTTTAGTTGAAAGATTTCTCTCACAATAACTGTATTCTTTTGACAATCAGAACCAGTGCGGCAGAGAAACAAAATAGGGTGTGTCAGATTTCCACCATCCAGTGCTTGCAACTGACTGGCCCAGATTCTTATATTCAAAGTGTCAGTCTCAATAATGATAATTTAATAGTAATTCTTCACATTTGTAAGGTTTTACTGCCACACTAGCTGTCAAATAAACATTGAAGGTCTTTCAAAGCATCTATTTAATGTGTTTCAAAACATACCAAGATATCAGTATCCCATCAATGTGCTTACCAACATAGGACCTGATTTAGAACTCTGCGGACGGGTTACTCTGTCACAATGGTGATGGATATCCCATTGCCTTAATCTTAATCCCATAGAATATAATGGGTTTGAGATTTTCGGAGGAAAAGATATTTGTCACTGTTGTGAGCAACCTGTTCGCCAAGTTCTAAATCAGGCCCATAGTTCCTTAACTTGTTAAAAGAAATGACTGTCTGAAACGACCATATCAGAGCCAAAAAAGTCAAAAAGCATTATCCTATACTAATAGTGATCAATAGGTTTTCTAGTCTGAAAATTTGTACTTGAAAATGTGGGATACAATTAATGGTCATTTCATTATGAAATATCATGCAGTTGACTACACTATCCCTCAGTTAAGTTGCTTATTATGGTAGGTCTGTGTAATCCATACACTTTCAGAGACCATAATTCATCATAGGTTCAAAAACAAGCTGCATATTACTTTCTGGGGGCAAGAAAAATAGAGCAATTATATTGGCACTTGTAAGAAATAACCAGATCAAAATCCAACTAAGTCTTAACTGGTAGAAAGGTTTGATCGGTAACTTAATCAAGGTTGACCTAACTCTTTAGATAATTTTGACAAAATTAAGATTGTGCTGTAAAACACAAGAGGATTAAGTGCTTCTTCTCTTTATGAGGATAATATAACACCAAACAAAGGCCCTCAATATGACTTTGATGGGCGGCAAAGTCAAGGGTCGGGACGACCGCATATGTGGCCGTCCCTCCACGGTACCTATAATGAGCTTCCTGCTGGGCCAGCGGGCGAAAACAGTGTTTCCGCCCTCCAGGACAGCGTGAAATACACCACAACATTGAAGCTGGCTCGTAATAGAGCCGGCGGCAATGTTGTGGTGCATCGGATGCAACAGCCCTGTCCATGGGGGCCCCTGCACTGCCATGGCAAGTGCATGGACAGTGCAGGGGCCCCTATGGGGCCTTCAGCACCCCTTTTCCGCCAACCTTTGCATGACGGTGGGACTGCCATGCAGAGGCTGGCAGAAACGAAAGTCGTAATCTGGATGGCAGCGCTGCTTGCAGAGCTGCCCTTGCGGATTGAGCCCGCTGGCACTGCCAGACCATCGGCTGGTGGCAACCTGGTGGTCATACCACAGTCATAATATGGCGGTTGGATCACCCCTATCGGAGGCCCAAAGTCTTTGATTCATCTCTTCAACTGAAAGTTCCTTTCTGGGACTTCCAATTAGTATCATCTGCATGCAGTGTTCTGCAGGTGAAGAGGAAGCACCAGCTGCTGACTTAGGTATCTTAATCAGCAATGGATGAATAAGAGGGTACTCCACATTTGTTCAATTACTCTTCTATGTACCATAATTGACATCAATATGCAAATCAACTCAATCAAGTGTTAGGATGCATGACTTGTGCCAACTCCTTTTTAATATGTTGAACTAGTGCTTTTGTTAAGGAGAGTCTGCTCCTTTCTCTCACCTACACAACCTCTCTAGGTAATTGCTTTAAATGAGTCCTGGGGTGTGGTCTGGCCACCAAATTGAATGGCCTCCTGACTGTGGAGCTCTGCACGCCGGTCTAGGTCTGGGCCTTTGGAGGGGGTGCCACTCTCCGCTATGATCCTCACCCGCTGCTCTATGGACCCTCAGGGAGGCATCGGGTTCAGGAGCTGCGAGGACCCGCAATGCATAACGGCCAGAACTGCCGCTCCCATGACCCGACCGGGTGTGGCCTAGCGAGGTGCGCAGAGCCATGCCCTCGAGTGAAGAAAAGGACAGAGGGCATGCGCGGTAGCAGTGGAGACCGGGAGTGTCTCACTTCAGGCAAGTGAATCGACTTGCGGCCCGTGACCCGCTCCCCTACCGGAGACCAGGAGGAAGATGTGAGGGGGCGTGCCCTTCCCCCGTGCATCATACTATCAATCTACCCTGCATGCAGCGGAGTACTGCGGCTCAACAGCATAGCCACATAGGAGCCCTGCAACGCAATGGACAGGCACCATTGCCATTAATCCTGTGAGGAATAATGGGCCCCTCCCAAGGAACACCGACACTGGCATCCCAGTTCTAAGTGCACATCTCGAGGCTTGATAGGAGCACCTCTGGCATGTATGCAGGAGGGGGCAGCACTGTTCCATGCAGAGTTTTCTAGGCGGAAACAGGCACCATACCCAGAAGGCTCGACAGGGAGATCCTCGTTTGACCGACATGGCTAATTATTCCAGTGGAGCATTACGGAAGGCGGGGCCACTTACCTGTCTACAACGGCACTACGACTGAGGTCACAATTAGTCAGCCCCACCTGGACTATGGCTGCTGTTCCTCTACCCTCTACTCCTTCACTCCCGCATCAGTTAGGCAATCTGAGGTGGACCTAGATCTAGTACAATCTGACTCCAGCAGTCCCGAAGACGGGGTTTATTACCACCCAGATCGTCTATACGAGACGGAGAGTACCCCACCTTGTGTTCGGAGCCACTCACACAGTCATACGGCCCACTCACCCCTTGTGAAAATCCTCCTCCTGACCCAACCTGCTGGATTGATCCTTTACAATGGCTACAGTCCCGGTAGCCTGTCCGGCTACGCTACGGACATCGAGAAGCAAAAACGGGGTCCGACAGTCACATTTCTACCAGGTAATTAATTTCTAGAATCTTTGCCACCCTGGAGCAATGCCAAACGGGAAGTCTTCAGGCAAATACTCCCGTCAGCTGCTGCTCTCTGAGGCCATTGCACAACCAAAAACCATGGCAACGCAGATGGCCCCTCCATGTCCTGCATCCTCGCCAGATGACCTCCCTGCGTTAGAGGCGACTGACTGCATATTGCAGGAGATCGCCGCGGTGGGTCGCCGTCTGGAGGCGATGGATTAAAAATTAACAGACCTGACTGTGGCCTCCTCCTCCATTCGGGCTGACATCGCTGGCTTCCGTGAGACAGTAAATGACTTGGACCAATGTCTCACAAATGTGGAGGGCCAGGTAGCAGCACTGCCCGATCAGGAAGTAGAGCTGCGGTCACTTTGGGCAAAGGTCAACGACTTGGAGGACAGGAGTCGCAGAGATAACATATGCTTTTTTGGTATCCCGGAACACAAGGAGGGCTCTGATATCAAAAAGTTTCTCAAAACTCTCCTGTCCGAACTTACAGGTTTGGAGTTCTCTCCACCATTGGAGTTCTAAAGAGTCCACAGTATTGACCCTTTACACAAAGCGACCTCCGACAAGCCTTGTCCTATCATTGCATGTTTTTTGCGCCATGAGCAGGCTCGCCAGATCATTTCATCAGCCAAATCACAAGGCCCGTTCTCCCTGGAGGGACATGGATAAGGGTGGCAGTGGAATTCTCCAGACTAACAATTGAAAAGCGGAAAGCATTTTTGGCCCTTCGCCCACAACTCAGGAACCTGGATATTAAATATGGCCTTTTTGGACCAGCTTGCATGTGGATTACATATAAAGGCAAAACCAGAGATTTCACTGAACCTGCAGATGTCAGCTCCTTCCTGAACAGTCTGGCTCCACACCCCATGGACACTGCCTCAGCGCATCCGGATTTTGACTCCCTCCCTTCTGAGGATCCCTTTGCTGCTCCACCTCCGTTGTCTCAACCTCAGCATCCAACCTCGCAAAAGAGAGGCAGAATCTACGATCGCTCGCTTAAATCACATGACAGTTGTGACCATTTCCTTCAAGCAGTGATTGATCACACCCAGGGACAGGGCAGAGACAAGTCCTGTTCCCCTTGAAACCAACAATCGATGAACACCCAGATTGATGGTCCTCAGGGAAGGAGACTTCTCGTTCTGTACCCAACACCAGGTTCTTCCCCATCGGACAGCTAAGTGTCAAATTCAACTGTTCTTACAGTTGCCCTCCTCTCCGGTGGGAGGGGGTTTGGGAGGGATCTGGGCCGATATTAAGGCCCTCATTACAACAGGCTGGCGGTAAAAAAATAGAATCATGACCATGGCGGTTACCGCAATGGTCATCCGCCACTTCTCCGAACTGACCGCCAGAGCGGAGACGACCGCTGGGCTGGAGACTTGGGTCTCCTGCCCAGCGGCGGTCACTAGACTGCTGGCGGTATCATGACCAGGCTGACCACCATGGATTTCATGGGGTTGGGAGCCGCCATGAAATCCATGGCGGTAAGCACAATCAGTGCCAGGGAATTCCTTCCCTGGCACTGATAGTGGTCTTCCCCACCCCCCACCCGAGTCCTTCCCCGACACCCCCACCCCCCTGCCACCCCCCCAAAGGTGGCAGGACCCCCCTCCCCACCCCCACCCCCACCCCCAACATCACTATACAGACTCACACCCGACACGCACGCAGACACCACCAACACACATACCCGCACACACACCAACAAACATGCCAACAGCCACACACACAGTCATACACGCACACCCACATTCAGACATACACGCACACATCCATACAGACATACATACAGACAGACATGCACACATTTCCAAACACACAACACCCCCGCATGCATACACGCACTCACACACCCCCTCTACATACTCACACGCACACCCCCATGCACGCACAAACCCCCCCACCCCCCTCCCCTAACGGACGATCAACTTACCTGGTCTGTTGATCCTCCGGGAGGGGACGGGATCCATGGGGGCTGCTTCGCCGCCAGCACCCCGTGAACAGAGCACTGCCACGCCGAATCACGTAACATGATTTGGTGGGCGGTGTTCTGTTGACGGGGCGGTGGAGGTGGAGCAACCTCCACTTCCTCGCTGACCACCAGTATGGCTGCTGGCGGCTCTCCATCCGGAAAAGGACGGAGGGCTGCCATCAGTCATAATTTGCTGAGCAGAAAACCGCCAGCACTGGCGGTCTTCAGCACGGCGGTCCCTCGGCGGTCTTGTGAAAAGACCGCTGAGGTTGAAATGACCACCTAACTCTTCATGTCAGTGATATGTCTGAGGTGATTTTCTCCTGCTTCATTACCAACACTTTGCTGCTTTGGGGTTAGAATTAAGTTCGGAAATATGGAAGCAATAGTGGAGGCAAACGTTCTGTTAAAGTAATATTGCATATGTTTTCTGATACAGTCGATATAGAGGTACATATTGAATGTTATTGTTTTATATCTGGCATCCACTATCCTATGCGTATCATATGACTGACCTCTGTTTGTGGGTTATGACCCTACTGCCAGATGCTGTTAGCTCCTTCTTTCCTGCACTATCCCACCTGAGTTTTCTATTCTTTCTCCCTGCAGTATTGTAGCCGCTGAGCATCTCCTCCTCCCCATGAGACAAGTTCCCCATGACCCGGCTAAAGGAGAGGCTAGCCCACCCCCTACAAATCACTTATTCCCACTTGCCAACTTGGAGAGATGTACAGTGAGCATGAGTAGTGGGATTTTGGTTCTCACTCTGTGCTTTCCGGGGGACATCACTCTCTTCCTAGATATCCCCTAGGCCGTGTTACATGGCTACTCCCCTGCTCATAGCCCCTGACAACGGTGGTCATACATTTGCCGATCCCCAAAGCAGACTCCATTGGCACTGTTGGCCCCAGACTGAGGTAACATAGTCCTTAGCCTCTTTTTGTGTGCAGCAGGGTACGACCTCACAATTACCTATCTAGGTGGCCGGTTAGATTACACTCCCCTCCGTCACACCTCTTTGTAACACCCCCGTCATACATCATATTTCATATTTCATAATCCCTATTTCCTATTTAATATTTCATATCTCATGTTTCATTATGTTCCGCCTTCCCAAACTTCATACTTCAAGCTCTTTGAGCCCCACCCATTACCACTCAATATTAACTCCCAACAAGGCTTCTTAGCAGACCTATCAGACAGTATGTAAACTATCAGGCCCCCCTCCTTCAGTGCCCGCCCGGCGCGCGTGCCTTACAGGTTCTGACCCGCAGTTTAGTAGGGCTCCCGGTGGCGAGATACTCATCGTTTACTGTCGTGTTCACTCTTCTCCTCTTTTCCTTTCATTTATTCTCTTTCCTCTCTATTTCACACCCCTCTTCTCCCTTCTGAGCTTACCCGATTGTTCACTCTTTCTCTTTCGTCTTGGTGCTTTATATCTCTCTCTTTCTCTCTTTTTCCCTGCTCCTCTTACATTTTTCCCATCTCCCTGTCTTGCTCCTTTGTCTGCTCAACTTTCTTTTCTCTTGCGACCGAGGGTTTTCTCCACACCTTCCCCCTTTCCCTATTTGTTTTTTCCTAGCTCACACGTGCTTGGAGCTTCACTAATCCTAGCACCTCTTTTCATTCCCTGTATCAACGAACACAGAACCCCTCGCTTCTCTTTGAATAGGTTTCTACTACTCCCAATAATGGGGTTGACGACCCCGCTCACGGTTATGTTTTGGAATGTACACGGTATGACGCACTATATCAACGTCAGATGGTCCTATCTTATCTCCGTTAAAAAAAAAACGACATTGCCCTTCTACAGGAAACGCACCTTTCCCCATCAGAGTCGGGAAAACTCCGTAGAGACTGGGTGGGCAAGGTGCTTTTCAGCGGAACACCATCTGTACACAGCGGGACGCAGGGCTCAGGAAGGAGATGCAGAGTGGCGATACTTATTCGTCTATCCCTACAGTTCTGGCTTCTTAAGACATGGTGCGACTCGGAAGGGCGTTACATCCTCACCAAGCTCACCATAGGCTCTTCTACAAACTGTGTCGGTTCCATATATGCTCTCACGGGCTCTAAACATTCCTTTTTCCTCACTCTTTATCGACTATTGACGCAGATTGGCACCTCCCAATATATACTAGGTGGGGATTAGAACATTGTGCAGGACGCCATCCTGGATCGCTCAAGTGATCTTGATGCGGGCAACAATGTGTACCGGGCCCTCCTACGTGACGTCCTATCGGACCATGGTCTGTTGAACTACTGGTGCCTTTCCCATTCTTCTGGCCGAGAATACACTTTTGTTTCCTCAGCCCACGGGACTCGATCCCGGCTAGACTATTTGTTGATCAATTATCAGTTATTACAGTCGATTCGAATGTCTGAAATTCTTCCGGCCCCACTGTCTGATCATTCTCTAGTTTTATTAGCCCTGGAGCTGGGGATGGCCTCACCCAGCCATAAGCCTTGCTGTCTTCCAAATCCCAGATACCAAACCCTGAAGGGAAAGGAACAACTTAAATCACATGTGGCCATATACCTGCAGAATAATAAGGGCTCGGTCTCCTCGCCCCAGCTTCTCTGGGCGGCGGAAAAGGCAACTATTAGAGGACAGCTCATGAGAGATGCGGACATCTCCAATGCTCAAAGGAGGGATCAACAGAGCAAACTAGAAGAGTGTATTGTCCAGGCCACCCGGGAGTACACCCGAACGCCCACCCCCGTCCATCTGTCGCCGCCTAGAACTAGCCAAAATGGAGCTCAACTCCCTTTATACCTTGCAGGCGGAATATGCCCTACAGCGGATGAAAGGCCTGTTAACGCGTCCCAATTTAATTAATTTATTCACTCTGGGACTCGTTTTAGGCCAATGAATCTTTTGACCCTGATTGAAGACACCTTAGGACGAGATAACTGATCAACATGTCAATCAATATGTCAATAACGTCATCAATAAGTCTCGGAAACCACCATGACCTTTCAGTCATGAATAACCACACCAGTTTAGTATGATTTTGTGATGTTTATTCCCTATTGATTACAATTCTACTAGCAAGTTTATTAGTCTCAAAACCATGAAACATATCAGCATTGTCATAATATGGCAACTCAAATAAGATTTCATCAAAGCAAAGATCACAAACATTAGAACTTAGTTATCCTTAGCAGAGTATCAATAGAGCATTATTCAACAAAGCATTGATCCAGTCATTTGTCTATTTGCGTCCGCTTCAGTGAACCCCTTAACTAACCTCGAATTAGCATTGGCATATCGGGCTTCATGCAAAACAATTTGGTAACACTAATTTGGAAAGCATCTAACTATGGTCTCTGTCAAAAAAAGCAGTTGGTACCTAGAAATGAAAGGCAATCAGACAATTACAATTTCATCATCATATAGTTACCCTCCGTAATAGGTCAGCATACAGATTCAGTCTTCGTCCTCAGGACATCAGTTGATTCGCCATCAGCCAGGGAATTCAGCAAGACAGGGTAAAAAGGGACACTTCCATCATAAAGAAGAGAAGTATAGGACGGGCAAGATAAGGCAAGGATGGTTTGAAGAACCAAACAGCAAAGTCTCTATGCAGAGTGACAAAATGTCTGGGTCATATCAAAAGTTTGCAATGGCATCTCCCTAATGGCTCCTCGTGTCAAAGGTTTTTATCCCTTTTCCGTTGTACAGTCCCCTAATCTCTGATTGGATAGGGTTGGCACCCCACCATCTTCATCCAATGGGTTTACAGTGTTTGTATCAAATTTTGTCACCCCATAACAGTTCTCACGTAGTTTATTGGTTCTTATGATTGATGTCTCCAGCGGGCAGAATGTCCGGTATGATTTCATACTCTCGTGGTCCTCTCGCATCTTCAGTCAGTAGGTCCATTGTCTGTACTGGTTCAGGTGACCTTGTACCTGTAACTAGTCTTCAGTGTTGCATTCAGTAAAAATGTTTCTTCTAGAAAGTCAAATTTCATGAGAACGGATCTACTACAGTTACACTCATCTTTTAGCTTTGGAAAAATACAAGTACATGTCCTTCAGCAAGTCAGCACACTGCGCGTTAGAAAAACACATTTAATATGAAAACCGGGCAGCTAGGCCTCGACTCATGCTAACTAAAGTCTAATGATTTATTAGCAAAACTTTAACATATAACTCTTAATATTAGTGTAAAATCATACATTAAACGTATTATTATTTCATTATTAGTCAGCTTCATTAATCATTGTATACATTGGTGGCCACTCCCCGTGGGCACATTTCAAGCGCATGTTCAGCAAAAGCACATTAATACATTTTCCCTGCGGCATTTTTATGCATTAGTTCATAAACATTTCATGTTAATTTTGAGTATAGGTGCTATGCTCCCTCGGGTCTATTGGCCGCTCAACTCTTTCAAAGGGAGGCAGCATTGGCCATACCAGCTTTACGCAATCATGATGACACATTCATTACGTACCCCAGGCAATCGCGGATGAGTTTGGCCGCTTTTACCAAGCCCTATACACCCCAGAAGCAACCGAGGACACTGATCTCTTGGATGCCTTCCTTGAGAGGGCAAATATACCATGCCTTTTGGATGAAGGTATAGCGCTCTTAGAGGTTGACATCAGCATGGAAGAGATACAACAGGCAATAGCCAACCTACCATATCATAAGGCACATAAGGAGGAGGGGTTCACGTCCGAATTTTATAAACGGACAGGAGCTGATACCGTAGATGCCTTATACAAGGCATTCCAGGGGGCTGACCAGACAGGTTCCTTACACCATCTCTCCAACAAAGCCTCCATTACAGTTTTACCCAAGGAAGGTAAGTACCCTCTTCTATGTGGAAGTTACCGTCCCATATCGCTCCTCAATGGGGATGTAAAGATACTGGCAGGGATATTGGCATCTCGCCTCAAGAAGGTCATCCCCTCCCTGGTTCACCATACTCAAGTGGGTTTCATACTGGGCCGCTCATCAAGAAATCACCTCTGCACACTACGTCATGCTATCTGCACAGCGCAGGTCTCGCAAGAGGAAGCCCTTGCTCTCTCACTGGACGCCGAGAAGGCATTTGATCAAATAGAGTGGTGGTACCTCTTTGAAATAATAAAACGTTTTGTCCTAGGGACTAGTTTGGAGGGTTCCTATCGGACACCTTATCGGTCCACAGGGGGACAAGACAGGGCTGCTCCCTATCCCCATTATTGTTTCTATTGACCGTGGAACCCTTAGCAGTGGCTATTCACAGCTCCAATCTTATATCTGGAATTTCGGTCCCGGGTGTCAGTTCCGTCATTTACTTATATGCAGATGATATTTTGCTTACTCTCACTGACCTGTCCAACTCCCTCCCAGCCCTCAGAGAGATACTAACAGAATCTGAACATCTTTCGGGCTATCGAATTAACTAGGATAAGAGTGAAGCACTACCATTATCTCCTGTGACAGTAAGCGCTTCAGTCCAGAGACTCCTGGTCAAATGGAAACAGTCACATCTTCGTTACCTGGGCATTGACATCAATAAAGGTTTGGATAAAATGGTGACGGACAATTTGGACCCGTTGCTTTGCAGTATGAAACGGGATTTTGAGAAATGGACCCATTTGGGGATTTCTATGTGGGGCAGAGTGCAGGCAGTACGAATGGTGACCTTACCGAGATTTCTATAGGTCTTGGGCATGCTACCCTTGCAAATACCCTTATCTCTCCTCCGAGAGATAGACCGCAAAACTATGTATCCTCAGGAATTGGCGTGCAGCAGCCACCCCTTCTCATGAGGAATGGATCACTCCAATGTACCAGTCAGTCTCCCACGAACTACTCATATATGACTTACAGGATAGAGCAGACATGTTTTTACAAACGTGGTCGCCCTTTCTCTCTGGGTCAGTGAACTGAGTACTTCCTATAAGTGGTCGCAATATAACTGTCTGGAAGGGGCTCTGCTTCTCTGATCCGTTTGCCATTACTCGTCAGTTCGTTCTTCCCCTTTCGGTTCTGTATCGACCTCCATTGAAAGCAACCACGCACTCTATCAAGACTGTACTGATCTTCTATTCCTATCTTTTTCTTTCTCCTTCCCCTCTTTATTTCTTCATCCCCTATGTCATCCTCGCTATTTTCATTGTCTATTTTTTTCCATGTCCTCGTCATTCCTCCTATTTTATGTCCTCTGTTCTGTCCCCTTCCCCCATTTGTGTAGTTCTTCCCGTCCTCGGTCACTACCACTACCACTAACATTACTATTATCATTATCAATTTCTTTCTCATACACATTTTCACTTTCGTCTTTGCCCCCTTTTTTCTTACTCTCACTCTCTCTCCCGTCCTATCTTTCCCCATTCTTCCTCTTGGCACGTTTTTCTTTCCCACACCTTTGTTGTTTTCTTTTTTATTGTGCAATCATAGTTACACCCCTCTCTCTCTGCTATTGTGGTTTGTGTATTCCTTCTCCTTCAGATAACCATCCCCTCGCTTATGACCTTTCCATATTAGTCTCCTCTAGCATCCAGGGATGTCTATTCTCATTGATGGCATTGGGCTCACTGGGGAGTTTTTCACTTCTGTTTTACCTCCTTTCTCATATAGGTCCCCTTTCAGGTTTCTCCCTCCCCATTCCAAGGGAAGGATATTGTCCTTTCTTGCAATATACCTGGGATGCCGTTCTCTGTCCTTAGCTTATATCTTCTGGCTGGAGGTCTCCCAGAGTTATCTTTTCCCCATAATTCATCATCCTCCAATAACATCCTAATGCTTCACGTTCCTCTTGATTACCTAGTGAAGGGATGACTAGAGAGGGCAGGTTTGTTAGATTTGTTGGGAACACCTATATCCCTGTCCTCTATTGGGGTCAGGGACAGAGCAGAAAGAGAATGTTATTAAGTTATCATGCTAGAATTACGGTACTGTACCATTGTAACACCATGTGTTATTGTATTATTGCTGCATTGTTTTATTATATTAGGGTAAAGTATTAGTGTATTCTTGTGCTACTGTACTATGATTATTTTCTCTACGCTATGTTAACAGTAATTGTATGCCTTAGACGTAGATATGCTCCTAATTTGCTTGTTATATTTATTTGTGTGATTATGTCAGACTTTCAGATGTATAAGGTACACAAGTCTTGAAGGCCCATGGTTTGCTTTTTGTATACTGTTTTGGACTATGAAAATAAAAAAGTACAACACAAAACAAAAATGAGTCCTGAAAGTCACTATTTTCCATTAAAAACTTATGAAGTAAACACAATCTTTATCTTGTAGAAGTCTCAACATTCAATTAAAAATGCATTTGTTAAAGCGACACAAGACGTTTTCATATTTAGGTGTGTGAATCATTTTTGCAACTACTGATGTTGTTCATGAAAAAGCAGCACCTGGCAAACAACTCATTTGATAGCTGCCTTGCTAATCCTGTGTGAAATTGAAATTAATTAAATGTGCATTGAACCAACAAAATTGCAAAGGCCTAAGGAAAACAATGAGCAAGTTCAGAGACAGACCATATGTACTTCATATCTTATATGCTTAATAAAACTATTTGTTTAAGAAATGAAAGACTGTATCAGTGATATAAATGTAAAAAACAACATTCTAAATATTTGTGTAACAGTGAAACAATAATTGGGAATAGTTTAAGTGCATTAATAATAGAGAAAAAAGAATCAATAAAGATTTCAACCTCCATGGAATGTTAATCAGGCCTTCATCAGAGTTGGTCAAAATTGGATAAGTAAGGAATCTAATTAGAGTTGAGACTGTAAGTAAAAAACAGTCTGCCTTAGAGATGTGTAGATTCAATGGAGAACCCTAAAGCATTTTATATACTCTTCAGGATTCAGTGAAAGCCATGTCCACCTGCCAAATATCCCAGAATAAACACTTCTAAGTGATTTTTTAATATGTCTAATTACCCTTCATGATTATGATTTATGCCTCTGATAGAGTCCTTTGAGAAAAATGTAAACTTCTAATAGGCCTAAAATATTTTGAGTTACAGATGATGCCCTCTAGGATGTAGCACAAAAATGAAAAAGTGTTAATAATTGTTTGCTTAGTCCCTTTTTAATTAACTGCTTCATACAAAAATATTTTCAGACTTGTAGATATTGTACTTGAGTTACAGGCTTGACACTGGATCATTATGTGTGAACTACAGGTCTTGCAATAAATGCTTGGTCTTCAGGACCCTTATCAAGCAACATTTTTCTGCCTACCACAATTTCTTAAGACCACCTCAAATTCATACCTAAAATGCACTTACTTCACTTTCACTGGTGGCGTACATTTATCTTCAGGCAACAACAACAAAATTATTCTTGCTAACTTGTCTTTGAGTTTGCCCAAATCCTGTAGTTCTGCCACTATGCTTTTTTTAACTGAGTATTCCTTAACCACATACATCTTTACCCCCCTCTGCACCACACAACCTTTTGGTACTTCTAGTCACATCAACTCCTCCACCTCCTTGCATGTTCCCTGACCCTCCATATCATTGTCATTTTCTTCTGCCACCCTATCCATGAGCAATATTGACAATTAGTCGAATGTTGATTCTGATTTTGCATGTTCATGTGCCATGTTTGGCAGTATGAGTCTTCTCTGTGCCAGGTAACAGCATGCAGATCAATAGGTTACTTACAACCATAATTATGCGCACACTCCACCTTAATAAGTATCTAAAACCCATGTACTGGCCATCAATTCCTGCTCAATAATGGAATCTTTTCCTTCCTACTCTATCATTTTACATGAACCAATAGCCAAAATATGATTGTTATCGCTCACTCTTTAGGGATTACAGCACCTATTCGACAACTAGTGGATTCAGCAGCTTTTATCAAAATAATAATCCAGCTATGTGTATGAAATGCCCCATATAGCATTCTAGACAGATGTCTACCTTATCCAGTGTCATAACTTTCCAGAGAAACAAACAGTCAATGCAATACAGTATGATGTCCGGAATCGAGCTTCTAATTCATCCATTTCTGTTGCTTCCTTCTAGGATTGTTTTGTCAAATATTTACTGACATCATTAAGCTGCTTCATTTCTTTTTATTATACATATAATGTGGATAACATTTTTAATGAAACAAATAATTAAATTGTCAATTATTTATACAATTTGTAACTTTTTAATTCTTAAAAATGTGTTTTGGGAATTTAATGTTTAACATAAACAACCAGCAATTAGACCAAACATGTTTCTTTCATTCTTGCTAAAAACATTATCGTGAAAGGATTAATAAAAAACGTATTGTAAAAAGTCACACCTAATCCACAGTTGTTCATTCTTTAATCAATTCAATCAATATCAACAACATACAATTACAGTTTATACATTCAAAATGAAATAACTCTTGTCTACAAATTCAGTTTGTTGATTTTTGACAACATTTTTTATTATCAGAGGATGAGCACAGCATAAATAACATCATAATGAATTGAAAGGTTATAGTAACTAATAACAGCCATTTGCCAAAGTTATTGTGTCATACAGTGAAAATGTACTTTCCAGAATCTCATATTGGTAGAATTCTGGCTGCTTTTGATCATGGTCAATTTAAAATGCTATACCAGTAGTGCCCTTAATGTTTTCATAACTGGATAGCTCAAGGAAGAGAAGATGGACTAGTAACAAACCCATCTCCATGGTATGCTTGGAAAAAATTATATTAAGTAAGCTCCTGAAATATAGTGAGAACACGGACAACAATCTATATTATTGAGGCTCATTGCTTTTATTCGTAAACCCTGTCAATAGCATATCTTACTTAAACCTACTTCTAGTTCCTAATGCCACAAAATAGAAGCAGTACCAGACTTAAAAGAGAGGGGTAGTATGATTCCTGCCATAACATGTCAGAAGTCCAGCGCTTTCTCCTCTGCGTTCCCTATCCTATAATGTGGGTCTCTGATGGCCGACGGCCCTATGGTGGAGGATCCACACACTCTGTATTAGTGTCTGCTAAGGGAAAGTGCAGATTCTACTAGAAATGGTGTTGAACTGGCTCACCTATTTAGGCTGGGCAATCGTCATCATTTTTAGGTTGTGTGACATCAGCAGAAAACTGCAGTGGATGTCATGGCAATGATTCATGAGAAGCCCTATATCTGTCTCTGACAACCAGAGAGAAATTCTTAGCATTTTATATAACTACTAGATAGGTTTGTAGAACACAGTCAAGGTCCAAAGGCATTTGCAATATGGTAAAAAAGGGGCAATTACAAGCAAGAGGACTGAACATACTTCAAACCAAGTACAATATTCAACGTAGAAAGAGTAGAGGAGTTAGAGAGGAAGAAGGAAGAGAAGGTGAGGTGTGAGGGACATCAGGTCTAAGAACTTCAGGCAAGACATTGTTATAATCCTATATCAAGTGGAAGTTAGTAGCGGGTGAGAGGAACAGGTATGTGAGCAGTGGCTTCGGACCTTACATATGTTTGCTTTTCTGTCTCGTTATCTTCAATCCTAGGTGCTCAGTCGCATTAGGAGTAAGTTTAAGGTAATATAACAGGTTAAGGATGGAATAAAAGGTAAGAGTATCAACTATATAATTAATATGTATATCCTCTCTGCCTTATCCCATGTTCAAGCTTTCTAACAGCTATAGTGAGCCTGAGCTGAAATCAGAATCAGTTGTAAGTTAAATTAATTAATTGAGCATAAGGAAACATTATTGTAGAAAAAGTCATGAGTAACTTAACACAATGGTACTCATTCAGCAAACCTGGGACCATGGGTTCAGAGACACATTTCATCCATGGAGTGGAAGGATTAGTTCAATGAGCCACACAATGCAATGCATTAGTACACAGACCTCAGTCCGTGTAGACACCATGATGTCCCTCTTGATCAATAACTATACACTATATACCTAAATTGCTTTGCATTATGCTATACTCTAAAGATACAAAATTTTAAATAAACTATTTAAGGGCCTTGAAATTAGTCAAAATGATTTTTGGTGTTAAATTAGAACTGCCAAGTGCTGCAAGGCAACATTATAGCAGTTCACAGACACGAAAATTAGCATATATGTGAAGTTAGTAAATAATGATACTTGGTGTTAATTAGAATTGCCAAGTGGCTACAAGGCAACATCATAGCAGTTCCCAGACACTGAAATGAGTATTTATGGGAAAGCAACTTCCTCACAAAGTATTGAGTTGTGTTGTGCTGTTAGGCTGTGTGTTGATAGGCATACTAGATGAGTGTTCTAGCCTATGGTTTGTGTACTATACACAGGGCAGTGTCACATGACAGGTATGGTAGCCATGTCCTGTGAGCATCTAATAGAGGGTGTGGTAGTAGGACTTGCCTGCACAGAACATAGAAGCAGGTCATGATCTGTGCAAACTGAACACACCAACATTATCTATTACATGATTTACTGTGTAATATCATGTTACTGATTATTATATTTGTGATTCAATGTGTGAAGCCATGAGAAGTGTATGTGGAATAATAATTACTTTGTACCAGACCATAATTGGTAAATTTCATGGTTTTCTTGTTTGAAATTGTTGCAATAACCTTCTATTCAAATGAGTTTTGTATATGGTTTTGTAAGGTTTTATTAGTATATAATTTGCAGCAGGGAATTACACAACCCTTTTACTTCAAGTTTTATATCTAGAAATGGTTCACACACAAACACACACAAAGATAATGCTAGTGTACACATTTTTGATACACCATGTCTTTCCATATGTGTTAGATAACATTTATTGGTGACTATGGGGGTCATTCTGACCCTGGCGGTAATTACCGCCATGGCGGAGGTCGGCGGTAGCACCGCCAACAGGCTGGCGGTGCACCGCTGGGCATTCTGACCGCGGCGGTTCAGCTGCGGCCAGAAACGGAAAGTCGGCGGTGTCCCGCCGACTTTCCGCTGCCCTTGAGAATCCTCCATGGCGGCGGAGCGCGCTCCGCCGCCATGGGGATTCTGACACCCCCTACCGCCATCCAGTTCCTGGCGGTTCTCCCGCCGGGAACAGGATGGCGGTAGGGGGTGCCGCGGGGCCCCTGCAGTGCCCATGCCAATGGCATGGGCACTGCAGGGGCCCACGTAAGAGGGCCCCAAAAAGAATTTCAGTGTCTGCCTAGCAGACACTGAAATTCGCGACGGGTGCAACTGCACCCGTCGCACCTTCCCACACCGCCGGCTCAATTCTGAGCCGGCGTCCTTGTGGGAAGGGTGTTTCCCGCTGGGCTGGCGGGCGGACTTTCGGCGGTCGCCCGCCAGCCCAGTGGGAAAGCCAGAATGACCGCCGCGGTCTTTTGACCGCGGAGCGGTCTTTCGGCGGGAACCGCGTGGCGGGCGGCGACCGCCGTCCGCCGCGGTCAGAATCACCCCCTATGCGTTTTATCTCTCAACTTCTTGAATGCCTCTTTTACATCATTATTTCTGACACTGTACACAAATGGATTCATCAAAGAAGTTACCATGCTGTACATGAGGCTTATTCCTATGTCTTTATCAAGGGAGTAGACTGAAGATGGACGGACGTATGTAAAAAGCCCAGGTCCATAAAAGAGGACTGTAGAAGAGAGGTGTGAGAAACAGGTGGAAAAGGCCTTTTTCCTTCCACCAGAGGACTTGATTTTCAGGATCACTTTAGTGATTCGACTGTAAGAGATCAAAATAGAAAGAAGAGGGATTAACACAATTAGCGGTGTCTCAGTGAAGAGAACGAGCTCATTAGCAGTGGTGTCTGAACATGATAGCTTCAGAAGAGGTGGGATATCACAGAAGTAGTGATGGATTTTATTGGAGCCACAATAGTGCAACTTAGAGGCCAAGACGCTGTGAAGTGATGAATGAAAAGAGACAATCACCCAGGCGCAGAGCACCAGTGACACACAGAACCTCTTTCTCATAACTTGTACATAATGTAAAGGATGACATATCGCCATGTATCTATCAAAGCCCATTATTCCCAGCATGTAACTGTCCATGTTGCCAAATGAGAGGAAAAAATGCAACTGTGTGATGCAAGCGGAAAAAGATATTGCCTTTTTCACTGACAGGAGGTCCATCAGCAGCTTGGGCATTGTAGTAGTTGTTAAGCAGATATCCACACAGGCCAGAACGCTGAGAAAGAAATACATTGGTGTGTGAAGTCGAGAATCTGTCCTAATAATAACGAAGATTGTCAGGTTTCCCAAAAGGATGATTGTGTACATGGTTAGGAATACAAAGAAGAGAGTGATCTGCTTCTCTGGGAGACTGGAGAATCCTAGAAGGAGGAATTCTGTTGCTGAACTCTGGTTTCTTGCCTTCATATTGTTGCAGATCTAGAAGCAGCAAAAAAGTGCTTTTAGTAACCCCAAACCAGCTCACAACCCACATTGGTCTTCTGTAGCTCTTTCCCAGCCGTCAATATCTAAGCATTGCCTTACTGGTGTCATAATACCTAATGTTAAATTACACATGAAATTTACCTGTTTCCCAAATCAGATCCAATATCTGGTATCGGAGTCTCTTATACATGTAGCCTTCATAAAAAATAACGCATCAGGCATCCCTTGGTTAAAAGTTAGTGTAAATGCTTTCAGGAGAGGCTTCACACAGTAAAACCAAGTTGTTTTAAAAACTTAAACTTGTCATAAAGGCAGTCAACAGTAGCTGTTGAACAGGTTTGGCAACCTTTAAACAGTAGACCAAAATGTGGATACCTGCTGATCACAGTTAATCACAGATAAAGTGTATAAGAGCTCATTTTTAAGAATATATTAGTGGGTAACACATGGCCAGTTGAAGGGCAAACATCAAGTATTCCACCAAGCCAGATCTTCAATTAAACTAGTGGGACAATTCTCACACGATATGATAGGAATGGAAGCAACCAACAAAGCCACATTTGTATTATTCTCGTAAACAAAGGAGTCAGCCTTGACGCATACTTGCTTAACCTACATCAGCTCATTCAACTATTTCAGACATTGCGATTCTTAGCCTTTTCCAAGTACTCAAGACTTTTGGAAAAATGAAAGCTTCAAACCCTAAGATTGAGCCTTGACCTGTTTGTCCATCAAGGCCCACACCATTTGCTAAATCATCTGCTATCCCTATATCATACATGACATTCACCTTGGAGGGCACATTCCTCAGGGTTATAAAGTACACCATAATAATTACACTTTAAGGAACCCATCAACACATCCCAGAATCCAGAATCTGGCAACCCCACACCCTTATTATCAAAGCTATGCTGCAATTTCTCAGAAAGCTCCTATGGGGCAAGATAATACACCATCTCCAAGGTGACATTAAAGTAAACAACATTTAGCATCATCATGAGTTTTGGTTTATTCCATGGAGGAGAACCACAGATACTGGACTTTAGGTAGAACATGCTTCTGTCCCCTTACACAGGACATCTAAAAGTCCATATTTGGCTTCACCTGAAATTCAAAAAAAGAGATAGTGGGCCATGAACAACTGAAAGAGTGCATAGGTGTATTAACATTGGTCTCTGGCATGGCGCTTCCATAGCTCTGTCCATTCCTAGGTTACTACTGGCAAGAGATCAAAATCAACTGATTAAGTTGCCTACTTTTGATTATGAGCCTATGGGCTGAGATAAGGAGGCTGATACTGTAATTTATAATGATTAACGTGATGTACAGAGTTAAATACCATTACTTGAATTTAATTAACTTATTTTTAAAAACATTTATTGTTACATTATTTTGTAAATTCAAAAATATGTTATTAAATATTTTATAATTAAATATTATGTATGTACTATTTTAAACATTTTAAACTTACTTTAGATGTATTTATATTTGTAACTATTTTAAATATTTGAATTTAAATTAACAGTATTTTCTGTTGGGTTTTATTTTAAGCTCCTATTTCCATTATTTTCTATAGGAGGGTGTTGCAGTACCAGTGGTTGCCCATGTGTAGGACTGGATTTACTACTGTGCTTTTTTAATAGAGCTTACACATAGAGTTTGTGAATAACGAAAAGTAGTAAAGGTATACTAAATTGTAAACTCACTCAAAAGTATGTTACCTTTGTGAATCAGGCCCAGGATTTATCATCTCAGTAGATTGACAGATGATGTGGGGGTTCCGAGTGGTAACGTTACGTGGAGTGACAGGTTAATCCTTGGGGAGCTGCTGTGTACCTATCTCTTCCTTCTGACACTCATTATTAACTCGTTTCCGATCCTAAACTGGATAATATTACATAGTGTACAACATCTTAAAAATGCTCCAGTCACATGTATCAGGACTTGTACAATGCAGAAGTTCAAAACAGGTTCTTCCTGAACCTTTCAAACCACAAAGAAGACGTAGACGTCTCTCATGCTGCTCCTAGGTGTCATCTGCATACTAAAGTGGCTGAGAAGAGAGAGGAAAGGGCTCCTAACCTCATCCAGGAGGATGTGGGAGTTGAGGGAGAGGGGCTCCTTCAAACTCCCCTTATCTTCAAAGGGGCTAGAAACACAGCTTAGCCACAAGACCCTCCAGAAGATATGAAAATATGACAAGAGAGTCAATATTGCCAACTAAGTGCTCAAAGTCACAAGGGTAGTAACCTCTATCTTGGATGGGCTGTGCCTCTGACAAGCAATATACTGAATTGCGATCCCAGAAGATCAGCGGACAAGTCTAATGCAGTCCAGGACTCAGCGGCAGTCATATGTTTAATTTATTTTCTGCCTTGAGAAGGAGCAGGGAAGGGGCGAAACATGTTTTGACTGATGGGTTTTCTATGAAAGCTGGTTCAATGTTCAAAACAGCAACCCTTTGCTAAATAAAGTAGTGTGTTTGAAACATAACTCACTGGTATGGACAAATTATTCTCTGTGTGGAGTATAAAGAAGGATATTACAAAGTCTGATTCAACCTCTAACTTCCCCACCCCGTGATATTTGCTCTTCAGAGGGAAAAGGGATTCACCCACTTACTGAGGCCAGTTTGGTGAACTAGAATTTAAAGCCAATCATAAAGGGTTTGTTACAACCAGAACAAAACCTGACTAATCTTCAAAGCATATGTTTACATATACCCAACAGATGAGTTCGGCCGTTTTCTTTGAGAACATTATTTAATGTAACATCCAGTGAAGGGGGGATAAATTAACATTTTCACGTGTACATATCATAATAAGTGGGCCTGGCATGTGTATGAAGGCTGTGTATCAAAGTGGGATGTAATGTGATCAAGGAGGAAATTGTCAAGCACCTGTTCATAGGAGTATCACCCATACCCTGGTGATGCAGTTCTGGTCATGGGGCTGCACTTAGATCTTGTTTATTCCTGCTCGAGAGATGTGGGTGGGTGGGCTCTGCTAGGTGTTGTTGTTGGCCAGCACAAGGACCAGTGACCAGCAACCTCTTAAGCAGGGCCTGGAATTGCTGCAGAACCTCATTATGTCACCTGCTACTCTCCTGCCTCATCTAATACACATATTTCAGGTGCATGTGATTTGTTCTATAGCCATTCAATAGTCTATTTGGTGTCTTTAGTTTGTTGCCCAAAACAATTTAGAAAATCATCTTTTATACTGATAAGGTATTGAGCTTAGCTTCTTGATTAGAGATTTTTCTTAACGTTTTGGATCTTCAAAGGCATCAACAGTAAGATAACTAAAATAAAACATTAAAACATTAAAGTTAAATACAATAATAACAGTATTTTGTAAATTGATCTGCATAAACAAGGCATAATACATGTTTAAAAGTTTTTTTTAAATATAAACATTCTACAGCATATCATTTCATTAACTGGGTTGTACAACAACTGAGCAGCTGCTCCAGCTGATTAAATGCATGTTTCATAAGAAGGGATTTAAAAAAAGGACATCTGGGAACTGTTAAAACATGTGAAACAAATAGACAATGGTCAATTGTCTGTACAGCACCATGCAAAGATTATACCTTCAATTGGTCCAACTTATTTACTGCCAAGCATCTGAAACAGCGGTGAATATCATGCTCTGAGAGAGTAATAACTAATATCTTGCAAATCTACAATTTTAGATTAAAGGCCTTAAGTGTATACAAAAGATTAGACATCAAAATATGATCACCTCTTGCAGAGGAAAGACATTCAACACAGACAGACAGACAGAACAACTTTATTCAGTGAAAAGAGCCATAATACTACAAAATACATAAAACACTTTAAACCAAATAAAATATATGTACAACTAATACCTTCCAGGGTAAAACCAAGCTAAAATGGCATCAATTCATAGTGCTTCCTTATGTTAAGAGCGCACCTAATAAAATTCAAACTTGCACAACATACATCAAAAGAAGCAAGTTCCTACAAATAAACTGTAGCAGCATGATTTCTGAAATCTGCCTTTCGCTGGATGGGTACTGGAAAAGCTTTTCCCGGAACTAAATATAAAAAGCAAAAAATAATAAAATGACTTGTGCTTTGATTGGATGCAAAATTGCAATGACAATGGGGCAGCACAAGCATCCAGACTCCCTGAATAGGAAGTGCAGCCCTAAAATATAATAAATTCAACCTAAAACTCGTCAAAAGTGCCCGCTGCTATGGATTGACAAACTACAATAAATATGGCTCCACATGTATTGTAGTTACAATATGTATATAAGTTGCCACTGTTTTAAAATTTACTAAGATATGTAGGGGGTCATTACAACATTGGCGGTAAAAGCCGCTTACTGCCGTGCAGAAGACCGCCAACACACCGCCGCGGCCGCGGAATTCCGCCACAGCCATTAGGACCCATAGCTCAGAATCCGCTAAAATCTAGACACCCACTCAAGCCCGCCACACCAAAGGTCAGTGATAAACTGGCGATAACAAAACCTCTGCCGTCATGCCAACAGGAATACGCCCACACTATCACGACCCAGAAATCCACGAGGCTGTCTTTCAACCGCGGTATTCCATTGGCGGTACACGCCGCCACGCTCAAAAATACACACACATTTACAAAACACATCGACATTGGACAAATCGAAATACACACACCTGGTACACATACACACACCACTCCCACACACCCAAAACAATATAAAATACACACCCACATCACCCACAAACCCCTACAACAACAGTTGTGACAGAAGGCCAGAGAGAGACACCACCAGAAACAACACTAGCATCCACAGGCACTCAACACCGTCACTCACACAACATCCACGCACCTCACACAACACACCTCTAAATATCACCACACACATCACAACACACCCCACCCCACACATCACCCACACCACTCCATGGCACCGCAAAGACACCCCAGGTTTTCTGAGTAGGAGCTCAGGGTCATGGTGGAGGAAATCATCCGGGTAGAGCCACAGCTATTCGGATCACAGGTGCAGCACACTACCATAGCTAGGAAGATGGACCTATGGCGAAGAATCGTGGGCAGGGTCAACGCAGTGGGACAGCACCCAAGAACTAGGGATGACATCAGGAAGAGGTGGAACGACCTATGGGGGAAGGTGCGTTCCTTGGTCTCAAGACACCACATTGCGGTTCAGAGGACTGGCGGCGGACCCCCACCTTGTCATGACCACACAAACTTGCCAAATCAAATCAAAGAAATGCTTGAGAAAAGCAAAGAGATATCCTCAGTCGAGACAGCAAAGCCCAAACTGGAAGAAGGTTTGCAGAGTAATCTTGCGCTTATTTCAAAGGAAGAATCAAGAAGAGAAGATTCAAGATGGCCGTCGTGAGTCCTGAAGGTTAGTTACAGTTCTAGTCTTGCAATCGGTTGGTTGCTAGGTTACGAGCTCACCAGCTGGAAGCTTCGCACTTCAACTGAGGTCTGACAAGAATCAGCTGTGTGGAGAGAGAGCACGCTTCAGAGAAGAAACTCCTGTGAGGTAAAATTACCCTTGAAGACTATTTTACAGAAAACGTGATAAATATTGTCAAGGTTTCTTCGAGGAGTTTGATAGTAGACCGTTCCAGTGGAGGTTTGGCAAGGCTACAGAGTTTAATGTATGAATAAACCTTATGTTTACAAGGTTCCTGTTTAAGATACCAAAGTCAAAAGAAAAACGAACTTTAACAAGCAAGTATTTACAAATACCAAGGTTATAAACAA